>NC_044320.2:15615707-15969872 GCF_007474595.2 Lynx canadensis
CCCAACTATAAAAGGGGTTTTCCCAGGACATAGAGTCCTGGATGGTCACAAGTCCTCTTTCTTAGTTCTAATATTCAATGGTTTTAAACCTCATTTGGTCCTATTAAATTCATAAAATATGAATGAAGTTGGACAGTCTAAATTCTCTCCGCAAGGCTATCTTTAGAGTTTCCAATTTTTGCTCTGGAGTCAGGAAGTGGAGGAAGCAAAGTTAAGCACAGAGGACTATGGAGAAGGGAGGGTTAGAAGAGAAAAATAAGGCTCCCCTCCCCCACCCCAGACCTGCTGCTGCTGCGTGTGCCCGAGGGCAGGTGGAAGGAAGCTGGAACTTTTGGACCACCACCTAGATCCAGACTGTTGGGAGATGTGCCTTAATCAGGGAGCCTGGGTTGCCAAGGTTCTGTGTGTCCGTGAAGAAAACCTCTGTGGCTTAGTGGTTTTTGCAAATATGTTGCGTGTGTTTAGTATATATTTTGTTAAATGCCAGGGTCTCCGCATCTGGCTGCGTGGATCATAATCACCCAGGAAGTTTGTTTCAAAAGACAGATTTCGGGGCCCTGCCTGTGGGATCAGAATAACTGGGTAGGACCTGGGAATCTCAGATTTTTTTAAAGTTCCTCAGGAGATTTTACTCCCCGGCGAGGTTTGTGCCTCCTGCCATAAACCACCTGTCCGGGGCCATCTCTGCCGGGGGCTGGCACTTCCACCCACAAAGAAATGCTCATGGCTCCCTGAAACTCTTAAGACCTTTGATCCGTGTCTGCTGGACACGTGCATTCCAGGTCTGGAATGTCCTTCTCACTCCACCCCGTCCGCCTCCTTGAGATGCTTGAGGATTTGCTGCTCGTCTTCCAAGAGCCAGGTAAACAGTCACATCACCAGTGACACTTTTGCCCACAAGGTAGAGTGAGACCTCAGGCCTCGGGACCTCTGTGGTACCTGCTGCTGCCGGCAGGTGCACCTCACTGTGTCCTTACCGTTTCCCCACCAGGACGCAGGCCCCTCCAGGGTAGGCCTGCACCCTGCTCCTCTCTGAGGAGCCCAGGCACCTAGATGCCCAGTGTCTGGCATTGGGCCAGGTGCAGACAGCGTCTCAATGAACGACCGAGTGCGTGTCGCAGTTACCATACTCCCACGGTGCCCTCAGTGGATCTGGGTGAGGAGGGCTGTCCTTGCGGCTGGTGGGAGGCTAGTGGGGTGGGATCTTGGTCAGATTCCACTTGGGGATTCAGAATTCAAATTTTGACCCCTCCTTGAGGTCGAGTCTGGTGGAATGTGTGACTTGATATTTCAGTAGCTGAAGAGGGCCTAGCAATTCCTCGATGCAGTCACAGGAAGGGGCAGGTGGGTGAAAGACGGAGCCCAGGGAAGAGCCGGAACCTTCCCTTCTAGGAGAGGAGGTCCTGGGAAGCTGTTTTCAAGAGGCAGCCAGACTGGTTCTGTTTGCCCCCAAGTTTTATTTTAACTAGGTTGTTTGGAATTTCACTAGCCCTTAACTTCTGGATTGACTTTGGTGTTCAAGTCAGACAGACCCTTTCACGTAATTAGAGCCTTGTGATTTCTACCTAGGAAGCTACTTAGCTACAAACCGGAGGTGGAAGAGGGAATTAATTATTTTTAAAAAGTCATAAACCCTTCTCACAGGCCTGAAACTGAATATTCTTTGAATATGACCTTAAGGGAATGTCGACAAACTTACTCACTGATTAAAAATAAAGATGTCTAAAACTGCAATCTGCTAATCTCTAGATATGGCTGTGGATCACAAACTATTATTTTTGGTTGTTGTCTTTGGGATTTTAATGCCTTTAGGAAAAGAGGGAACTTACAAATATTTGAGAAACGAGTTTGTGATTTTTCTTTAAGAGCTGAGCCTTTTTCTAAAAAAAAAATTCAAGGATCATATATTAATTTTTCTGATGATCTTATTCTGAGGATTTATAGATAACAGGGGGGAAAAAAGGAGTCTGGCACAAAGCATCTGTGGAGCCTGGATAAAAAGTTTTGTGGAAACCTGGCAGGGGTTAATTTTGCTTGGAACCTGTATATGGCCGTAGTTGGGGTACCTTAGCTCTGATTTCCTGGAGCCTGGCATGTCTTTTTTTTTTTTTTTTTTGAGCCTGGCATGTCTTAAGTGCCTGGGAAACAGTTGCTGATTTGTTGAAAAATTTCATAAGACAAAACACTTCCTAGCGTACAGGGTGGATGGACCAGCTGCTGTATTCTCTCATATTTTTAAACATGAGTTTAGGTATGCTGTATAGAAGATGACCTAGAAACTCTCCACTGCTTTTCATTTTCAGGGTTTTGAACTTGATTTTGATTCACATGAATTATGCTGAGGAAACCCTAAGCAAATTTTGCCTCTGCTGGTAGTTGACATTTTGAATTCTCCCTGCTAGGATGCTGGTGGGTGTGGTGGGGAGTAGAACAGAGCTCGGAAGAATAAGAACATTTGTATTTGGCTGACGTGGGAAATTGGCCCGGCAAAGACAAAGTCACCTTTTCTCTCGAATTTCTTTTTTGTTTGTTTTCCCTTTAATTGCAGGCCCAGTGCCAGGACTCGACGGCTCTCGTGTATGCCGTGGAGTCCTGGCCCTGTGGAGCCTTCAGTCAGGGCCAGGCCGTTCTGTGTGATGCTGCAAATGTTCTACCTTTCCCTGTCCAATGTGGGAGTTACAAGCCACACGTGGTCATTGAGCACTTGAAATGTGGCTGGTGTAACTGAGGAACTGAATTTCTCATTTTTTTTGGATTTTAATTCATTTTAATTATATATAACTTGCAACTTGGTTGAGGGCTGTGGTGGTACCTCAACCTCAGATAGCTTTGGTGTTGCTTCAGGAACTTCTATCAGCTTCTCAAGCCACTCCATACTTAAATGTGTACATGTGGAGGAGTGCGTATACATCTGTGTTTGTATTTAATACCTCTTGTAGTCTCAATCTTACGTGGAGGACAAATGAAAAATTTCTAATTTGCTGCTATTTATGATAATATTCAGCCTAGCTAAAAAGTGTTGCCTATTATGTAAACAGCTTCGGGATGTAAGTTCTCCATCTCCTAAAGAGATTTTGGAGTTGTCTTTGACTTACTAAGAAGGGACATAAAAAAAGATAATGTATTTTTAAGTGGGTTCATAAATGCACATCCTGCTTGTGGGTTTCATTATTTTGATGCTTTTCCACTCTGATAGACCTTGCGTCGCTTTAATTCGTGACCACAGTACATTTAATCCTACATATTCTGCTTAGGACAAAACAACTTTTTATTATTTTTTAATTTAATTTTTAATTTTTTAATTTTTAGAAAAAGTGCACGAGTTGGGGAGAAGGGCAGAGAGAAAGAGAGAAGGAGAATCTCAAGTAGGCTCCATGCTGAGTGCAGAGCCCAACATGGGGCTTGATCCCACAATCCTGGGATCATGACCTGAGCCAAAATCAAGAGTCAGACACTCAACCGACTGAGCCACCCAGGCGTCCCAAAACAACATTTTAAAAATGGTCTTATGAATGTGAAGTTTGTCTTACCATTTTCCATTTTTAAAAGTGATTTTTGTTTGATTTGCTTTATATGAACATCAGACAGTAGGAAGGCATGGGTATTTTTAAGTCTTTTTTTCTTTTACAAATTACACTGTAGGTAAGGACTCAAAGGAATTCATATGTTTATTAAGTATCATTATTTTATGAATTAAAAAAAAATCTTCCTTTTTTTCTCCCTGTTTTTTGCTTGAAGGAGTTAAGAGATAGGTGCTAATATCTGCGATTATTTTGGTGAGCACATTCCCATTTTCCGGTAGGTTTGGGATCATGAACCCAGCCTTGCTGGTGATACGGTGAAATCCCTCCTTTGTGATCCTGTTGATGTTTTCTCGATGTTAAAACTGATGCTTGAGAACAGTACAGTTCCCCGCTCTACAAGTGGCCTTTCCTTATTGATCTTTGGTTGGGTAGCAACAGTTGCCAGGGATGGGGTGTCTCATCGTGGTCAGCCGGTGTCCTGCCTGTGCAGTGTCTGGCTTTTCACTGTCTTCCCAAAATGACACTTGAAACGGTGGTTAGTATGCGTTAGCCTGAAACACACTAACCTGAGTCCCACTGTAAGGGAAGCACCTCCTGGGTTGTCCAGAGCAGGGAGTCCCCAGAATCCTGAAATCCTGTAACAGGGAGAGCCGGGGGTGTCCGAATTCCACACCCGAGCCCGTGTGTCCTGTTAAGGCTCATCCTACCGCTAACCAAGAGAAGCACCCGTTCTTGCTCAGTTCGGTGGTGTCACCCTGTTTTGCTCCAGTGTATTTTCCCAGATGATGCTTGAATATGATGTGCGCTGTGTTCTGTCTAACCTCCACAGCCTTAATAAACGCTGGTGAACGACACAGTGATGGTAGTGGCGGCAGCGGGGAGGAAGGTCCAGGCGTGGAGAGGATGTGTGTTTTTATGGGTGACTGGGTCGATCTGTGCAGCGTTGTTATTTGTGTCGTTAGGCAGTTTACATAATGAAGTGGTTTGCTCAGCAGTTCCATCCCTTCCAGCTTGCTGGGCTGTCTGCGCTTTGTACACAAGCAGTAAGGATTCTCCCCCCTTGCCCTCCCTCCTCTCCATCCTAATTCTTTCCCTTTGCTTTTTGTTTTGGCTTAATAAGTAATACTCCACCCCATCCTGCTGCCGCACACAAATGTGCCGTTGTTACTTCGGTAAAATATGGATTAGCATTCGTGGAAGGATGCAATTATCTTAGTTCGTACAGATGAGGCAATTTTTTCTTTTTTTCCTTTTCCTTTTTTCCTTTTCCTTCTCTTCTCTTCTCTTCTCTTCTCTTCTCTTCTCTTCTCTTCTCTTCTCTTCTCTTCTCAACAGTGCTTTTTTGTGAAAGATCATTTGCCTTAGAGTCATGAACTTGGTTTGGTCTGCCCACCTCAGATAAAAAATAACCGTTTGGAATGTATGGTGAACAAACGTGAAGACACTTGAAGTTGTCGAAAAATACTAGTGAGTCTGTTCTGCCTGATTGATTGCGTGGCTATCTCTTCTCCCCTCCCTCTGATAAAGCCCCCGCCTGAAACTTGCAGGAGATGCGGAAACTCTTTGAACTAAGGTTTTCACTTTGGGCACATGTGCTCTGCTGTAAGGGAAAAAAGCTGATATTGGGAAATCACTCAGAGAATAAAGACTATTCAAAAGGATACTCTTCCGTCCCCCAAATCTGGCCATACATTCTTCTGATACATTTGAAAGAAATTAGGTTTTTATACACTACCTTTAGAAACCTATCTCTGGCCTGAATTGAGAATTATCTGGAGTTTGTTCTGTTTTGTTTTTTAGCCTAACCCTGTAGTCTTTGATTTTTAAGATGGTACAGGGTTTTTTTCTTATAGACCATCTAGTGTCTGGTGGGACTTTTTCATTTTCATGGGGCACGCTGAATCTCCTGGAGGGGAGATGAGATCACTTGCCCAAGTCCACTCAGCTCAGAAGGGGCTCCTGGGGAGGATTCTTTCTAGCACAGGGCTTTCTGTCTCTTGGTTTCCTCTGAAAGCCGCATGGCAATCTGCTTGTTCACTCTGTCCCTTGGTTTAATGCTGAGGGCACTCAAGTAGAAAATAACATGGGCTGTGAAAAAAAAAATCTCTTCTGTGCTTTCAGTCGATTATTTGTAAAGATTTTTGCTCACTTATTTGTTTCTGCGGGATCCTTGGTCAACTGGTTTTCCAAAGCCATTTTCCACTCTTTCAGTCCTTCATTTTTCTATGGAAGATATTTTTGTTTTCTTTCAGCCCTGTGTGTGTGTGTCTGTGTGTGTGTGTGGGGGGGCTGTTTTGCTTATATTTTAAGTGAAAATATATTGTTATATTTGACATAAGCCCATTTATCTGTAAGAATAACTAGATTTTTTTTTGTCTGCGTTGTCTTAGTTTTGCAAATTATATCTCCGTGCGTGCGTGCACACACACATGCACCCGTGCGCACACACAATATGTTTTTTCATTCCCAAATGTGTAAAATTGCCACGGGACTCTTCTTTCTAGTAAAAGATACTGCTGTGGAAATCTGCGGCATTTCTGCTGTGTGTGCCAGGGCCCAGGGACCCTGGTTACCATGGAAACTAATATCCAGCCACTGGGTGGTACCTCTCCTTTAGAGCTGCATCTGAGCGCATTTCACAGTTGAGTACAATGCTGTGTCTTCCCCCTTTAAAATAAGGAGAGGGGGGAAAGGCTGAGTGATTACCAATTTTTTAAAAAATGCTATTTCTGCTAAGGCAGAAAGAGACCTCACTAGGTACTGTTTCCATGTGATTGTCAGTAGTAGGATAGCACAGTTATCCAAAGGTGGCCAAAGGTATCTGGTAAAATACAGAAGAATTTTGGAGGAGATGGCCAAAATGGAACCTTCTTCCCGTTCTGGTGATCTGCAAGCTTCTCTTTGGGAATGATGGACAAGCTGGGCTGACGTGGGCTTCAGCTTGATTTATTGGAAAGGCTTGATAGCAGACAAAAGACCTTCAGCTTTGCGCATGGTCCCCCCTTACTGCATTTCCTGACCTCTCTCTCTCTCTCAGAACCTGCCCAGAGAACCGGATCAGAGATCCTGGAGAGCTTGCCCAAATTTTAGCCCTTGAATTGCCATTTAAGCACGCGGTTGCCATCTGTGCTGGTTGAAAGGCGGATGCTGATTATGAGAGCAATACTTCATTTGGATAATACGGTTTAAAGCCAAGTGCAAGATGGCTTGTACGAGAACTGGAGGAACTCACGAGCCATCTGCACCTACCCCCTGACCTCCCGGTTGAGGCCCATTGGTCAATAATGGTGACAGGTGGGGCCACATCTGGGAGATGGCAGATACCCAGCCCCGGGTTCCCACTGCCCGTGAACAGAT
Organism: Lynx canadensis; assembly: GCF_007474595.2. Lineage (NCBI taxonomy): Eukaryota > Metazoa > Chordata > Mammalia > Carnivora > Felidae > Lynx > Lynx canadensis. Next base: position 15,622,589 of record NC_044320.2, read on the forward strand.
TCCTGCTGCATGACATTGAAGGAGAGCAAGGTTGACCCTAACCTTGTATAGATGGACACCTGCTGCTCTGACATTTGTTTTTCCAAATGTGTTTGTACAAAGCAAATACTGGGTGTGTATGTCCTTCAGAAACAGTGGGACACCCCAGAGCCTTTGCCTGTCACAGGTGGTGGGGATCTTAGCCCAGCCATGGCCTTGGGGATTGACTAAGGCCCCCCCTACCTGTTGAAACACTCAGCTGGCCCCTCAGCTGCTTTATCTTGGGGAGGGGAAACAACCCCATTTTGCAAACGAGGGCAACCAGCTTGGTGACTTGAAGTGACCAGGTTCACGTGTCACAGGACTTTGAAGCAGCAGAGCCTGGAGCGCATATCCGCTCTGTGCTCAGTCTCCCATTCTTTCCACCTCAGAGGTCAGCTGTGTATATAGAACGACCTCAGAATTTAGACCAGCGTTTCTTAATCTTGGCACTATTGACATTTGGGGCTGGAAAATTCTTTATCGTGAGGACCGTCCTGTTTGGCATCATCCCTGGCTCCCATCTGCCGGTTGTGAGAACCAAAAATATACCTCGACGTTGCCCAGTGTCCCCTGGGGGCTCAAACTGCCCCGGTGGAGAAGCACTGAGCCCGGCTTTTCTGGTGTTTTAATGGATGTGGCCGTGCCTATTCTTGCGGCAGTTGGGGAGAGCTTTTTCCACTTCAGGTTTGAGGTTATTTATAACCACGTCTTGATTTTAGACATTTGACAGTCCGTGTAGTTGTGTCACTTGAGAAACGACCCCTGTGCTACGTTGTGGATAAAATTTTGTGAAGAGTCCATATCTTACCAAAGAAGATGGCTCCTTTTTAGCAGAAGGTCATTTCCCAGTGTGAAAATATGCATCGTATTTTTAAAAGATTAAATCTAATAAGAACAGTGACGGAAATGAACGGAGGGTCTTCGTTCCTGCCTCCTTCACAGAGAGGTGGCTTGGCCAAGGCAGAACCTGGGTCAGGAGGCTGGCCTGAGGTCCGTGCTGCCCGGTCACAGCTGTGTGGCTTTGGTGGGTCTGTCCGATCACACACACACCTTAGCTTTGTCATCTGTTCAGGGACATTTGGATTGACCGTGCCTTCCTGTCAGGGTGATCATGGAGCTCACACGACGGTGTGGCTGGAAAAGCCCCAAACGGCTATGACACAAGGTCATGCGCTCCCATCTGACATAATTTCTGGGGGTCCTGCCCATGTCAGACGGGTGTCTCCTCGGCTTCTTCTTGGACACCAGTGCTCGAGTCTGATTGCACCTTTGCTTGCCCTGTCTCCTACCTCTCTGTCCCCAACCTCTGCGCATGCCTCTAGACCATTTACGGCCCTGTTTTGCCCCTCGAAAGACTTCGGACATTTTAAAATTTCCCTTTATTCTCTGGGCTTTGTTACTATTTTGTTTAGCACCATTAGAGTTTGTTTGTAAATGAGTATTTACATATTACAAATATTACATGTAATTATAAGTATTATTATTATATTGCTATTAGATTTGGGGTTTTGTAATGGTAACTCGAATCCATTTTTGTTTTATTTTTTATTTTTTCAAGCTTTACTGAAGCATGATTGACAAATAAAAACTATATAATTAGTTTGTGTTTTTATCCTAAGGTGTACCACATGATTTCATATACTTCTTTATTGTGAAGTGATGACCATAATTAAGTTAATCAAGGAACCCATCACCTGACATAGTCACCATTTTTTAAAAATGAATTTTGAGATTTTTAGTTGTCTCCCGCGTGCCCTGGGTCAGTGGAATCTATCACTTTCTTTGCCTTGGCAAACACTCGCAATGTTCCTTTCCTTCCCTCACACAGACCCTGGCTGATCCTGTAAGGCTTCTCTCCGGCCATTTCCCCTCTGGGAACCCTTTTCTCGGTCCTGAAGCGGGTTAGAGGCTGCCCCGCTTTGCTCCAAGCCCAGAACCTGCGCTCTGCCTGGCCATCACCATTATCTTACTAATAATCTGTGAGCTTCTTCAAGGCAAGCACTCCCCCACTGATGACATTAGCGCTCTGGTGTGTCCAACCGGCTTTTCTTTTTCTCTTAATCGAGATGAAATTCACATAACATAAAACTGTTTTAAATTTGGGGCGTTTTGTTTATTCATAGTGTTGGACAACCGCCACCTTTGTCTAGTCCCCAAAGCATTAAACCCTGCACCCAGGGTGATGAAAAAGTTGTGGAGATGGACGGTGGCAATGGTTGTAAGACGGTGGGAATATACCTTAATGCCACTGAACTGTACCCTTAAAAATGGCTATAATGCACAGAGGATTTTTAGGGCAGTAAAAATACTCTTGTGTGATGGCATAATGATGGATACACGACACTATACATTTGTCCAAGTTCATAGAATGTCCAACATCAAGGGTGAACCCTAAAATAAACTGCGGACTTCGGGTGATAATGATGTACCAGAACAAATTCATCGCTTATGACAAACGTACCACTCTGATTGGGGGATATTCATAATGGGGAAGCTATGCATTTGTGGTGACAAGCGGGTACGTATATGGGAAATCTGTCTCTCTCCTCAAGTTTGCTATGAACCTAAAACTGCTCTGAAAAAAAAATCTTAATTAAAAAATTATTATGATGCTAACTTTTATGTTAGGTACATTTTACCACAAAAACTAAAAACCCATATGCATTAAGCACGTAATCCCTGTCTTGTCCGTTCCCCTCCCCTAGGGTCTGCTGGTGTGTTGTATTTTTTTCATCCTTATACCCTGAGCCCCCAGCATGGTTGTTGCTAGATAAGCCTTTGTTGAATGAATGCACTTAGGTTTTACTTTAACACCGACTTGCCTCATGTCTATTTCTTCAGCAGCTCTCAACAGTCTATTTTTAGTGAAAAAAGTTATCTTTAAGGAAATTTCTTTGAAATGTTTCACTAGTATATAAGGTTTTGGTTTTTCTACTTGTCTGTTGATATCTGCATAAAGGTGCCTCTTAAGCCAAAGCTAATTTTGTAATTTATCTGCCCATCTTGGTTATTTTTCGTTGATGTTTTGGGTTGATAACAGTGGTCCTGATTCTGTACCTGGTGGTATCTGTCTGGCAGACTCAGAAGCAAAATTACGGAGTCTTTCAAATACACGTAGTGATGCTTTTTCTTAGGATGTTAAAATTTTCAATTACTGGGGAGTCCGGGTGGCCCCGTTAGTTCGGTGTCTGACTCTTGATTTCAGCTGAGGTCACGATCTTGCCATTCATGAGTTCAAGCCCCACATCAGACACTGTTTTGACAGTGGAGCCTGCTTGGGATATTCCCTCTCTCTCTCTCTCTCTCTCTCTCTGTGTGTGTGTGTCTGCCCCTTCCGTGCTCTCTCTCTCAAAATAAATAAAATAAACTTTAAAAAATTTCTATTACTGTTTCTTTTATGGATGAGAAAAAAATGCAACCACCTTTCAGAAATTCTTATTTTTAAGCCAATTTCTTCCTTGAAGTATGTTAGTCCTTTTCTTTATGTTCACAACTCATAAAATCTTGTTCTTCCCTGTTGCTCTATACTTTATAAAATTGCATTGCAGTTAGCTTGGGTAGAATTTACTTAAGCATAGTTGAGCCTTTAGATTTTCTTTCTGGCGTGGACAAAAGCATCATTAATTATGAATATGAATTCCTTTCACAAAATGACAAGATTGAACATTTCCTCGTGCCTGTATCCCAGCTGTCTCATTCTGACGCTCAACAAAGACTTTTAGAGATTGTTTTTAATGGCTGTATTATCAAATATTAAAAAAAAAAAAAGAAACAAAAGGAATGCAAAGTGTAGCTTACGGTTTTGTTTGTCTAGAACAAAATAATGAAAGGTTCTTGTTTTACTATGGCTGTTTTCTACTCTCGTGATGCATTTGTAGTCTTAAAGATTTGGATCTTTTCTCCTCTCTAAAATGTTCTGCTGTTGACAGAAAATTCCATTTGTTTAGATGATCAGTACTTGGAATCTGTGGGCTTAGGTCACCTTTTGCCTTCTCTTTTTTTTTTTTTTTTAAATATTTCTAATGTTTATTTTTGAGAGAGGGAGCAAGCGAGCAGGGAAGGGGTAGAGAGCGGGGGACAGAGGATCCAAAGCGGGGCTAGAACTCGTGAACCACGAGTTCATGACCTGAGCCAAAGTCAGAGACTTAACCAACTGAGCCACACCCAGATGCCTCAAACCTTTTGCCTTCTCTTATACTGAAGCTCACTCTTGGGTTTGGTGATGGAGACCGGTGTGGATGTCGATAGCCACCCAATGCTGAGCCCTCACTGCGTTCGTGCTGATTCATTATGGCCTCCCCACATGCACAGGGTGGCTTCTGTTCCCACCCCTGGAGGGGGTGAACTGGGCTCTCATTCCAGGGCCTTGAGGCTTTGAGCCACCATATTCTATTGCCTCTGTCCTGAGCGTGTCTGTTCAGCTGTCGGTCTACCATCCTAATGAGATAGTTTCTCAAATTCTCACTTGCCCTGCATCATGTGGTGTTTGCTGACAGAGAAATGGACCCAGATGTGGCAGTTGGTTCCTTGGAGTTGGAAGCCTTTGAAGAGGTTGTGCCTCCTCTGGCCTCCAGCTATGGTTTTCTAGGTTGGAGATGGACCTGTGTTGCACTCCTTCCAGGCTGTCAAAGAAGCCAGCACTCTTGGAAATTCCCTCCTAAGTTTGGAGCCTAAGGGCCCAGGGAGTGTGTGTGTGTGTGTGTGTGTGTGTGTGTGTGCGCCTGCGTGCTAATGTTGGATGATACACCACAGGCTGTTGAAAACCTTGTTTCTGCTCGCGTTTCCTCCAGGGGAGAATGTCTAGTGTTACGGCTCTTCTTCCGTTTTTTCATTTGAATGTGTTATTCTTATTTATTTTTTTTGCTTACTTTAACGAGAAGCTCTGTAACATTAGACATGAGCCAGTTGGGCTTAAGTCGCCTGAAAATAGAATGGAGCCAGCAGTTCAATGTGCTGTTGACTCATTACTTTAAGAAACCCCAGGATCGGAACCAAGATGATCTGGTAAGGTCAGAGGCTGCGGAAGGAAGGGCGGATGACCATTTGTCAGTGTCGGAAAAGCAAGACAGAGCACTGTTAATCCATTTTTCAAGGTTTGTGCATTTTTGTGTTTTCCAGGAACACGGTTAGGGATGTGATTTGGCTTCAGAAACCCGCTGGTTTTCTTTGACTGTGTTTGGTATAAATTCGGCTTAAAGTGTTTCACTTTGTTGTACCTGTTCATGTGCTGTGTGTGTGTGTGTGTGTGTGTGTGTGTGTGTGTGGCTTCCTTCTGCCTCACAAGCCTGGCCCCTCCAGTGCCCCTTTGCAGTATCCTTCCCTGCAGGAATTGAGGCAGTGGCCAGAGCCTTCGCGCCCTGTAAGCCTCACAGCCAAACACTTACTCCCCTGGAACAGGGCCCCTCCCCCCTGCCTCTGTGCTCCTCATACCTGTGACCTTGCAGATTGGCGAGGACTCTTTGTCCGGAGTGCAGCAGCAGCACTGAGGGGAGGGCATATTAGCCCTGGGTCCCGGCTGCTTTGCCACTGACGGCCTGCGCCCACCTGCCCAGGGAGCGCAGGCCAGTCCGCAAACAGGGCTGACCCCTGCGAGGCCCTCCCCACTCCCCCCTGCCGGGGGGCGGTGGGGGGGGCATGCATATCGATGCACCCTGCTCACATGCCACAGAAATACGACCACCAAAACCACGTCAGCGCGAATTGTAAAAGAAGGTACGTCTTTCTGGTGTGAGTGCTGCCCAGCTATTGGAGTTGAGAAATCACACAGTGTGCTGGTTAAGCACCTTCAATTTGGATTGAACCCTGGCCTGCGATTTATTTTTTTCTGCAGCGCGACCTTTGGCAAATTGCTCTAATCTCTGTGTACCTCAGTTTTCTTGTCTATAAGTTGGATGTGATAATAGCACCCATGTAGGGTTGCAGGGAAGTGTGTGTGTGTGTGTGTGTGTGTGTGTGTGTGCACGTGCGCGTAGGGCCTAGTTCAGTGCCTGGCCATAGAGGCCTTTGCACATTAGCTATTACGAAAAAGGTGAGCTACTACTTGTCAGCACATAGGACTGTGTCACGCACTATGCCGTGTGCTTGGTATAGATTTTGCTAATCTTTATACAAAGTGGTTCTGAGAGAGGTGATGTTGATTTATTTTTTTTACTTAAAAAATTTTTCTGATGTTTATTTGTTTCTGAGAGAGAGAGAGAGAGAGAGAGAGAGAGAGAGAGAGACAGAGCACGAGTGGGGGAGGGGCAGAGAGAGAGGGAGACACAGAATCTCAGCAGGCTCCAGGCTCTGAGCTGTCAGCACAGGGCCCGACGTGGGGCTCGAACTCACGAACTGTGAGATCATGATCTGAGCCGAAGTCGGATGCTCGACTGACCGAGCCACCCATGGGCCCTGAGGTGGTGTTGATTTAAATGAAATGGTGGTCAGGTTCCCTAAAATAATTTGAAATATATTTAGGATGGGTTCTTTTCATTGTGGACATTTGAAAAACTTACACACACACATGCCCCAAAACACTCCCTGTCTTTCTCTGTTATTCTTTCTCTCTCTTCTTTTACACACACACACACACACACACACACCCCAAAAACTTGATGCGGCATAGAAGCAGTTAACGTTTCTTGACTGATGATCAGAGACAGAAGATTAGTTACTGGAGTTTGTCATTTGCCTTTATTTTTCTTTTCTTAAAGAATGCCACAGCTTCCTGTGTTGTTTTGGATTTGATAAATACATTTCTATATGGTTTCCAAAGTCTAGCTTTTCACTCGGCAGGAAGCTGAGCACAATAATCCTCCTTTTTGTTCAACCCTGAACCTTAGAGTCTACTCCGTGCAGGGGAAACCTTTCTACTTTGTGCTCTGCCACTTAATCCCCAGGTGGCCTTGAAGAGATTATTAACTTGCTTAAATGTGATTAAGGAGCCCCCTTTCTGGGGTCCAGAGAAACCACCGCTCTGGTCCTGAGGGTCTTTGTGGCCTGGTGTAGCCTTGCTGCCCCCGAGAATTGAGTCTGGGGTAGGAGTCCATGCAGAGCAGAGATAGGCTGCGGGCAGTGGGGTAGGAGGAGGGCTCCTATTTTGCGGAGGGGTGTACCCGTTACTCATTCTGTAGAAGCACTGGGCCTGGCACCAGTGAATGTTCTCCGACACATATAGCGGGTTGTTGAGTTTCTGTCTGGGGAATACGTTGGTGGTCAGGTTTTGGGTGTTCTGGAAAGAGAAGAGTATGATAGAAGTGTTGAAATAAGACGCTATTACCGTAACAGATCTATTACATGCTATTGGGTTCTGGAAGCTGAGTGCCCGAGTTGTGGCATATAAAATAGCCTTTGTTTTTTCTTACGATCATCTTCCCCACCTTTACCTCGGAGTGATCCCTCCACCCACTCTGGACGTCTTCCCTGGGGCTCACCTTCCAGGGGCTTCCTTCTTAACTACTTTCAGCTGAGAATGGAAGCAGCAGCTGTCGGGCAGTGGTCCCGTGAGGTGGATATCTGGAGGAATGAGGGCCTTCTGGTGACTCATCCCCTCCCTGTTTGGCTGCCGACTCCAGGCCTTGCCTGGTTCTCTGTCTCAGCGCTGATTCCTGAGCTAGGGATGGACCTGTCGCTCAGGAGAATCCTGTATTCCAGATGTAGAGTCTGATCCAGTGGTAAAGAAGTTGCCTTTAAAAAAATCTCTTCCTAGGGCACTATTCTGCCATTCATACTTTATGTACTGACAGCTGAAACTCCAATATGACTCTTGAGTTTTGTGTTTCTTAGGGCTTAATACATAAATGATGATCGAGAGAACCTGACTTACTGTTTTGCTAACCCTAGGCACTAAAAAAGAAGTTCTGGAGAGGATAAGGAAGACTAAGTTTAGAGAAGGTCTTGGCAGTGGGGCGCCTGGGTGTCTCAGTCGGTTAAGTGTCCAACTCTTGGTTTCGGCTCAGGTCACGATATCGTGGTTTGTGGGTTTGAGCCCCGTGTTGGGCTTTGCGCTGCCGGTGTGGGGCCTGCTTGGGATTCTCCGTCTCCTCTCTCTGCCCCTCCCCTGCTCGCTCTCTCTCAAAATAAACATTAAAAAAAAAGATCAGATTTTTAACCTTGGCAGGATCTGATCTTGGCAGTTGTTAGAGGTGATTTTAATTAAATCCCAAACTAGTGGGTACGTGAGGTTAATAACTCTTTGGTGTCTGTGGAGGTTAGTCCTGGTCAAATCTGGAACAGAGTGTTGTATGAATTTTCTCCCATTGAGGAGATAGGCTGCTTTCTAAACTTTCTCCTAGATCGTGTGGCAAAGTGTGGGGGGTTTTGAGATTCTCAGTCTGTAAATCTTCTGTTGGCATTCTCTGATGTTCACTGTGAGCCTGGTGTGGGGGAGCTATATAAGTCAACGGGTGCTGTGGGTTTCTATACCACATCCAGCTTTTCCATTGCAACCAAATGGCAGATGGCTCCTTGGTTCACCTAACATACTGTGACTACATTCCACTTTTAAAGGGCCGGGCAGCTTCTGGAAAGGGCTTTTGAAGCAGATCAGGCAGGGATTTTACCTCAATAAGATTAACTGCCCAGAACGAGAGAGAATGCATGCACCTTAATCCCTGTCGCTCACAGGAAAATGTGTCCATTTCTATGGAAATTGAAGTATTCTTGAATCATCGTTGTGGGCAAAGGTTAAAAATCTGATCTTTCAAAGCACCGGGAACCATGTGAGACAAGTACACATTCATGCAGGGATGGACTCCAACGGCTACCAGGTCATTTGTTGGTAGAATCTATTGTCATACAGGTTATCCTTCTCACTGCGGTCAAAACAGAAGGAGATGGAAGGAGGGAGGTGGAGGGACCGAGGGAACTTACCACACGTGCAGTTAAGCATTAGAGGTAAAGAATTGAATCTATTTCTAATCAGGCTCTGGACAAGTTTTATTTTACTTGCATAATGGCTAGCCAGGGTTTGGGTATGGTATCTGAGGGACTGGGCAGGTTTCAGAAATGAATGAACTGAGTCAGGCTGCCCGTAGGAAGGCATTGCTCTGTCTAGAGCAGGTGCTGACACTGTTGTCTTACTGGAATGAGGGCCTGGATCCTTGGAGTTTTGGAAACCGTGCGTCCGATAGAATTGCATTAGACTGAAATAGGACTGTCGTAGCCATTGTACTGATGATGGCAATGTTCTGTATCTGCTTCATCCAGTAAGACAGCCACGTGTGGCTCCTGAGCACTTGAAATGTGGCTGGGATTATCGAGCTATGTTTTTGATTTTTATTTCAGTTGAATTAATTTAAACTTAAATAGCTGCATCTGACTCATGGCTACCATATTGGGCAGCACAGTTGTAGAAGAAGCTAGAATCCAGATATTATGTGCAGTCTTTTGATTTTTGAGAGTTTGCCGGCTAAATTTGGCTCACGGACTATCACTCTACTATCTCCACCCGGATGAAACTCAGAAGAGCATTTAAAAAGTACTGATACTTAGGTCTTGCTCTCTGTTGGTCCAGTTTAACTCATCTGAAGTGGGGCCGACATCGGTATTTTCTATAGCATCCAGATTGGTTCTAAGTGCAGACAGACCTCTTAGACCCTGAATATCACAGGATGACAGTACAAGATGCTTGTGGATTTTCACATGCTCAAAAGCCATTTTTGGTTTCTGCACGTGTTCAGTGAGGATGGTTATACCTACTTCTTAGAGTAGTTGCAAGGATTAAATAAACTCTTCTGTTAAATAAAAAGAACAAACTGGAGTTGAGATGCAGGTGCCAGGCTTGGCTGGCTTACTAGCTAAGGGTCTTACCTTCACAGACTAACCTCGCCTCTGTAGGGGAGGAAAACTTTTTCCTGATACCTTCTGCGGTTCTCCAGCTGGGGCCCCATAAGTTGGACTGACAAATTAACAAGAGAAGAACATACACATTTATTTCATGTAACTTTTATACCAGATGGGAGCCTTCATAAGGAAATGAAGACCCTAAGAAATGGTTAAACCTGAGTGCTTTCATAATGAGTTTTGATGAAGAGGGGAAAGTCACGGAAAAACGTGATGGGACAAAAGGAGCTAAGGGTGGGGCGCCAGGGTGGCTCAGTCAGTTATACATCAGACTCCTGATTTCAGCTCAGGTCATGATCTCACAGTTCGTGAGTTCGAGCCTTGCATTGGGCTCTGCACTGATAGTGCAGGGCCTGCTGAGATTCTCTCTCTGCCCCCCCCCCCCCCGCCGCCTCTCTCCTGCTTGTGCTTCCTCTCCCTCTCTCTCTCTCTCTCACACACACAAAATAAATAAATAAACTTAAAAACAAAGGAGCTAAGGGTGGTTACTGGGGGAAATGTATCAAGGCCTCTTCATTCGGATTCCTCTAGATATCCCTCTGAGGGCAGAGTCCTTCCTGCACCTGCTGCTTCTCAAATCCCTTTAGCTTAAAGTATTTCTCATGTCAAAGTAGCATATTTGGGGGCAGCATATCCTGATCCCCCTCACTGCTTATGGGATTCAGACCTTGCCTTGGCAAAACCATCTGTTAACGCTTGCCATGGACCATAAAATTTCTTAAGAATGGTCTCAGTTGACAGTGCTTAAGTCTCCGAATGCCTGCGGTCTTCTGAAGTCACCCTCTGGAGCAAGAATGACAGATACATGACAGACGTTGTGTGTTGATCTGCGTCTGTTAGATTCTAAAGCCCGTGCCACTCCCAGGCTCACGGGTTGGAGTGGAATTAAAAGTAAAGAAAGCAAGGGAGGATAGGCATTTCATAGTTTAAGGAGTGTTTTAGGCATGTGTGTGTGTTTAGTGAAAACAGCCTTTGGTCTGTAAGTTCCAAAGTGGAAGAGACTGGGTCTGCCTTGTTCAGTGTGTTCCCAGAGCCCCAGACATCGTAGGGGCTCATTAAACCTATGGTGAATAAGAGGGTGAATTAGTGCCTATCAGGCCCTGCACTAAAGGGTTGGGATTATTTGAGAGAGATTGTTTTTATGTCTGTTCTTCTAGAAGATTGGGAGAGGTTAGTTTTCCCAGGGTCACAGAGCTACGTGGCAGAATCAGTATTTTTTTTTTTAATGTTTATTTATTTTTGAGAGACAAAGACAGACAGGGCACGAGTGGGGGAGGAGCAGAGAGAGTGGGAGACACAGAATCCAAAGCAGGCTCCAGGCTCTGAGCTGCCAGCACAGAGCCCAGTGCAGGGCTCGAACCCACGAACCGTGAGATCATGACCTGAGCCGAAGTGAGACGCTTAACCAACTGAGCCACCCAGGTGCCCCCAGAATCAGTAGTTTAAAGTCTGGAATTGTACCTACAAGACCATGCTAACTTCACTGCCATAAATACGTGTGCTGACAACACATACACAGACAAACACATACATACACACAAAAAAAAGAAAAAAATATGTAGAATAACCTCCAGCTAAAATCATTTTTAAAATGCACGCAGTGGCTCAGAGGGGGATTAAATGGGATTATGGTTCCAGGAGGGATCTATCACTTCCATACTGAGGGTATGCCACTGAAGACTCTCAGGGATCAAAGACCTTTAGGGGAAAAGGTGTGTTTTGATATCCTTTATATCCAGCAGTTTGTCCACTGCTGAGTACACAAGAGGCATCTAGTGAGCACCTAGCAATCTGATTAAGAAAACATAAATAATATTCTTAGATTTCTTTTTCAAAGGAGAGAGAGTGAAATACTTCACTTTTAGAAGTAAGCAGGCACATTTAAAAATCTGTAGTCTTCTGGGGCGCCTGGGTGGCTCAGTTGGTTAAGAGTCTGCCTTCAGTTCAGGTCATGATCTCACGGTCCGTGGGTTCGAGCCCTGCGTCAGGCTGTGTGCTGACAGCTCGGAGCCTGGAGCCTGCTTTGATTCTCTGTCTCCCGCTCTCTCTGCCCCTATCTCATTTGCGCTCTCTATCGAAAATAAATAAATGTTTTAAAAAAACCCCAAATCTTAAAGTTTGTAGTCTTCTGCCAAAAAGCAATTAAAGGAGTTTTTAAACTTTTCTTGGGATTTGGGTAATGAGGTGGGTGATTTCTTTCTGAGTGTTGTCATATCACCCATGCCTGATTCTGTTTTGGTTTATGCAGACCTCTAAACCTTCCCCCCACCCACCTCCCTCCTAAAAAAAAAAAAAATCCCCCATATACCCTGCATCCCTAAAAAGCTATCATCAGTGATTTAAAACCGAGTTGGGCAAACCGTAACCTGTGCAGTGCGTCTCTTCACTGCAGAATGTGTTTTTAAACAGTTGAAAAAACGAGAAGAGTAATGTTTCATGACATGTAAAAATTAATGTGAAATTCAGACTTAAGGGTTCATCCATAAAGTTTTATTGTAACACAGCCAGCGCCTTACTGTTAATGTTTGGCTTCTGGCTAGGTTTGTGCTGCGCTGGTGGAGTGAAGTGTTCGTAACAGAGGCCAAATGGCCCACAAAGCCTAGAGTATTTGCCACGTGACCCTTTAGAGAATAAGTTTGCTTTGGTTTGAAACAAAGCAGGCTGGGAGGAAATAGTGGGGAGGGGGGTAAAGGTGGAAAATGTTTTCCCTTACCCTTTTCCCTGCTTTTGGTAAAACTTACATGTTCAAAATGAATCTTTCTTTTAAACCGTGGCTTTTTTTTTTTTCCTCCCTCCTGATTTTGTGTATCCCTGAGTTGAAAGTCTTGATTGGGAAAGACAAAGGAAAACAATTAATGATCGGTGACAGTGGAAGCAGCGGGAAGGAAGGCTTTGATACCGTGGCGTAAGAGAAATTCTTACGGTTCTCACTCACGTCTCTTCTGTGTCCCACCCCCAGAACCTTTGAAATTTTGAATAGCAGGTTTTCTCTTTGCATCACACAGGGAACACAGTATGAGAATGTTCATCTGACTGACTTTATTATGTATGCAATGAAGAGTACTTGACATGGTACAGCGAGTCGCGCCAAGTTCTTGGCGTTGGCTGTGCCCTGTGCCTGTGCCTGGCTGGCCCCTGGGGACTGCGGCTGGCAGGCCTCCTTCCTCAGGTGAGTTTGCATTTTGCCCGTTCGGGGAGCCTGTTGTATGCAGTTCACTCTTTATACTGCATTCGAAGCCCCAAACCTTAGACTTGAAAACTACTCAAGGGAACGGAGACCTTCTTATTGAGAGCTTCAGACTCGTTGCATCTAGGAAGAGCTGGATTTCTGTGTTTGGATAAGGAAGTCGTCTTGGAAGCCAAACAATGACCACATTAACGAGGACAGTGTCAACCTTTCCGAGTTGAGATTTGAGCAGGTTCTTCCCTTTGACCCTACAAGTGTGGTGAAGGCCCTGAGGGTCCCTCGGATCCACAGTTGCCTGGTGGTTGCCCACTTCTGTTTAGGTTTTGAGCGGAAAGTCTCCGGATGGTAGTGAGAGTACTGGATGAAAATGATTCTGCGCGGTGGAAGGTCCGGGTGCTCCAAAGTCGCTGGGTTCAGCGGCGGCGAAGTGTGGAACCAGAGACGAGGAGCTTTGCTTTTGTTCTCCCCCATGTCTCATTCCTCTCCACGTTCCTGCAGTCTCATTACTTTTGAAAGAGTTTAATTCTTTTTGTGGCTTTTCCATTTCTCATACATGTGAGGGATAATGTCCAATTTTGTGAATGTCCTCTTGTATTCTCAGTTACGATTTTAAAAAATCAAGTCATGAGGGGCGCCTGGGTAGCTGAGACCATTAAGCATCTGACTCTTGATTTCAGTTCAAGTCATGATCTCACGGTTCATGAGGTGGAGCCCCACCTCGGGCTCTGAGCTTTCAGTGCGGAGCCTGCTTGGGGTTCATTCATTCATTCTCTCTCTCTCTCTCTCTCAATCAATAAACAAACAAACATTTAAAATTCTGTATTAAAAAAAAATCAAGTCATGAGTAAACACCTTTTTGTTCCTTTCTTCACAAAGTCTTTGTGCGTCTGACTTGGCCTTGGGAATCTTTTGCCATGTTTCTTCTTTTTTTGTAAATGCTTATTTTTGAGAGAGAGTGTGCGTGGAAGCACGCATGTGCATGGGGGAGGGGCAGAGAGGGCCGGGACAGAGGATATGAAGTGGGTTCTACACCGACAGCAAAGAGCCCGACACGGGGCTCAAACTCACAAACTGTGAGATCACGACCTGTGCCGAAGTCAGACACTTAACCTACTGAACCACCCAGGCACCCCACCATTTTTCTTGATTTAAAAAAAAAAAAAGGTTGGGGGGCGGTGTGGATTTGAGTGTGATGAATTAATGAAGAAGGCAGCACACCCTGAATATCATTCATAAGACCTAGGGCCTTCCTCACAAAGTTGTTAGAATCAAATGTAAAAACGCTTCAGGAGATGAAACCTGTCCCCTGAATATTCGAAACTGCTCTTCTCACAATAGCCATGGGGTGGAAACAGCCCAGCGGTCCTTCGGGATGGAGGGTACGCCAGTTGAAGTATAGACGCACAGGGAATATTCTTTGAACATAAAAAAGAATGAAGTCCTGGTACTTGCTACAACTTGGATGAGCTTTGAAAACGTTACGTTCCATGAAAGACACAAAAGGTCTCCTATGATTCCGTTTATGTGAAACTTTCAGAAAAGGTAAACCCACAGAGACAAGAAGCAGGGTTTATTTGTTGCTAGGGGCGGTGGGAGGGGGCAATGGGGACTGACTGCTTAATGGGCATCGGAGTCTACTTTGGAGTGACGAAAATATTTTGGAACTGGGTAGAGGTAGTCACTGCACATTGTGGATGTACTAAATGCCACTGAATTGTTTACTTTAAAATGGTTCATTTTATGTTAAGTCAGTTTCACTTCTGTTAACACACACACACATACACACACACACACACACACACACACCCCGGAGGTGCATGGATACCACTGCATAGGGCACTCCTGCTGTATCGCCAGGAGCTGTCAGTCCTTGATGTGCTTGGTCTGCCACCTGTAACAGAGGAGAACACACCTTTCCACATGGGGACCCCGTGTGGATGATGGAACTTGCTCACAGCCGGGTCATTGGGAAGTGGTCGTTGTAGGACTGACCCCTGGGTTTTCCTGTACATCTTTATTATTAATAGGTGACATTTGCTGGCAGGGTGATGGGAGAAGCCAGCAAAGTGGGTAGGCTAGTGAAGGGTCTCTATTCCTGTAGAAGCTTCAGATCTACCTCCCAGTAAACGACAGTTTCTTGACAGGACCTGCCTTGGAGCAGAAGGGTTAGTTTGTTCTCTGATTCTTGCTAACTATATTTTTGGCCCGGTTATTTCCCCACTTCTTTGAGCTAGTTTTCTCTCTTTTAAAATGGAGATCATAAGAATTATAAGAGGATCATTGGATCATTCAGAGTGAAAAACACTTTTTGTGTGTTTATTTATTTTTGAGAGTGAGAGAGACAGAGCACAAGTGGGGGAGGGGCAGAGAGAGGGGGAGACACAGAATCCGAGGCAGGCTCCAGGCTCTGAACTGTCAGCACAGAGCCTGATGCAGGGCTTGAACCCACGGACTGCGAGATCACAGAGATGCTTAACCGACTGAGCCACCCAGGCACCCCCAGAGTTCTTAATAAAATGTGCGGTCCCGGGAGAGGTTTAATCTGTTATATACCTGCTCCTTCCTCAGTCTGGTTCGTTACATTCCTTGGAAGGGTTTGAGGAGAAGCCTTGTGGCTTCAGAGGTATGTTTGGGGAAGGAGATGTCCTGGGGGAGCCCCAGTCTCCCATAAGCCACGTTCCAGCTTGGATGGTTGGCGTCTCCCTTCTGCTCTCTGCTGAGGAGGAGCCTTCCCGCGTCTTGAGGGGCTGGAATTACTCTCACGGGCGGGTGGCACCCATGAAACGGAAAAGCTTAAGTGCTTACCAGCAGTTCACCTTCTGCCATTGCCCAGGTGGGTCTGGCGTTTGGTTCCCGTGAGACATGGCAGCGTGTGTGAAATGCTCTTAGGCTTTTCAAACGGAAAGCAAGAAACCGCACTTGCAGCTGCTGAACACGACCCAGTTCCAGCTTCATGATGCTCTAACAGGAGGCGAGCCATCCTGCTCCCGATCTGGGTCTCCTTATCTTCCTGTAGTAACATAAATTGAAGCAGCCCATCTGCACCGCTTCAGAACAAACAACAATGAAGTCATAGTGCTTAAAATAGCGCAGGGCGGAATGGCTGAGAGCAGCCCGTTTTCCCTGCCCTCCCCCGGGGACTCTCACACGGCGTTTGGGGGTCTCGGCCTTGCGTTGGGTCCACGTGGCCTGTGTGTGGGCCACGCGTGTCCTCGTGAGCAAATCTACAGCATTGTCCAGAGCAATCTTCTTCAAGAGGAACACACGCTGGGAAGGTGTGCGTGGTTTCCTTTTGGCTTTGTGTTTCATTTTACGGGGCTGCCCCTCTCCATCTCTCCTGCACCGTCATTATGCATTTTGGTATCTCTTTAAAACACAGCTCACCTTACTAAAAGAACACACCAGTCAGTGCGGAATGTATAGTAACTTCACTTCCTAACTTGGGGAGACCCTGAAGGAAACCCTGACTGCTTAGTCTAGAGCCATGGGCATGGATTTGGTTCTTAAGGTTTAAAAAATCAAGTGGAAAAGACCTAGAAGTCAGCTTCCTTCTCTTTCCTGGATAAGCAGTAGAAGGCCACATTTCTCCAGATGTCCTTCCTCCTTCTCCATATTTTGAAGTGGACGAAAATAATATTACTGATTTAATACAATCTTTGTACCCCTTAGCATCTGAGTACATCTTATTATTTCACTCCACGCAGGCTGACAGAGTACATCCTTAATTAGCATTCTTTGAGATAATCATGAAGCCTGTATTCCAGTTGACATTCCTAAAGATATCAAATGGACATGGCTGCCCGATTCTTTTAAAACTTCTACAGAATAGTGCTTACTAAGTGTAGAAGCATGTACCTTTAGTGTGTGTTGCAATGGTTAGGGATTTTTCTGTAAAGTCACTGAAGATAGCAAAAGTCGAGCTTTTGTGTATCTTATTGTCCTGTACAAATAATGTAGATCATGATGTGTTTGTGGATAGAACATCTCAATCTCTTCTTATGTTTATAAGAGAAATGGCTGTTGACCCATGGCAGGTATTTCTTGGGGCAGGATGCTGGTTACGAGTTATATGATGGCAGTTATGTAAGGGATATCGGATGGATGTTCCTTGTCCAAGAGTTGCTATCTGGAATCAGCTGTCTGCAGTCACACAATCTCAAACCTGTACTTGGGACTCGTTGAACTAATTTGCTGCCGCCATGAATCCTTCTCCAGAGTTTGAGCCACCAGTGGGAATGCGAATGTCTCTGAATACTCTCTCTACTTTGGTCTTCTTTCAAAAAGTTATCTTTCTTTATGGGAACTCTGAGTGTCCCTGTTCTGGTGCTGTGGAATTTTAGAAGACAAGGCAGCCAGCCAAGGGGAGAATAATGAAGGAAGACTTCATGAAAGAAATGTGACTTTCCTGGTCCAGCGGTACTGAGTTTGGGTAGAACGATGGAGGACACTATTGACATGTGACATGTGTACCCAGCTTGGCCCTAATGAGGGCCCTAGGGAGACTCTTCTCTGGAGGTGGGTGGAAACAATGAGGAAACAGAGGCTGGCACCATCAGAGCAGTAGAGTAGGCCCTGATTTCTGGAGGAGGGCTCTGTGGAGGATTCTTGAGGTTAGAATTGCTCTGGGGAGAGCAGTCTTTACGAGGCTAGCCCGACGAGATGGACCTGGAGTGATCCAGACCCTATGAGCTTATCGGCAGTAGGGATTCAGAGGCACCTCGGAAAACAACAAAAACTGAAAAGGCATGTGTTCCAGAAGGTCTCATTTGAACTGATCACGGTGGAAAATGAAGGCTGCCTGTGTCTCGTCCTGAAAATGGCAGCTGTGTGTTTTGTGTTGGTGACGAGGCCTTTTGGCATTCCTGGGTTCATACCCCAAGCCACGTTAAAGAGATGATTTGAAGTCTTCAGAGGCACAAGAGCCCAGAAGCCACCTCTTCCATCTACAGCCTCTGGAGTTTTCTTCTTTAACCACTTTAGAGACAGGATGAGTTGGTTTCTTAGTAATTAAGAGCTAGCAGTTCTTTTTACTGCTTGTCCTTAACCTCTGATGCTCACTGCTCCGCTATAACCAAGCAAATAAGACGATGTGGTGCATGCTCTTGGTAGCCCCTAGGGTGCTATACAAATGGTGTTTATCATAAGCCCACTTCCTTATTTGTATCCTCTAAAACGATCAGTTCCAAGTGGATCATGTTTCCTGAGCTCACCCGCACATTTGTATTTAAAGTAGTAGCTCCTTGTTCATTTGTAAGACTTCTTTACAGACAGAACACAATCGGAAGTTGCCAGGGGCCTACAGGGCTCCATGAGAGGCCCCTACTACGCTCCCCCCCCCCCCCCCCCCCGTCCCACTTGTTCCATAGCTTGTTGTGTTCAAGGGCCTGGTTCCTTTCCACTGCAGGATCACTGTGCTTGCAATATCCTCTGCCTGGAATGTCCTTCCCCAGACGTTTGTACAAGTTTCATCTCCAATGTGATGTCAAAAAGGCCTTCTCTGAGCACCCACCTACCCCAGGTTAAACATCCCATCCCCCTTCCTCTGTGCCCCCCATTCCCTCTCTCTTCTCCACTTCCCTTTTTATGGCTCTTGGAGTTATATGAAATTCTTATTTGCATGACTTCTTTGATCTGTTTCCTTTCCACTAGCAGGTCAGCTGCACAAGGACAGAACTTTATGTACCTCTGTATCCACAAGTACCTGGCATTCAGTAAAGGTTTGTTGAATGAATGAATGAATGAATGAATGAATGAATAAGAATTTTAAATGAATGGATTTAAAAATAGCTGTGCTTACAGACACATCCTTCTGTGGGAATGATATTTGGATACTATTAGTAGGGCAGGAGCAAAACGCTTGTACTGTCTGCCTTGATGTAGTGTAGGAGACTTCAGTGCTATAGCTACCCATTTTCTTTTTTCTTTTTTTTAAATTTGTTTTTTAATGTTTTTGTTTATTTTTGAAGGAGAGAGAGAGAGAGCACGAGTGGGGGAGGAGCAAAGAGAGAGGGAGACACAGAATTCGAAGCAGGCTCCAGGCTCTGAGCTGTCAGCACAGAGCCCGATGTGGGGCTCGAATCCACATGACCTGAGCCGAAGCTGGACGCTCAACCGACTGAGCCGTCCAGGTGCCCCAACTACCCGTTTTCTTTTACCAGGACTCAGCTAAGAAGAGCAAATATTAACTTTGCTTTGGCAAGTGGAACCAGCAGATTTAGCACCTGAGCTAGAAAGGCCATCGCTTTGCTTTGTATCCCTGAGTATGTGGTCACAGAGACGCTGAACATTAGGAAAAGCCAGCCAAAAATGTGTGGTTCATTGTCTTTTACTCATTTCTGACTGGGGCCATTTAGAGTACTTGTCTCATCCTGTAAGACAAACAAAAATAAAACTGCTTGGAATGTATTCTGTAGCTAGTTCTTTTTTCCCCCCAGTCCAAGAAGTCTGGGCTTTATCTAAAGGAATTGTCGTTCTATTGAAGATGTTTATCGTTACGAGTGTGTATTTCAAGTTTGGAGCAGGCAGTGTCGTAAAAGCTGGGCTGTGAGGTCGTCTCAGCCTGGGCAGACATCAGAGTCAACCATGTTTTATTTACCCCGTGGTTTGCATCATTTGTCACAATATCTGTGTAGTAAGATGGTGACACCCACGCAGTTTCTCAGACTGTGCTTTCTGCTAATTGTTTGTTTAATTAGAAAATGAGTAAGTATTTATAGAGAAAATAGAATCTAAAGCTGTGGGGATGAAACCTTTTCTAATTGTACTGTGTTATCATGATGTCCTAGGGATTGCATTTTTGGAGCGTGTGGGTAGTTGGCAGGGGGGTCTTATTTTGCCGCTTGGTGTTTACTGAGAGATTCGTTTTGTGCTCAACATTTCGAGTGGAGCAAAATGAAATCCAGTGGCAGTAAACCCAGTTTGAAAAGAGTTTAAAAGCCAGATATGGTCAAAATACCTGTCTAAACCATGAGGCTGGTGTTCACTGGGCAGCTTTGATGGGGAATCTGATATGTGCAGGACATTACTGAGGGTACATAGCTGTGTGGGAAAGGGCCCGTGTGTCCCGAAAGGTGTTTCTTTTACATCACAGGAACAAAGTGAGTCAGACCTTGATAAGCTTTGTAGAATTTGCTGGTAAAACCTCGTGTCAGGTGAGATCCTGTAGATACAGTTAAGAATTGAGTTTGGGTTCTGGGTACAGGAGTTATTTTCAAAATGGTGGTCAGTTGACTGGTTGCCCTGATACACAGAAATCTTGGTTTCAACTGAACTGCTTTAGGTATCTTTACATTTTTGTTTTCTGGTCACATTTGGAGGTATTGATTCCACCCCCCCCCCCCATCACCGAATCTGGGATACTGTTGAAGAGTGTCAGGATATGTTAAATTGACCTTGCAGGTCTGTTTGCCATCCTGAAAAAAAAATGGCTGATGTGAAGTTTTTAGCTGTCCGTGGCCACATGGAGTGAGGAATCCATTTGCAGACCCACAAGGGAAGGAAAGCAAAGATGGGGGGTGTTGAGAACGGGGAAGAAGTGGGATGAATCTCTGCTGTAGTTGTGAACTGAGGGGTGGCAATTCAGCTTCGTGTCTTTTAAAGATTGAGCAGATCTGCTGACACCTCCTATCTACAGCACCATCCTCCACCAAGACATGTAGCCAGAATAAAACTTGCTAGAAAAGATGTGGCAGGTGGAACTGGTTGTGCCTGTAAGAAAACCAAACGGGGAGAGTAGAGGCACCACCCTCCTTCAGCCCACTCAGCGGCTTCGTAGGAACACACGTGGCTGCTTGCCCTGCGCCATCTTGGATCTAGAGTCAGCCAGTGGAGCTCAAAGCCCTGGAGCTTTCGCATCTTAGTTCTGCAGCTTGGCAGCTGTGCGACCTTGAGCTAATTACAGAACCTTTTCAAGACTCTGTTTCCTCACTTGTCTGAAATGGTAATAATACCTACCTTGCCAGGGTTATTATTTGTTTATTGTGGCAGGCTATATATACATAACGCTTACCGTTTTAACCATTTTTAAGTATACGTTCCAGTGACATTCAGTACATTCACATTGTTGTTTGACCATCACCACCATCCATCTCTACAACTTTTAGCCATCCCAGACTGAAACTCTGTGCCCATTATGTAATAACTCCCCATTCTCCCCTAAAAAGAACTGGGATTTTGGGGCACCTGGGTGGCGCAGTCGGTTAAGCGTCCGACTTCAGCCAGGTCACGATCTCGCGGTCCGTGAGTTCGAGCCCCGCGTCAGGCTCTGGGCTGATGGCTCGGAGCCTGGAGCCTGCTTCCGATTCTGTGTCTCCCTCTCTCTCTGCCCCTCCCCCGTTCGTGCTCTGTCTCTCTCTGTCCCAAAAATAAATAAACGTTGAAAAAAAAATTAAAAAAAAAAAAAAAGAACTGGGATTTGAACCCAGGATTTTAGGCTCCGTGTGTCTAGTGTTCTTCCTACCATAGCACAACTCAAGAGGGTTTGCTGTCTTAAATGTTTGACATCTCCTAAGAATCTGTTGTGTAATTGGTACTATCTACAAAAATGCATTTTCTGAATAACCTCAGACCCTATCCCTGATATGTCCTTGTGGGTGAATTAAGAGTCTGAACCAGTGAGGCTGAAGTTCTTGTCTGTGACAGCTAAGCTCCAGATCACCCAGGGACAGCTTCCCATGGGGGTCCTGCCTACACCCCAAGCTCAATACGGAAACTCAGATTCTAAGAGAGGAGGAAATGAAGGCATTGCTCTCCCCTCCACCTGAATCCCAGCCTGCTCCCCAATTCGTTCTTTTTTTCCTTTTTATAGAACTGGCAGGGCTAGACTTCAGTCTGGGGTTCATTTGAACTGTTCCTTCCTAAATGGGGATCTTGATTCTGTTCTTACTCCCACTGCCTCTAGCATCTCTCCCTTTTGTCCTCCACCAGCAGCCTCTCTGCTGGTCTCCCCTGCCTCCTCTGCCCCCCAGCCTCCTCCTGCAGATGGGTATTCTGGCAGTTCAGACCTGATCACCCCACTTTGCTATCTGAAAACCCTCTGTGACTCCCCGTCGCGATGAAATAAAGCTCAAACTCTGCTGAGTGGCGTTCTAACCCCTCTGCCACATGGCTCATCCTGAAATGAGTAACCCCCTCCTTTGTTGTCCCTGTCCCTCCACTGGACACACTGTCCCAGGGGCCCTTCATCTTCCCTTTGAGGTGGTAACGAAAGCTGTGACCTTCTACCTGGAAAGATAGGTATTCACCCAGCTAACTGTCCATTCAATATCAAAGGGTCTCTGGATCCCAGCTGCGACCTCTGCCTGACGCTGCGTTGCACCATTCCTGGGAAGACTGTGCATATGAAGCCTTTTGCCTTTTCCCGTGCTCTTTCCTTCTAGCCGCCTGTCTCTGTTCCTTCCCCTTCCACTAGTATTTTTCTTCAGTGCACCTTCTAGTCAGAAATAAGTTTTTGTTCTGTTGTTCTTGCACAGCACGTTACTGGAACACCTATTTTTTTTTAAGTTTATTTATTTTGAGAGATAGAGGACAAAAGGGGGAGGTGCAAAGGCAGAGGGGGGAGAGAGAATCCCAAGCAGGCTCTGCACTGTCAACACTGAGCCAGACACGGGGCTTGAACTCACGAACTGTGAGATCATGACCTGAGCCAACACCTAGAAGTCGGACATTTAACCGACTGAGATACCCAGGCGCCCCTGGAACACCTGGTTAACATTTGTGTGAAAGTTGATGGTTCGCATGACTTCCTTTCCCATGTGTTCCAGAGCAAAGTGCTTTATTCGTGCTGTGCACACAGGCATGCGTTCGTGTGCACATTCATCCAGCACATGTTTTTTGAGCCCTTATGGGCTAGCTACAGTGCCGGGCCCTGGAGATGTGCTCAGGGATATGGTCCACTGGCCACCCCAGGGTGCTCAGTTTAATGTAGAATGTGTGCCGATCACAGGCCATCTGAATACTGTGGAATTACAATAGCTAATGCTAATTGAGCATTTGCTATGTGCCGGGTGCTAATGAGCACATTTTATGTGCCACCTCTGAATTCTCACAACAGCTCTGTAAGGTAGGTACTAATATTTTACAGATGAAATTAACTGAGGCACAGATACATTCCTAATTTGCCCTGAATCATGAGGCTTCTTAGTGGGAACAGTGGGACTTCAACTCTGCGGTCTGTCTCCAGGGGCCAGGTGTTTTATTGCTAGGCTTTCTAAGACCAGCCTGGCCAAGCCAGGACCCTACAGGAGGCTAGTGGAGCGGAGAGGAGAGAGAGAAGCCAGGACGAAATCACTGAAGGCTTCCTGGATGAGGGTGCAGAATGGGGATGGAGACCAAGCAAGCAAAGGCCAAAAGGTGGGACTGAGTGAATGAGTGAACTTTGGATGAAATTTTATGCCCTGAGGTCTAGAGAGAGAGGAAAAAGGAATGCAGTGTTCATTGAATAGATTCAGGAAGAAAAATAGAATTTGACACTGAACAGATTGTTGAATTGAGCTAAGGAATCTGGAAGAATCCTCGAGAGAGACCCTGCAGGACTGATTTTTGTCTTTAGGTTTGGAAGGCAGCACTGCTGCTTGGATATACGCGCATTCGAATAACTGAAGTGCTGAAAGGCCCCCTGCAGGTTACCTGGTACAAACATTTGCCTGAGGGTGAGTTATTTACCCTCTGTGTGCTCAGCGTCCATATCAATAAGGGGGGAGGGTGGTAGAGAGAGATACTTCCTCAAACCCAAGATACTGTCAGTTAAGCTGCACCTGTATTTTTTAGACCCCTAAGAAAAAGTCTTGCTAATTAAAGTATGACGTGCTTTTTTCGAGATCCTAAAATGTGGGGAGAGAAAGGATTGACCATAAAATGAGTCCAGGCATGGGCTTAGAATCCATGAACTGTGGTCGTCTGCTTCACAGGGTTCGGGTGGACAGTGCCAGACGCACAGTCATTACTCAGTCCGTGTTGATGGTGGTGGTGGTGTTTATAGAGGGGGGGAAAGGGGCCTGGAGGCTGCAGTGACTAATGGCCTGGTGTAGGCCGAAGCTGTCTGGAAAGTGCACTCACTGCAGATTTTGCAGATTTCAGACTAGCTGGGTCTGCTGATGAGCAAGAGCCCTTGCGGCCTGTAATTCCACATGACCCGGGGCCGGGAGTGTGTGTGCTTTGAGGTCTTGATACAGCCCCGTGGTCCTCTGCCTTTTCCAAACCCGAGGGAAAATGAAGGGCTCAGTTTTAGAGTATGGCCTTTAATCTTGCACACCCTCCGCTCTGATGTACACACTCCCAGCCATTAGAGAGACGTTTTGTAACCTTAAATGGTCGGGTTCAGACTGGACTGCCTGGGTGCTACCAAATTAAAGGCCAGCAGGAAGCCGCTCGGAGAACTGGGCCTCTGGGCCTTGTGGTGGAGGAGCCTTTATCTAGAGACGGGCCTTGCCGGAAGGGGGTGGCCACGCCTGTCTCCCAGGGGACTTTAATTAGGGCCATTGACTTGGTTGCCTTGTGATGACAGGTTGAACGAAGGCCTGTGGTTCTAAATCATGAAACGACTCCTGGGAAGAGCCTAGCAGAGCTGTGGGTGGCACCCAAGGACTTGAGGGGGTGCCCTGCAGGCACTGGCCCCTGCCCGTCAGTCCAGCCTGCTCCCCTGCCCTACCTCACTTGGACTTCACCTATGGTCACACTCCAGGGCCTATAGTCCCTTCCCACCACCCGGGCATGGGGTTGCTTCCGTGCTTTGCTCCCAGTGTGTCCTTTGCCTGCCAATACCACTTGGCCATCACCGGCTTATCCTTGGTGTTTAGACTCCAGCTGGGCCTCACCTCCTGAGAAGGTTTTCTATGAGCTGTACTCACCCCTGTGCTCCCCTGATGCCCTGGCTTATCTCTTTCATTGCATTTTCTTTTATTTAAAAAAAAATGTTTTAATGTTACTTATTTTTGAGAGAGAGAGAGAGAGAGAGAGAGAGAGAGGGAGAGGGAGGGAGGGAAGGAGAGGTGGGGAAGGGGCAGAGAGAGGGAGACACAGAATCTGAGCTGTCAGCACAGAGCCCGACGCAGGGCTCAGACTCACAAGCTGTGAGATCGTGACCTGAGCCAAAGTTGGATGCTTAACCAACTGAGCCACCCAGGTGCCCCATTGCATTTTCTATCACAATTTTCCGTTCTGTGTGTCTCGCCCATCTTCAGGAATGGGACTGCATCCCATTTTTCTTCGTATCTACTGTGCTCTGTGCGTGGTAGGACATTTACAGAAGGACACTGGAACGGACAAAGACAAAATAGCAAAAGGTGATACTCTGAAGGCTCGTTCAAGGAGGAAGGAGAGGAAAGCAGCCTTTGCATGTAGGTGAATAATGGGTCACGTGACAGAGGAGCCAAGAAGGGGAAAAGAATCGACCAAATCTATTGCATTAAGGAGTATGGGAGAAAGCAGAAGGGGGAGCAGCCCTAGACTTGACCTTGGCAGGGGCATGGATGGGGCAGGTGGGTCATTTGGGGCGGATCATGCACATGCAAGCCTAGGTTTCCTACCAGCCTCCTGAGTCCATGTTCCTGGAGGCTTCGGGGAGGAGAGGACTGTGGCTGGGCCAACAGATGGAGGACACTGGGGATTTTCCTCCCCTCCAGGGGACGAGTGTCCTCAGTTTCACGTATCGCTCTTTGCCAAGGCCTTTGTGGGAAGCCTCCTTGAGTAGAGGGCACCTGAGGCTATGACTTTCTCAACAAAATGTGTGTTGTTCACTTAGCATGAGGTTGTAGCAAGTGGCCCAAGGAAAAACTTCCCGAGCAATGTGCTGGTTCCCACAAGGGAGTTTATGGCCAGGCTGCAGGTGTTCCTTCTTTTCTGAAGACACATGTTTGTAGGGCCTCTGGTGTAGGTCCCTGCAGGTCACCTGTTTCTGGGCTGGAGGCCATCCAGAAAGCACCTGACACAGTGCCTCTGAGTGGGGCTGTCAGGGTGGGGATGGGGCCCTGACAACCAGTGTCCTCATCTGGCTAAAGGTGAGCAGCTGCCCTCTGAATCAGAAATGGCTCAGGGCCACATCTCTCAGTCACTTAGACCCTTAGGAAGTTGCCCTTGATCTCTGCCTGCTTTGTCTGACTGCAGAGTGCTGTCAGCTATGGGAAGGCTGAGGGCCAGGAGGGAAGCATTGATGCTTACAAGTAGAAAACTGTTACCTGCCTCACTCCTCTCTGTGTGCCTATGTCCCGATATTTATAAATGTAACAATAACTTTATTTTATTCTCTGGAGCAGAAGTGCTCAACTGTGTATCGGAATCACTGGGGTAGCTATTTGAAAAGTAGGTGTGCCAGACCCCGTCTTCAGAGGTGATTCAGGAGGTCTGGGCAGAGTTTGGCTCCTGAATATTTTGGAAAAGCTCTCCATCCCCAGGTAATTGTCATGGGTGCCCTAGACCAAGAACCACTGCATTAGATGGAAACGCTTCTTGGTGGCAGAGCCTGAGCCGTCTATATCTTGGTGTCCCCTGCTGTACCCGACCTTTAGTGCCATTCAGAGGTATTTATTGAACACCTGCTATGGGCCAGGCCCTGGAATACAATGGGGAGCATCACTGTTGCTACCTCTGGAGCCCCCAAAGGGGCTGAGGGTGCCTGTTTGTATTAGATGCTAAGGAAATGTGGAGACTGGCCTCTCTTCATCCTCAGGCATCACTGAATTGTGGTCTTCCCATGTACCATTGGGGAGTTACCCTGGAGTATTGTCAGCGTTAGTAGAAAATGGGATACATAGATCTAAAACACCACCCTTGGTTTACCCATTGACTTTGAGACTAAAGAGCAGAGCCTGAAGACAAGACGGGTGGATCCTTTTCCTTTCTCTTTAATATAAAAAGAAGCTGAGGTTGGCTTTCTCTTCCATTTTAAATGCCTCTTACATTCACTCAACAAACGTTTCTTGAGCACTTACCATGTGCCAGGCAACATGGACACGAAGGTAAATCACAGCCCCCAAGCTTATGGGTTGCTTAGTCAAGTGGGGGAGACAGATGTGGGAACAGATGAATGCAAAGAAGTGTAATTGGTTCTAAATGTGTGATGAGCAAACTGTGAACAGGCTCTCCGCTAAAGCGACTTTGGTAGATTTAATGACTAGGAAAATCTCCGCGCGTGAGGCCCCGCTGTGCTGGGTGGATTTCCCAGGTTCCTCCCCAGCCCCATCCTAGAAGGGTGGCATTTGTATGGAGGGGCTGGTCCAGGAAGGAAGGCTTGCTGCCCCTCACCTGGGCTGGGAAGGCTCTTGGTTTGTGTTTTCTCCCAGCAGTATCTGTACCTGTGGCTTTGCTAGGATCCGACTGCCTAATCATTTAGCCTGTCCGGTCTTCATGCGTGGTGGTCGTATGTATATTCCCAACTCCAATTCTATTTGAATTAGCCTGAAAAACAGAAGAACGAATGCTTTGGTGGGCACGGGGGCACTGGGTCATGAAGTGTGCTCTTTGTCTCGATACTGTTAACTATCAGCCTGTGCAGACCTGGACTGTTCACAAATAGCCATCTGTTTGCAGGACAAAAAAAACAAAAAACAAAAAACACAAAACAAAACAAAAACACAAGGAAATAAACCTATATAATTTTGGGGTTGTTTCTGGGTGGTGGGTTTTATGGGTGACTTTTTTTTCATGGGCTTTTTACTTTATAGTATTACCTTTTCATTTTAGGAAAAGCAGATTGACTTTATTTTTTAAAACATAGATGTGTTAGTCAGTTTTTCTTACCGAGAACTCTACTCAAAGGATGAAGGTTCTGAGAGATAACTTTCTAATGGCCAAGCTCTTTCTCCCCCTCGGGCATGTTGCTGCAGGGCTGGGTCTGGTTTTTCCTGTTCACTGATTGTTGCCTCCCTGTCTGTGTCTCTGTTGGTTGAAACAGCACCGGGGCATCAGTTCCTCACCCTTTTGCTGAGGGGGGGGGGGGGGGGGGGTCGGGTACGGGAAAAGAGCCTTCACAGTGGGGAGAAGCAGAATATCCTAGGGGAGAATATCCTATCAGAGGGAAGGGTCCTGGGCTTCTGGTACTCGACCCATCACTACCACACGTGGTATACCACATTGAGAATTTCAGAGCCGTTCACATTACATGCACTTAGAACATCCGTCATGGAAATAGTGGGGCTACTTGAATTCCCTCACTAAGCCACAGCCTCAGTTTTTTTTGTACACTGGGAGGCATCTCGGCCCAAGCTAGTGGGAGTGGGGTTAAGCTATAACCCAGGAAGTTCCTTTTTTGTGGGAGGAGGAGGGTAGTGATGTGTGCTGTTGTGGGGGAGGCCTTGCTGATTTATTGCCTTGATTTTGCCTTGCCCCTGCTTGAGGGTATGTGTGTGTATGTGTGCTTCTTTCTAAATACCAAAACATACCTTTTAATTACAACGTGTGTCATTGGTTTCTTGCCCCTCCTTCCCCTGTTGACTTTCTTCTGGCAAAATGTCTCCCCGTTGTAGGGGTTGTTTCTCTGTTGCACAACTTACTCCACATTGCTCAGATGATTGTACTGTTTTGTTTTGTTTCTTTAAAGTGTATTTATTTTTGAGAGCCAGTGGGGGAGGGGCAGAGAGAGAGGGGAGGACAGAGGATTGGAAACAAGCTCTGCGCCGACAGCAGAAAGCGTGATGCGGGGCTCAAACTCATGAACCGTGAGATCATGACCTGAGCCAAACTCGGACGTTCAACAGACTGAGACACCCAGGTGCCCCTCACTGTACTTTTTTGAAACCTGACTCTAGGCTGCCCAGCAGCTCCTTGTCATCTTGCACAGTTGAGCCCAAAGCCAGAACGGGGCTTTTTCAAAGTTCTTTTCTGAAATGTACATGTGTAGATGGTTTTGAAGTCCAAGGATGTCACTGGGACAGTTGCATGGTTTTGAGCTAACTGGTTAGAATGGCCATCCCACCTGCCGTATTTTTTGGGGGGGGAGGGTGGTACCTTTGAGCAGGTGAAGACACAGAGTGTTTCTAATACTCTGTTGTTACGCAACTTCCACGGGAGATGGATCACAAGGTCTGATTTTAACAGTAAGAGAGTCAGGGAGAGGGTTACTCCTTACAACGGTGTGTCCCTGATGGATGTTCCTGTAGCGTAGTGGTTAGCACATTTGCCTGACAATGGTGTGTCCTTGTATTTATTTCTGTTTAGTCATTTTATTTGGACTCTCATTTAATTCTGTGTTAGGACAACTCTCACTGTCTGAAGTTGATTTAATATCCATTCCTTTCTTTCATGTCTTCATAGTACTTGAGTACATTCTGTCTTTTCTGTATGTTTTATTAATTCCTTGGGATTATGGGTTCTCCACTCATCCATCCATCCACCTTCTGTTCACTCAGTAGGCATTTGAGTGCCAGCCACGAGCCAGGGACTATGGTAGATGCTGCTGATTTGAAGATGCGTGAATTACAATCCTTTCCTTCAGGGCCTTGGTCAGGATGGAAATATCCCTGGAAAACCAGTTCCAGGGAGAATGTGATCCAGGGGCTGGGAGAGGCTTCTTCTGTAAGAGGGCAGGGAGGGCACCTAGGTGGGAGTGGAGTGGCCCAGATGTTATTTCATCACTCTGCTTAGGGAGAGGATCCAGAAGATGACCAGGTTAATTTTACACGGTCCCCTTTGATGCTATGATGCTTGTACCTTGTCTGTTCCCTCCCAAGAATTTCTGCAGAGTTCATAATTTAAGCAGTGGAAACAGTGTGGTTTCAATGTTTGGCTCTTTTGCTTTTGGAGTGAAATCATAATTCTTAGCCTTTAATCTCCTGAGAAATGAGCTGAGCAGCTCCATGTGATTTTTAGGTAGCTTTTCTGGAATAAGCCTAGAGTGGTGATCCATATGCTGGGAACCAAGTGTTTTAATTTATTTAAAGAGAAACTTTCTGATGTTATCCGGTAAAAGCATGAATGTATATGATCATTGCTGAGATGTGAATCACTAAAATAGATCAACAGTCATGGGGGAAACAGAATAAACCAAAGCTCACAGATACGTAAAATCTGAGCTCTTAAGCCAGTGTGGTGTCAGTTACCACACGATACCATTTGGCTGTTATTTATTTAAAGTTCCCTGTGAGAACTTTAAGAGAATTTAGAGTTCCTACTGTGAGAAAGAACTGTTCTGAGCAGGACAGAAAGGTAATTTTCATAGCAAATTGTTGATTTCATCTCGGATCATCCACAATTCTAGTTGTATCAAGGTTCTTAACTAGCACTGAGTTCTTATAAAGGAATTATGTATTAGAGTTAAATGGTAAATTATTAACGTCACGTATAACACAGTTCAGACTTTCTGGGGTTTGTTCACATTCATTTGAAATAATGCAAAGATGATCTGTAAGTCAGTTCGAGCTGCTGTGACAAAAATACCACAGGCTGGGAGGCTTACACAACACACTTATTTGTCACAGTTCTGGAGGCTGGGATACCCAAGGTCAAGGTGCTGGCTGATTCTGTTCCTTGTGAGGCTCTTCCTGATTTGTAGCTGGATGCCTCCTTCTATGTCTTCACATGGCAGAAATCTTACCTCTTGTGTCCCTTTTTGTAAGGGCACTAATCCCATCCATGAGGATCCACCCTCGTGACCTATTTACCTCCCAAGGGTCCTACCTCCAGATACCATCACCCCGGGGATTAGGGCTTCAATATATGAATTTGAGGGGGGACAAAACATTCAGTCCATAGCAGATGGAGAAGGACTTCCATTTCGTAATGCTTGTAATTTGACAACTTGAAATGGGTTAATAATGAGGTTATGGCCGGGTTCCATCCAGGATGGATGTGTGAGCTAAGGGTCTCATGCTTCTTGTAAGGAGGCTGGTACCTGGGGGTCCTGTGTGTCATTAGAAGGCCCTTGTCTTCTGGTTAAATTCGGACTGGGGAAAGGGCTGTGTGTACCAGCATTGTGCACCGTGCATGTGCAGTGGGCTTGGGCGGTGGGGGCGGGGGGAGGTGACCCTGGAACTCTCTTTGGCACAGAGCTGCTGCTGAGCCTTTGTGTCTTTGTGCTTTCTTTTGGCTCAGTGCAGAGGGAACTAGCCTCTGTTCACACACAGTCCATCTGTGACTAAATTTCCTTTTCTTTTTTTTTTTTTTTTTTTTTTTTTAGCTGACTCTGCCTTTAAAATGATCTATGTGTCAAGAGGAAGGAAAAACATTTTTCTCTTCCAATTTTTGTGGCTTCATTTAAAAAGCTTTTTAGTATGGACATTTTTAAGCACATACACAAAATACTCTGATGGACCCCGTGTAGCCATTGCTCCGGTCAACAACTGTCGACTTGCTGCTATATGCTTACTTTCCGACACGCGTGGCCCTCCCTCCTGTTTTGTGTGCCGCAGTATCTGCGAGCAAAATGCACACTTTATTTTACCCATCTATGCTTAAGCAGGAACCACTAACAGATTAGACTTAAAGAAAAAACAAAAAACAAAGCAACAGCCCATAACCACAATGCTGTTATCACTTTGAACAAAATTAACAGTCGTTTCTTCACATCATTAGTCCGTGCTCAGTTTTCCCCAGTTGACTCAAATGTCTTTCACGTTGGTTTGTTCCCATGAGAATACCAAGTCCCGTCATCGTACTTGTTGATATATGCTCAAATCTCTCTTCATCTAGTCGGCAACAGCCCCTTCTTCTTTATTTAAATTGTATGTCACTCTCCAGGTTGCCCCATGGGTGGTTGTAGGAATCTCTCTCTCTTGCAGTTCATCGGTCAGTTCTTTGAAGGCAGAAAGCTTTAGTCCATGTTCTGGCACTTGATGTGAGGTGGGTGTTGGCGAGCTTCTAGGACTCTAAGTGCTCTCACCTTCCTGAGGCCACTCTGGAGACTCCTCTGCGCTCTGCTGAGGTGAGGGAGGGCTGTCTGACTGCTCTTGGGAATCCCGTAGACCTCCATATCCAGTGAGAGGATGTCAAAAGCCCCAGATACTCAGGAGTGCCATTCTCTGTCCAGCTGACTATTCCAACAGAGTTGGCATCTGACATCTTGCCTTTTAGAACCATTTGCAGTGATTTGGGGAACAAATGCTTCCCCAGAAGGTGTCAGTGGACGTGGTTTGTACACAGGCAGGCTCCACCGGTCCCCTCTGCAGGCAGGCAGGTACCTGTGCCTGGGCTGAGCCACAGAGCGGCTGCAGTTACCATGCCTGGCTCGTAAGCACATCATTTTCTGGTCCACATGTTGCTGTGCCCTTTATGGACCGCAGAGCAGAAAAGGGAGAATGGGGTAGTGCTTCACTTGGGAAGTGGTTTTTGATTAAGAATAGAGTGCCTGATTGACCTTAAGCATTCTTATCAGACTATTGGAGGTTTCAGTATTAGAAAACAGCACCCTGTTCTGTTACTTTCTAACTGTGGCCTTGGGCAAGTTATTTGAGCCTCAGGGTGTTCTTGTCTAAGACAGAAGCGGGGAACCTGGGTGGTTCAGTCAGTTGAGCATCCGACTTTGGCTTAGGTTATAAACTCGTAGTTTGTGAGTCTGAGCCCTGCATTGGGCTCTCTGTTGTTGGCACAGAGCCTGCTTTGGATCCTCTGTCCCCCTCTCTCTCTGCCTGTCTCTCTCTCTCAAAAATAAAATAAACATTTAAAAATAAATAAAGAAATGGGCAGAAGATACTTCACAGAGTTGATGGGAAGTATAAGTAAGCTATAAAGCGCTGCTCACATTGGTTATCAAGTTTGCTAATGTTGATCTTCCTTGACTTACAACAGTGGGGTTACATCCTGATAAACCCATCGTGAGTTGAAAACACCGTGATTTGTAAATGCATGTAATACACCTAACCTACAGAACATCATAGCTTAGTGGAGCCAACCTTACATGTGCTCAGAATACTTACATTAGCCTGTAATTGGGCAAACTCATCTAACACAAAGCCTATTTTATAATGTGTTGAATATCTCATGTAATTCTTGGATACTGTACTAAAAGTGACAAACAGAACGGCTGAATGGGTGCAGAGCGGTGGTCAGTGTATCGGTCGTTGACCTTCGTGATTGCAGGGCTGAGTGGGAGCCGCGGCCGCTGCCACCGCCCAGCATCGCGAGATGATTGTCCCCCATATTGCTAGCTGGGGAAAAGATCCAAGTTCAAAATGCGAAGTATGTTTTCTAATGTCTGTATTTCACTTTTGCACTATTGTAAAGTCAAAAAATCCTAAGTTAAGCCATTGTAAGTTGGGAACCATCTCTAGATAATGTCATGTTATGCTTATCACAGAATAGTCCTATGAATTATGTCCTTCCTTTTTTAGTAAGGCACCTGGGGCCTAGAAGGGCTCCAAGCTGGCAAAGGTCATCTTGCTAGTAGTGATTGAGCCAGGTTAGGACAAAATTTCTCAACTTCTGGAGTTCTTGACGTAAGAATATACTTCATGGGGTTTAGTATGAAACCTTCAAATATTGACATTTTATGAAACTCTTGGTTTTCTCCAGGTTCTTCAGAATTTTGGTTTGTCATTTCTTCTGATCTATGGGGAGGGGAGACCTTTTCTGCTATGTAATTTATTAATGTGCCCTACATCTTAGACACTATTATTCTCACCATTAAATGTGACAGGGACTGTGAGAGAGTAGATGGGAACATTTGCTTCTGTAATGCTTCTTGAAACAGTGAGTTTTTTCTTTCCTAAGAACACATTCCTTTAAAATGAAAATTGGGTGGCTCCGTTGGTTAAGCGTCCAGCTTTGGCTCAGGTCATGATCTCAGGGTTCGTGAGTTCAAGCCCGGCATGGGGCTCTCTGTTGTCAGGGTAGAGCCCACTTTAGACCTAACTGCACCGCCGCCCTCAAAAATAACGCTAAAAAAATAAACTAAAATGAAAACTGGATGGGAAAAAGAGGGTCAAACATTTAAAAACAGGTTAATAGTTCATTTAGCAAAGAGTCTCATCCTTGGGCTATTATTGGCAGCTGTCCGCAGGAATGCTTCAGGCCTGTCTGTCCTTTCTTTGGAGTTGAGACTCCTCTCTTAGCTGGCGGGTGAATGTCGATGATACACCTCGTTACCCTCACGTGGGGTAGCAGTAAGATATTTCCGGGAGCATCCGCCCAGCGGTAGAAGCTCTGGAATGTAAATAACCTGAGATGTTGCCAGTCTGCCTGAGAATCTGTGATAGGAAAGAGGCCTTTTCCTGCAGCCAAGGCTACAGCTGCCTCGTGGTGGGCACTGAGGCGATCAGGGAGTTAAGATTTTCTAAGTTTTTAGCATTCTTTGAGTGCGAGTTACTTCTAGTTGTTCTGTTGACTGTGGACCTACCCCAACATCCTCATGGAAAGTCATCCTTGTAGTATCTCCTAAGCAGAAAAGGGGTATTTTTATGCAAAGTACGTATTATGAAGGCCTTTTTGTATTTTTTTTTAAAGCCAGCGTCTATATCCTTTTCCTGGATATTCTATCTACGTAGTTGTAATGAATAAAAACTTACAAAAGACGTAGTATATGAGAAATTGTTGGCCAAGCAGTTTGTTTCAAAATGGTGGAGTGAGTAAGCCACACATTTCACTGACACATAAGTTTGAGCTGATACCTTTCCCTCCTGGCCCTAGCCAGCCGTCATCCCTCAGAGGGTTCCTGGGTTCCCTCTTGTTGACACAGGAATTGATCTGGGCTTTCCCATCCAGGCCTTCCAGATCTAGGCCAGCCTCATGTGTCTGGGCACAGAACCGAGTACGTTTGGGGTTTTGATCTGTGGGTTCCTTTTGACACTTGTCTCCAGAGGAATGGATAACTCGGATAGGTGGTCAAGGTAAAGCAGAGAATTTGCTGCAGTCAAGTCACAGTGTGAATGAGATTGCAGAGGCGATAGGTAACCTACCACAGGTATTGGGGGTGCACAGCCTTCAGGGTGTTCAGGTAGAGATTCATTAAAACAGATTCAGTGGGATTACTCTTGAGAAGTAGTTTTGATGGCAGTCATTACAGGTTACTACCCATTTTTGTAAGATTCCCAAAGTTCGCTCTCTTAAAGTGTGTCCATTGGTGGTGGAAGGAGGGGTGGATACATCTTAAGAGCCTCTAGGATAGAGACATTCTGCACATTTTGTGCTTTACCCCTAATTAAGAGGCATGCTTTGGTGTGTCTGTGATTATCTTCCTTATTTTTGTTTTCTTGGGCTATTCCTAAGTCTAGGACAGGGTAGGGAAGTGGGATGTTGGAGTGAATTGGTGAGATTCTGTTGTATTTCCTAGATCTCAGAAATTTGGAGCTTATTGGGAGGAAGCTGCCTTCTACAACAGCTTTAATCTTAAATTATGCATCTATTGCAGACAGTGGTAACCCAATATATTGATACATGACTCTGGTGTGTGTGTGTGTGTGTATGTGTGTGTGAGAGAGAGAGAGAGAGTGTGTGTGTGTGTGTGTGTGTGAGAGAGAGAGAGAGAGAGAGAGAGAGATATTTAATATTTGAAGAATGCTTGACTAGACTTGTAGATTTCAGGCCTCCCACTTCTATTGCTCATCTGTGTGACTTCAGGTTATTCCCAGTCATTTTCTGGATCTCAGTCTCCTACCTGTTAAGTCAGACCACGAGATCTCTAAAGTCGCTGTTGTAGTTAACTACCCAGGAAATGCTGGGTCTGCGCGTATGCCCTGTGTTTCTCACCCGTAGTAGCCTTTGCTAACTGACATAACCAACGTGTTGTCTTTGTAGGAAGGAACTGTGTTTTTCCTGTATATTGTTTAAAGGAACACACTCCCCTGCACTGTAGGAATGCCCACAGACAATGGGGTAACCGCCCTGTCCCATACTGTAGCTACTGGCCACTTATGGCTGTCGAGCACTTGAAATGTGACTGGTCTGCATGGAGATAGATTTGTAAGTGGAAAATACACACTGGATTCTAAAGACTTGGTATAAAAAATAGAATTAAAGCATCTCGTCAGTAATTTGTAGATTGCCTTTCGTATTGAGATGACCATATTGTAGCTGTATTGGGTTAAATAAAATATATTATGAAAATTAATTCCTCCTGGTTCTTTTAATGGTAACGTTGCCCCTAGAAATTTAAAAATTGCTCCTGTGGCTTACATTGTGGACTGCATTATATTTCTTTTGGACAATGCCAGTGTACAGAAAAAAATTTCTCTACTGGGTTGGAAGTTGGAATAGATGTGTCCTGGGTCCCATCCATTTATTACACAGTGTGTGATTCCTAGTGGACAGGGTGGATGTAACAGTGGTTAAAACCTGTGGAAGCAGCCGGGAAAGGGCGCTGGAGGGAGGTAGACTTAGAACTGAATTTTGAAGTTGGGGAGTGAAAAATCCTTTAAGGAAAATGAAATGGACAGAATCAGGTCTCCCCTGCTCCCCAGGAGGAGGGGGAGTCTGGGAGGAACCATAGAAGAAGTTCTCCCTCTGGGAGGGAGTGTGCTGTGGCTCTGAGATAAGGAAGGGACGAAGCCCCAGCAAACAGGAAGTCACTGGGTCCCCTGATCCAGGGATCAGGGTGACCCAGACTCAGTGCATTTTCCTGCCACTGAGCCCCTTGGATGATTTAGCAAGTTCTTCCTGAGCGAGGTTTTTGGGTTTTTTTTTTTTTTTTTTTTTTTTTTTTACTGGGTGTTGGGTGGAACTCTGTGACTTAGTGGAGATTCATGTCCCAGAGCAGCCGAAATGACTTCTTTTCTTGTGAACCCTTTCGCATTGTTCTTTATCTGGTCTGTGGTTTCAGGGAAGGGCCCTTCTGCAGCTGGAGAATCAGCAGCAGCCTTTATTTAGAGGGCAGAAGCCTTAAGAAACGTTTCCGATGTAACATGTTCACAACTGTAGTCATCGTTGGCAAAAAATGGCCACAGAACTGGTGTTTGGTGACTAGGGACAGGTACAGCGGTTCAGTGTCATTTATGTGCATGTGCAAAGTGCATTAAAGCAATGCTCTCTGAGTGGGCACATCCTGCTCAGGTTTTCATTTGAGACTTCCACACGTGACCGACTGCTGCTATCAGCTTACTCTGTGGCATGTTATCAGCCTAAGCCAGATGTCCTTCTGAAAAAGGCTCTTGTTGCCTTGCGCTTTAATACTGACATCCTAGGAGTTGGCTTTTCTCAGGTCATAGTTTAAAAAATTGCTGTCTGTGTGTTTAGGGAAGGACTGTGTGAATGAGAAGGCAAAAAAGGTGGTCCACAGATTTGGACTGAAGTCAGGTAGATTCAGTTCAGCAAATAACAGTAGCCAACATTTAACGGACACTTGCTTTGCACCAGGCATTGTCCTAAGCTCTCCGCATGTATTAACTCATTTAGGTCTCACAGCAACTCTGTGTGGTAGGTTAACTGTTATCTCCATTTCACAGATGGATGAACTTGGGTCGAGAGAGGTAAATTGACATTCTCAAGGTCAACGGCTAGTCGATGGAATAGCTGGAATTTGATTCTAGGCCCTAAACAATTGTTGACTAAGTACCTGTGTTAACTGCCAAGGACTTGCGAGGCCCTGGGGTTGGGTATGGAGTGGTGGGTAAGTCAGATAGCTGTGACCTCGCTGCCAGGCCACACTGTTTTTCTGAGCCTCAGTTTCCCCAGCTGTAAAGCTGACACCCAAACCCTGCCTTACCTACTTCATGGGATTTGTTTTTTGGATCAGTTGCCCTGAAGCAGGGAAATGTGATTGGGGTGGTTGAAAGCTGCATGGTTGTGGTTTGCAAGTGTCAGAGGGGACGGGGTGCAAAAGGGAGCACGGGAGAGAGGGCTGAGGAGACGTGGCTGCCCCTGACCTAGGGCATTCTCATGACTTGGTCCCATTGGGCACCTGCCCCACACCGTGTCCTGATGATCTCGTTCCTTGTCATTGCTGTGTACTCTGGCTGGAGTCACACCTCCTACCAGCATGAAGCCACAGGAGTGGGATTTCACAGCCCTTTAAAACGTCCTCTCTTCACAGTTCCGGCTAGTGCAGGGTGTGGTTTTATCACTGTCTGGGGATATACCCTGTTCTACTTGCTTCCTATTAATGAGGTTAAACACACAGCCTTCAAAGACTGACTGTAGGTGGCTAAGCTCTGGGTCTTTCCGCATCCTAGAGGCCGCCTGAAGTTTGGCGTTGAAAGATTCCGTCCGGAAACAGTCCACAGTATTTTTCCCCAAACACCGGAATATAAAATCCTGAGCCTTTAACTTTCTGTGGCTCAACAAAGAAGAGAGCATTGCATCTTTTCTTTGGATTACACGGAGTCTGTGATCTTTTTTGAGATCATGGCAATAGGGGCCTCATTGATCGAAGGGGAGTATCTCAGTGATTCACATTCAGTACTAAGCTCTGACTCAGGTAACCACGGTTGGTGAAGGATGGATGGTGGGTCATTGGCATTAACGGAGCGCCTTGAGGAATACCAGGCCTGGTTCTAGGGGCTTTTTATATGTGTTGTCATGTGTGATCCTCACGACAGCCTTGTGAAATAGATCTCGATGCCCTGATGGTGTAGCCGGAGAAGCT
The DNA here is from genome assembly GCF_007474595.2 of Lynx canadensis. NCBI lineage: Eukaryota > Metazoa > Chordata > Mammalia > Carnivora > Felidae > Lynx > Lynx canadensis. Next base: position 15,661,057 of record NC_044320.2, read on the forward strand.
GAGACCTGCCAGAGTCATGTGGTTGTCCTGAAAGTTGGTAAGAGGCACAGTCCCTGTCTCAGAGCCTCTGCCCCTCAGTCTACTGCACCACGTGAGGGTACTGTTTAGGTAAGAGCTGCCTCCTGCTGGTAATGTCATGTACCTCCTAGAGGTTTAAATGCTTTGTACCATTTGGGGCATACTTTTTCTGAAAGGCTACAGAGTAACTATTTCAGACTTTGAGAGATACAGCATCTCTAATGCAGCTACTCGACTCTGCCCTGGTAGAACAAAAGCAGCCATAGAAAAGAGCCAAATGGATGGCCCGGGTTGTGTTTCGGTAAAACTTTATTTACAAAAACAGGCCGTGGGCCATATCTGCTCTGATGGCTGCAGTTTGCCAACTCCTGATTCAGGGTTCAGTCTGAATGGAAATGGCTGTTTATCACTATTATTTTCTGAAATCTTTTGGAGAATGATGGCAGGTAGCTCACAAAAGATAGAAAGGGTAGCTATTTTGGAGAAGATTAAATCATGATCCCTTCTTGCTTGGGGGGCTTCTCATAGAGGTTGGACATTGTAGAGGGTCTTGGAGGGCAGGCTTGTGCCACACCCCATGTTACTTGGTGAATGCAGATGTGGACTCCACAGGTGTTGGGTAAATAATAGCGTTTTTCATCCTGGCGAACTCTCTGCCTGGTGATGCCCATTTCACTGCAGCCCATGAAGGGTGTCTCACCTTCTCTCTCTCACCTTGTGTTGAAACATCTCCTGGTCAGGAGTCATGAATGGCTGCTGTTTGAGGTAAAGGTGGCTTTTGCTTCCTGTATCCTAAGTCTGAGATGAGGGCGTGTGTGGCTGTAACAAAGCTGTGTCAATATGAAGAGATGAGAAATTATCTTAGTACTTTTGAAATTGGCTAAAATACGACAACGAAGATTAGAGGAATGGTAACCCTTCAACACACACACACACACACACACACACCTTTTTTTGGTGTAGTGGAACCTGTTTTATTAAGGTTAAAAACTGTTAAAAACATGGGGCGCCTGGGTGGCTCAGTCGGTTAAGCGGCCGACTTCAACTCAGGTCATGATCTCGCGGTCCGTGAGTTCAAGCCCCGCGTCGGGCTCTGTGCTGACAGCTCAGAGCCTGGAGCCTGTTTCAGATTCTGTGTCTCCCTCTCTCTGACCCTCCCCTGTTTATGCTCTGTCTCTCTCTGTCTCAAAAATAAATAAAACGTTAAAAAAAATAAAAAAAAACTGTTAAAAACAGAAACTTTGATATCTAATAAAGGTCAAAAAAATCTGTTAAATAAAAGATCTTAAATTTGGATGTATCCAGACATGAATAACGTAATACGTACATAAAACTTAAATAATAGGAAATTCTAGTTTGAGGTAGTTCTTGAACATGTAGGTAAATCCCTTCTATTTAAAGAAGGTATGTGTAATGATGCAGTGTTGTTTTTTTTTTTTTAACTGTGTGGAAAATAGCTATTAGCTATAATCCAGTAAGTTGTACAACATGTTTATGTAGTACAAATGGATGACACAAATTTTCCTTCAAGGTGCTGGGTGACAGCTTTCTAATGACTGTTCTGTATGGAAGGCTTAAAACTCAGGGGCATTTATTCTTTTAAAGCAGTTGAGAAGCCTTGGAGGATCTTGCCGTTGGATTTCTTGCAGGTTATCTAAATAATGAAAGTATGGATTTGACAGCAGAATGGCTTCCTGTATCTGATCGTTTATTCCATTTATTTACACAGAAATGCTGATTAGATGTCAGCTGTCTTCATTGTTACACATTTTCCAGATCATCAGCTATTTAACATGTAATTGACTAAAGCTTAGTTGGCTCAGCTTTTGAGTTAATGGACTCATAAGCTTGTGAGCTTGGCCTTGACCATGTCACAATGGAAAGAAAGGGCGAAGACACAGAGGGAATTGATTCCTGGTTCCCCAAAGAAGCCCAAGCAACTTGAGATTTCAGCATGGCCCAGACTGCTTTCAAAAAAATGAGTTAAGTACAATTTTCAAAAAACCTTACTGTCCATTAAATGTATTTTCAATACTTCATTTTTTTCTAAATAGATAAATGGAGAGAAGGGGGAGAGATATAGCAGGAGCAATTGGGACCCGTTTGCATTAGCAGCTCCTGAAGGTACCACAGTCTCTGAGATGAGGCGAGAGTCCGTGGCTTTACTTGCCTGAATGAGGAATGGTCCTCTCCTGCTGCCACTTGGCCTGAGGGTGGAGGAGGAAGCTGGGTGCTGGACGGGGGGGGGAGGGCTTTTTCCTGCTTAGGAATATGAGCAACTGTTTTCATTGAAAGCATAGAGTGCTCAAAATACTAATGTACATGGTCACTTTCACTTTCTGGGCACTCAAGATAAAGAGTTGAGGTCAATGGTTTGGGCTTAACATTGAAAATCATGCTGAGTCTTAGTGGAGAAAATGAGATCTGGGGAAAACAGTTAAAAAAAAAAAAATCAACCCAACTTGGTAAACGGGTGCGCGTTCAGCTTGTGATACCACAGTGCAGCTGCCGTCAGAGGAGACATCATCCCACGAGCCACCCTGTGCGCGGGGAGCCCCATGCACCTCCGTACACTTGATGTATTTGGCCCGCTAACCTGAGACCCTCTCTGGGTCAGGTGTCCCCTTTTCATCTCTCGGGTCCTGAGGCCTGTCACCGTGCCAGGTTAATAGCAGGCCTCTGATACATGTTGATGGTTGAATGGGTCTGCGTGACGCATCTGACTCCATTAGGTTTCTCGAGGCAAACATTTTGGTAGAAAAACCACTTTAAGGGGAAGACACAAATTCTGTGAAATATTTAAAGTCCCAGAGGCGCCTGGGTGGCTCAGTCGGTTAAGTGTCCGACTTCGACTCAGGTCACGATTTCACAGTTCGTGGGTTCGAGCCCCGTGTCGGGCTCAGTGCTGACAGCTCTGAGCCTGGAGCCTGCTTCGATTCTGTGTGTCCCTCTCTCTCTGCCCCTCGCCTGCTCACGCTCTGTCTCCCCCTCTCTCAAAAATAAATAAACATATCAAAAAATAAAAAATAAAAAAAATAAAGTCCCCTGATAGCTACTGAATCATAAATAGGTGGCTTATGGGCGCTTGGGTGGCTCAGTCGGTTGACGGTCCAATTCTTGATTTCCACTCAGGTCATGATGCCAGGGTTGTGGGATGGAGCCCCGAGTTGGGCTTTGCGCTAAGCTTGGAGCCTGCTTAAGATATTCTCTTTCTCTCTCTCTCCCTCCCCCCTCTCTCCCTCCCCTTCCCCTATCTGCACACACTGTCTCTTGAACTAAACAAACAAATAAAATAGGTGACTTAAGTTTCTCCATCCTGTTTGAAATGATCCACTGGTCTCTTTGTAATATTCTGTCTGTACTATTCAGATGTCAAAGCCTTGCTCACAGCTCCTGGTGGGAGCCTTGCCAGTTTGACATTCCCCTATTAAAATTAGGTCTGGAAACTCCCCTCCTTGCTACTCAGGGGGGGCCTGAGGCGGAAACAGCAGGTATGTGTTTAGACGCTAGTACTATTTAGTAAAGTTGGAGACTTAAATGTAATTTCCTTTTTCCTTTCACTTAGTGAAAAAGATTAATTGTGTTTACATGATGGTAAAATTAAATTTTGGTAACATGAAAATCACAGTTTGGAACTCAAATGGTGAATGTGTATCAAGGTTCTCTTGTTAAAAATTGTTGTGGGATGAGGGGCTCCTGGGTGGCTCAGTGAGTTAAGCGTCCGACTTGGCTCATGTCATGATCTCTCAGTTCTTGAGTTCGAGCCCCTCGTGGGGCTCTGTGCTGACAGCTCAGAGCCTGGAGCCTGCTTTGGATTCTGTGTCTCCCACTCTCTCTGCCCCTCCCCACTCGCGCTCTGTCTCTGTCTCTCTCTGTCTCTGTCTCTCAAAAATGAATAAACATTAAAAAAAAATTTTTTTAATTGTTGCGGGATGGGATTGGTGTGAACAGATTTGTTAATTAGGATTTCTTAGCGAGTGAGCGTCCTGCCCTGGTTGGCTCCTTGGTAGCGGGCAGTGATCTCAGGGACTTTGTAGGACCAAGACTGTATCATGTGTAGCTGAGATAAAAGAAGACAGAGATAAGGTTGCCAGGGAAACCACCAAAGTGCTACATAACTATGTGCTGTTTATACATTTAAATGTGGTTTGAGGTTTGGGAGGGGCCCCCCTCCACACCTGCCGAGACACAGATGATAGTACATGGAAATGAGCAAAGCCCATGTGCCTGGTCTTAAAGGAGATGACCCCGGGCTCAATGTAGCTCAAGCTGTGGGCCTAAGGGGATCGTGTTCTGTGCCTTCTTTCTGTGTGTTCAAGTATTAGCTCCTAATGATGTGCTTCCAATTGATTTTCATGGAAATGGGCTGTGGGACATCTCTTTAATGTACTTTTTCTCTTTGTCACACATACTTCATACACTTTTTTTTCCTGATTTTTAAACTCCTTTTACAGAATTTCAGAACTATAGTACTTATCTTTTTATAGTGTATGAAAACTACCTTGTCATTTCACCATGTGGAAATAGCTAATATAATATTTTGTACTCCTGAGAATATTTTTCCGTATGTACATATATACACACACACGTATATAATTTAACTGTGTGAATGCATAATACTTTAAATGTATACATATATTACATGTAAAGTCTCCCAAGTTTTAGCTACAGATTTTAATTTTTAAATTACCATATTGTAATAATTTTTTCATGGCTGCAGAAACACTCATACAAGCAGATGACCATTTAGTTAGCCATCTCCCCGCTGTTGGTTCTACTATGTTTCTGATGTTCCAGTGTTTACAAATGATGCTGCACTAAGCATTTCTGTTCATCATTTTGCAGATCTTGTTTCCCTAGGTTAGGGTCCTCAGGTGGAATCACTGAGTCAAGGGCAGTCGCATTTTTAAGGCTTTTACCCTCTCTATTCTTTTTATTTTTAGAGAGCGAGTGAGAGAGAGTGAGAGTGCACGGGGGAGAGGAGCAGAAGGAGAGAGAGAATCCTAAGCAGGCTCCACACCCAGCACGCAGAATGACATGGGACTCGATCTCACAACTGTGAGATCATGACCTGAGCCAAAACCAAAAGTCCGAGGCTCCACCGACTGAGCGCCCCCGGGCTTTTGCCCTCTATTGCCAAATGCTCCTTTTGGAAGGATTTGGTTAGTTAATCCCCCACCGGGCAGTGGGGTATCTCATTAAGACTAGGTGTTACCAATTTTTTTTTTTCCATGTTGCTACTTTGACTATTCAGAGATCCTTAGTTTTGGTTGTTTCTGTTAATTTTATAGACCAGAAGAATGATAGGATTAAGGAGTTATTGCACAGGATGCACTAAGTCAGTTAGGTATCTTTGGTTCTCACAACAGCCAACTGAAATGGGTCCCACCATATCCCCATTTAACAGATGGGGAAACCGAGGCTTAGAGAAACGTAGGCCATTGACTGTTTTCATATTGTCTTTTAAAAACACAGAGGACAAACGAAACTGTCTTAAGAGACTCCTATTCCCAAATTGCGTGAGTCAATGCTTAACGTTACTAGCTGAGGAGATGCCTGGAGACCTTAATAGTTTTAAAGCTTAGTTGGGCCCACCAAAGATGGGTTGTCAGAAAGAAGATGGGAATTAGCTGAAAGCGCTTGAGAAAGGTAAGTTGATGTGTGAGGCTCCTATTTAAAATTGTGATGCTTTTCTTCCCAGAATATAGTGTCGCATCCCAGGTTTTAGGTGTGTCTTCTCCAGCACTTTGAGCTTTTGTAAACAAAGAATCTCCAGAGTGAGTGAAAGCTTTATCTGTTGTGATTCATTTTCTAAAAAAAAAAATCTGAAGACATGCTATGCTTAGGGCTTTCCATTTCTGCCTGCTTTCCATTCATATCACTGGCACCATTGAAAGCATGTACCCTGCACCTGCTTCGTTTCAGGATTTGAACATCTTTCCAGTTAACTGTGCCTTTCAGGAAATGCTAAGTACTTGAAACTAAACCACGTGGTTGTCCTTCTGGAACCGTTTCCTTTTTAACTTTTGAGACTTGCTGTTTGTTGAAAACTAAAAGTACATAACCTTTATGCTGGATTTAGCTGTCTATACATTTCTCTGTGCCTTGAAAACCTCACACCCGTGCTAATGCTTCCTCGTTCTCAAGAACTACGGTTAGAAGGAAGGAGGGGGAGAGATGTATGTACCAGTGAGTCAGGGCTTTTGCTTAATATCTAGGACTGATACTTTCACAGTTCTCTTCTGCTTGCCTCTCTCCTTTATCCTTCCTCTTTTCTTTCCAAGCTCATTGTTAAAGTTAGAAATTCCGTCCGTCTTTGGGTAGGGAAGATTCTGATTTAGGATATAGATTCTTAACTCACTTATTTGGTTCCATTTGAGCCAAAGAAGTTATTAAACTGAAGTGTTTTTAGTTCTTTCACTGGACCAGTTGTCTGTCTGTCAGGCTGCCTGTCCATCCATCCATCCATCTATCCATCTTTATAGCTTTCTACCTTGAAGTACATTGCTAGGTGCTATGGAAGAAAGGTACATAAGGCAGAGAGTGAACTTATGTTTGTTGAGTAGTTCAGTGTTTCGGGGCCAAGGCTGAGTGCTTTTATGTGTTCTTATTTAATTTTTTGCAGCAGCTACATGGGAAAACACTGTTTTAACCACACATTACAGGAATGGAAGCTCAGAGAGATCCTGGGGCTTGCCAAAGTCATGGTTATATGAATCCACATTTGTTGGGGCTCACCTTTTCTTTCTCTCTGAAACTGCTTTCTTTATTTTGAGAGAGAGAGAGAGAGAGGGAGAGAGAGAATCCCAAGCGGGCTCTGCACTTTTAGTACAGAGCCCAACGTGGGGCTCGAACTCAAACTCATGAAACTATGAGGTCATATGGCCTGAGCTGAAATCAAGAGTTGGATGCCTCACCTACTGAGCCACCCAGGCGTCCGCCCCACCGTCCTGCTTTTTGATGGAAACTTCACCTAGTGCTTGCCCCAAAGTGCTTACAGGTGTGTGTGATAGAAGCTGTCTTAACTGGCCTCCAGTGGGCCTGCTGGGCACTGCTCCCTTGAGGTCTGGGATTGCTCTGTCACCTGTCCCCCGGCGCGTCTGCTCCCTCCCTCCTGATAGTGCCGTGCTTACTGGTCAGTGTGTTTTTTCCCTCCAAACTTGTTTTTGCCCCTTGAATTATGTAACTGAATGAAGTATTATATAAACTGATGAAATTTGAGTGTGAGGAGAAGTTGTTTTCCTGAAAAGTACATTATGTGTTTTGGAAAGCCTTGAAAAGCAATGTTATTAGGAAAAAAATTGCTATCGTTTTAGGTGTGGTTGAGATGCATCAGTGTAAATAAAGAAGGGGCATGATGGTGGTGGTTAAAATTGAGGAGGGATTTTTCTCTTTAGAAGCAGTGAAGCTTTCCTTGAAGGAACCTGTACCGAGGCATTGTGGGTATGGTTTTTGTAGAAAGACTATGGAACTTTAGTCAACAGATCCATACTCAAAAGACCTTGGCCCTTCATCACAGGATTGAGGAATGAATGTTTTAAGTTAAAATAAATTGTTTAAGGTGTGTAGATTTCATTTCTGAGTCCTTTCCTGCTCTGACTTCTTAAAATAAACAACCATCACATCAGACAGGATAGTCTTTCTGCTGAGCTGGAGTCACTGCCTTTCTTCCCCTGCCCCCCCCCCCCCCCCCCCCCCATTGCTTGGTGGGAAACAGGCCAGAGGATGGAAGAACGGTGATTGGGCTGGGTTCTTACCCCAGCTTGGCCCGCCTACCGGTTCTGAGACCAAAGGGAAACCACTCAGTTTCCTCATCTGTAAAATGGGATGAACAGCTCCTGTCCAGCACTGCAGGTGGGAGGGTCCAGCTAGTAATTAGTATACGTGAAAGTACCTTTCACATAGTAGGTGCTCATGAAATGTCAGCTGACTGTGCTAGGCTTGTTATACTGGTGTGTCTTATTCGCTAATATGATTGTGAGTTTGGGGGCAAGAAATTTAGTGAAAATCTTACTTGACTAGACTTTCCAGATCCCAAGTTTATAAACATTTAGACTATAACTGCCTTAATGCTACATGGAAAAGAAATTGCTAAGTCAGCACTATCAGAAAGATTAATAGCATACACTATTACAGCAATGTAGAGGGGCTTGTTGACACACTTTTGTTAGAGATTTATATCTTTGTTAAAGCAGACGTTCCAGGACTTCTGCTTGCCCACACTTTTTTAACCTAGCTCATTACTGTGTATTCATTTCAAAAATAGATGTCCTTTTTTTAAATTTTTTTTTTAATGTTGGATTCATTTTTGAGAGAGAGACACAGAGCGTGATCAGGAGAGGACCAGAGAGAGTGGGAGACACAGCATCCGAAGCAGGCTCCAGGCTCTGAGCTGTCAGCATGGAACCCGATGTGGGGCTCGAACCCACGAACTCTGAGATCATGACCTGAGCCAAAGTGGGATGTTTAACCCACTGAGCCACCCGGGTGCCCCTAGAAGTCCTTTTATAAAACAAAAAATACATATTTATTTAGACAGAGAGAATGCAAATGTGTGAGTGGGGGAGGGGCAGAAAGCGAGAGAATCCCAAGCAGGCTTTGTGCAGTCCATGCGGAGCCTGATGTAGGGCTCAGTCCCATGAACTGTGAGATTATGACCTGAACTGAAATCAAGAGTCAGACCCTTAACTGACTGAGCCACCTAGGCACCCCAACATCCTTTTTTTGTTAAAATGTAGAGTTAATGCTTGCCAGGTCAGCCTTTTGATGAGTTCAAACCGGTCTTCCCATTTAATTAAAATTCTTTCTCTTGTAGGGGCTGTTTTTATTTTTCCAAAATGATATTTGTCACTCGTTTGCTTGTAACCCTAGCAATAATTACTAGTGATTAAGAAAAGCATCCTCCTCTGCCTACCCAATTCTTCTCTGGCCTTGAGGCCCTTGTCACCCTCCTGTGTCCTGACCAAAGTGGTAGGAAATATGTATGTGATGGGTGTTAATCTAAAAGCCCCCAGGTTATTAGAAGGGAAGCATTTGGGGGAGATCTCAACTTCATGCTTGAGTGGTGGTAATTAGCTCTGTGGCCCCTTCAGTTCTCTGGCAGCTCAGGGAGAACAGAACTGCCCTGAGGCTAAGGTGTCTGCTTATACCATCATGGACCATACATTGCCTGACAGTGTTCCAAAGGGCGTGAATCTCCACCACATTCTGGATGTGGATGTCTGCGTGTGATCCCCTTTACCGTTTCAGATGGGACTTTTCTCATTCCAAGCTGACTTTTGTATGACTCGGGCTTCCTTTGAAGCTCCACTCAGCAGCATTACTAAATTCTAAGGTGGGGCCCGTTAGGGGTAGTGGATTTGATCACAGACACTTCTGTGTATCCTCTTGACTCTATCTTCTCCACTGATTGAAGAGAAAGACCCTTAAACTTGGGCCGCAGGGTTCAAGCTTTAAACCTGGTAGTTATAAAATGTGAAATTTCCTTGGCTTTTTTTTAGGATAAAAGAATTATGATTGGGGCACCTGGATGGCTCAGTTAGTTAAGCATCTGACTCTTGATTTCACCTCAAGTCTTGATCTCACGGTTCATGGGATTGAGCCCCATGTCAGGCTCTGTGCTGATGGCACGGAACCTGCTTAGGATTCTCTCTCCCCTTCTCTCTCTGCCCCTCTCCTGCTCTCATGTGCACGTGCTCTCTCTCAAAAATAAATATAAAAAGATAATGAAAGAATTATGGTTAACATCTCTATTAGATTTATTGTCAGAGGTTACATTCTCCATCTTGAGGATAATACCGTGAAATAGTCAGCATCTTCTTCCCTAAAATGATACAGGAATCGTAGAATTTTATGAGAAGGAAGAGACCCCATAGGGAAAGCTTCTCAGGTGATTTGTATTATGCATGGTAAAGTTTCAGAAATTCTGTTATACTCCTAACTGGAATTAATCTACCGCCTCTAACCTCCCAAACCTGTTTCCCCTCCTTCACTGATCTAACTTATGGGAAAGTCTTCTCTGAGAGCACACTTTCTTTGAGGGCAAGTTCAGCCTGGTTTGGTTTCACGTCCCCATGGCAGCTTTCACGCTGGGGGTCAGTAGACATTTGCGTGAAATGAACGAAGGAGCAAGTGCATCCATCCAAAATGCACCTGTGAAGACCAGCCCTGTAACTCTGGGGCCAGGTCACCCCTTCCCTTGAAGACTCGTCACAATAATGCTACTTTGGCCAAAGAATCCGAGGCCCAAATGTGACACAGAGGTTCCATGCCTGCCAGGATGTGAGTGGAGACGACCGGCCACCTGTTTCCTGCAGGCCCCCGCGTGAAACGGCAGCTGGGCCACAGCTAGGGGTTTGCAGATGACCTCACCCCCTCCCTCCTGCATTCCTGCCAGTGTTGCGTGCTCAGCTGCCCATACCCAGCCTAGCGCCAGCCTGTCCACGTCAGAGCCCTTTGCTCTGCTTCCTGCTTCCCCAGCCTACCACGCTCCTCACCCTGTACAGCCCGCACTCGGGATTAGCCACTGGTGTCGTTAAAGTCATCATCCAAAACCCCCCTTGATTCTTCTTCCTTACCTGGCTACCTCCCCATTTCCCTGTTCCCTTGTACAAAATATATCCTCAGGATGGATTGGATTAATAAATAAGTTCATTTAAAAACCTGTCTTCATCTGAACTTTTTTTTTTTTTTAATGTTTATTTATTTCTTATAGACAAAGCATGAGCTGGGAAGGGGCAGAGAGAGAGGGAGACACAGAATCCGAAGCAGCCTCCGGGCTCCAAGCTGTTAGCACAGAGCTCAACGTGGGGCTCGAACCTGTGAACCACGAGCTCGTGACCTGAGCCGAAGTCGGACGCTCAACCAACTGAGCCACCCAGGCGCCCCTGAACTCTTTGTTTTGAAGGGAGCGGGATGGCTTTTGAGAGGAGCACAAATAAATAGCCCCCACCCAGAGCAAGTGGTAACTGTAGGTGCCTCTACAGAGGCTCTAAGGCGGTCCTGCAAGGCTGTGACAGGGCAAAGAGCCCTATGTGCCAGGGGGTGAAGCTGCCCGCTTTCAAGGGAGCCCTCTCCAGTGGGGCTGCTGCCTTCAGTTAGTTGTATGGCAGTTCTTGAAGACTCTTGGCCTGGGAGATCTGCAGCTCTCGGCGGTCAGCTGGGTGCGTCTCCTCCACAAGGACCATGAGGCCCCAGCGATCGCGCTAAATGAACAGAGAGGGCTCTCCGCAAATAAAGCTTAGTTTGTCACAGCTGTCAGAATGATTGTGTCACACCGGCTGCCCTTTGGAAAACTTCTCAGAGGCAGGCTCCCTGAGTTAATAACCTTTGTTTCATTGGCCTAGTCTTTGTGGACTCTCAAAACTTGTTGAGTAGAAAAGAAGGAAAGAAAAAAATCTGATTACACCCTGGATCCTTATCCGAGGCTGCTTTGTGCTCAAAGCCGGAGGAGCCTGACAACAGGCCTGCTAACCTTCGTGCCTTTTAACCTTAGAGTGCGGAATGTCGAAGACTTTGCTCGGAGAGTCATCCGGATGCTTGGCGTATGCAGCTGGGCATTGTATTTGGCCCAGGTGAGAATATTGAGATCAGGCAACCTTTCTCATTATTTTGTTTAGCGGCCAGACGGAAGGCATGAGAACAGTCTAATAAAATAGAAATCCGGGAGTCATCAATTAAGTTGATTCCCCCTAAAAATAGGGAAGTTGCATCAGAGACGGGAACAGCTCAAGACATCCATGTGACAACAGTGATTGAGCACCTGCTGTCTACTAGATCGTGCCATGCTGTGGAGGGTAGGAAGATGAATAACCCACTCTTAGCCTCAAACAACTTAGCCTGGCAGTTGGGAGATAAGCTGAAAGCTGAAAATCAAAGTAGCCAACTGTGTGATAAGGGTTTTTGTGTGCTCTGGATGGGGGGAGCGGGGGACTTCATAGGAACAGAGGTGTTTGGGCATTTGGCTGGCGTATGTCCATCGAGCATCACACAGTTCTGTTTACATATACATTTAGAGCTGAGCCATGCAGCAAAGAGGTCCCGAGTCTTCTAAAACTTCGAGGACCACGGCCACGCTTCTGGGATTAAATGTAGCGGACGTGCAGTCTGGAAGGGGGGCCGCACCTGGCGGCTTCTGTGTGCCTCCTCCCACCTCGCAAGTTTATTTTCCGGGCGGACAAGTGTAGCTCTGTTCTGTGGCTTGTGCTCCGCATGTGTCTCTTTCCTCCTGTCTTTGTCTCCTCCTACCTTTTTTAACCCAAAGTGCGGTTTATTTATGGGAAGAAAGAGGGAGGAGGGAAAAGACCCGGGGACAATGGATGGTGTTTCCTATCAGTAGATGGGGAACCAAGAGTCAGAGGAAGAGTTTCTTACTTTGTAAAACCACAACGTTCGTTAGGACTTTAAAAAAAAAAAAAAAATCATTTGCTATCTTTTCAGCCTATCCCAGAGAACAGCACTTCTCAGACTCTAACGGGGGTAGGAATGACCTGGGATCTGGTAAAAGTCGGGTTCTGATTCAGCAGGTCGGGGGTGGGGCCTGGGATGCTGAGTGTCCAGTAAGTCTCCTGGGTGTTGGTCCAGGGACCACACTCTGAGTACCCAGGGTGTGGATTGCATACCTGCTAGTTACTGTTATTGCTGTTGTTTCTAGCGACAGGAGAGAAAAGAGAGATCAAGGAAATGTGAAAGTTTGCTGCTCTCATCAGCTCGTCGTGAAAACCAGGCTGGCGACTTCTATTTTCCAGTTGGTGTCCTTCCTTGGTGACAGATTGAGATCTCTTCATATTTGTAAATGTTTATTCAGTGTGGTTTGAGAGGATGAAGAAGAGAGGCATGAAGAAACCTAGGGGGAATTGGCACTTTCTATAGCTCCCGTTTTATTTTATTTATTTTAATTACAAAAAAAATTTTTTTTAACATTTTATTTATTTTTTGAGACAGAGAGAGAGAGAGCATGAACAGGGGAGGGTCAGAGAAAGAGGGAGACACAGGATCCGAAACAGGCTCCAGGCTCTGAGCTGTCAGCACAGAGCCCGACGCGGGGCTCGAACCCACGGACTGTGAGATCACGACCTGAGCCGAAGTCGGACGCTCAACCGACTGAGCCACCCAGGCGCCCCTATTTATTTTAATTTTTTAAAGTTTGTTTATTTTTGAGAGAGAGATAGTGTGAGCCGGGGTGGGGGGAGTGGAGAGAGAGGAGAGAGAGAGGGAGGGAGGGGGAGAGAGAGAGAGAGAGAGAGAGAGAGAGAGAGAGAGAGAGAGAATCCTAAGCAGGCTCTGTGTTTACCAGCACAGAGCCTGAGGCGGGGCTTGAACTCACGAAACCATGAGATCATGGCCTGAGCCGAAACCAAGAGTCAGGCGCTTAACCAGCTGAGCCACCCAGGCGCCCTCTAGCTCCCATTTTAAATAAGGACTGGCCTGTATATTAACCTTCTTACTGGTCTCAAAGGAAGCTACTTAGAGAACATTGCTCTTTTGTCATTTTGAATAACTTACATTTTCATACATAAATTTAGATCTGGATCACACCTTGAAGCATGAGAGAAGTGATTAATTACCTTTGGAAGCTAATTCCACTTGCTTCATCGGCGTGGCCATTGCTCAGATTTTTGGGGGGCTCCCTCCCCTAGAACCGCTATGAGAACTTTACACGATATCAAATTGGAATCAACAAATGTTATTTTTAAAACCATTTGTTATGGCGAGAGCGGACCTCATTTTTCCCTTCAGCAATAAGAGTCAGTGCCAAATCTTGGGGCCAGAGTGGGTGACAAAGCTGCTCGGTACCGTTTGTGGTCAGTAAAGCGTGTTTGACTCAAGTAGAAGGCCTGCTCTTCAGTTCCTTATGAACCTGATTCTGAATGCCGTTGAGATAGGAGTTCCCCGAAGGTTTTGCCCAACAATAGGTTTATTAAATCATTGGCTACGAAGAGAACAACCACCATTTGGTTGGAGAAATTCGGACTTCGTGGCAAGATCCGCCTTCTTTCTACTGACTTTTGTTTGTGGCGTGTGTGTGCTGATAAAAGGCAGCATGGACAGTCATGGTTCTTACCCTTTTGCCCCATTCTGTTTGCTTTCTGTTAAAACCAAACCAGACAAATCACCACCACCAGCAAACTCCAGATCTCCCACTCCAGGGGCTGCCACGGAAGACCAGGAGGGGGTGCATGGGCAGCGCTGGGAGCCTTTGCCTTTGAAGGACCCTGGGTTTATACTCAAGAGCCACCCAAGGGCGTGGTGGGGTCGGGCGTGTCGTATGGAGCTGACCAGCAGAGTAGTGCTGAGCAAGGACTGAGCTGTGCAGACCCGGGGCTTTCGTGGCAAGAACCTGAGATGTGGTTTGGGGAGTGACGAGGACAAGGCAGGGCCAGAGACCTCCTAGGATGGTAAGCCTTGAGATGAGTGAGGGACAGGCAAGAGTTGACCGGGATGCCAGGTCAGGTATGTGGTGTGGACAGGGCCAGGACAGAGTGTGACCTGTGCAGAGGTGTTGGGCCCTGATGTGTAGACCCTGCCTTTGTTTTGTATGTGTATGTGCCTCCAGTGCCTGGAAGGACTCACCCGTTGTGAAATCAGCGTGCTGTGTTTGCTGGCTCTGGAAGTAAAGGACATTTTGTGTCACTGGGGAGATTCTTAGGTCAAGGCAGTGGCCTTTGGTCTGTGCTGCCCTCAGGGCCCCCAGCTGTGCCAGCTTGTTGGAGTCAGGGTCCAGAATTGCTGGTCTGCCCCCGCCCCCCATCCCCAGCCCCGGCTTCCTTGTCTTAAACTGAAGCACCCGGTGTGTGAGGTGTTTTAAGCTCAGGGGCAAAGCCTTGGAGGGTGCTGGCTGACGGAGACTCTAAATGCCACCTTTTGTCATCATACAAGTGTGTCTTTGGCTCCAAGTGTGGTTGGCAGCTTTATGTCGACGATGATGCTGTGTTCAGTTGTGAATTTAAGAACACGTTGGGAGGGGGAGGGGCATTTCAACGTATCGGGCAGGTTCTGGAGTGTCATGGCCACAGGTTTCCAGAGAGATGAAGGTGACAGGAGGTGGGATCTTGTGACGTGGGCTCTACCTTCAAGTGTTGATGATGGCACAGCCAGCTGCTCCTTTATTATTTTTTTTTTTTTGTAGCAGATTTTGTGCTGAGTGCTCTACCTGCATTATTTTGCTCGCTTGTGCTTGACTTTGTAAGCAAGCACTGCTTCGCAGATGAGAGGGTTCTGGCCTGTGGAGCTTACTCTAGGTCACATACAAGTAGCGGAACCCAGATTTTTCTGACCCCAAAGCCTATGCCCTAGATCAACACTTCTCACCTTAAAGAGCCTGAGAATCACCTGGGGTCGTGGTGAAATGCAGGCGGGAGGCAGGAAGCCTGAAGTGGGGCTCCCATGTCTTCCTGCTTCCACGGTGTAGCAAGTGTCTACACTACCTGCTGTTCAGCTTAATTTCTTTGAATCTCACTTCCAGTATCTGTAAACTGGGCAAATCTGTTATCACTTGTCCCTTCTTCCTTAGAATCGCCATTAGAAACCAGATCATAAATGTGAACTCTTTGTAAATCAAATTAATGGAAAATATCAATGGCCCTTCCATCCCTTTGTTCCCCCCCCCCCCAGTCCTTCTTAAATGTCCTTTTCTTGCAGTTCTTTCCCTCTGCTCCTGCCCCTTGTTACCGTTGTCCCCGTGTGGTTGACAGCTGTCTGCGTAATGGGAACCCACTTGTCTGTTGATGGCTTTGTTGACCGAAAGCCAAACGTGCATAATATGTTTCAAAAGGATTACACATAGGGGCGCCTGGGTGACTCAGTCAGTTGAGTGTCTGACTCTTTATTTTGGTTCAGGTCATGATCTCAGGATTGTGAGATCAAGCCCTGCATCAGGCTCTGCACTGAGCATGGAACCTGCTTGCCTGCTTGGGAATCTCTCTCTCTCCCCCTCTTTCTCTGCCTCTCCCATGCTTGTGCTCACTCTCTGTCAAAAAATAAAAATTAAATTAAATTAAAAATAGGGGCGCCTGGGCAGCTCAGTCGGTTAAGCATCCAGCTTCAGCTCAGGTGATGATCTCACAGTTTGTGAGTTCAAGCCCCATGTCGGGCTCTGTGTGGACAGCTCAGAGCCTGGAGCCTGCTTGAGATTCTGTGTCTCCCTCTCTCTCTCTGTCCCTCCCTTGCTTGTGCAATGTGTTTCTCTCTCTCTCTCTCTCTCTCTCTCTCTCTCTCTCTCTCTCTCTCTCTCAAAAATAAACACTTAAAAAATAAAAGGAAATGGAGGGTGGGTAACACCCCACTTGCCTCAGAGGCTTGCCGTAAGGATTGAATGAAATATTGTCAGTGCTCCTCACGGTTTCTGGCCCGCTGTATGCCCCCAGTCACAGGAATATATAGCTTACAAAATGCCTGTAACTTGATGTTTTATAAATTGCTCTCGTCAACGGGGAAGGAACCCCCTTTGGGGTTCGTGCATCCTGAAAGCCCTGCTGTCGTGCAGGACAGCAGACGTGAAGGTGAGGGAGCCCTGGCTTCTCTGGATTCTGCCATCAGTGTCGTTGTGCCCTTTTCCAGAGCCCCTGCTTCAGGGGCCTGTGGGGGAGGGAGGTGGAGGGTCCTACTGGGCTCACCTGCCGTTCTGGGTTCCTCGGGCAAGCTGTGGGGAGCAGGAGACGGAGCCTTCCTGCTAATCAGGGTCATAAATGCCAGCCCGAAGCTGAGCGAGCGTCCTGCTGCCGGTTTGTGTCATTGGACTTAGTGTCCTGTGGCGGTGGTTTAATTGGAAGAGATAATTGGTGCTGTGTTCTGGGGAACACGGTCCGAGAGCGAGACGCCCAGGAGCAGCGAGGCTGATGGAGTTCATACTTGCTGATTGTGGCAGGAAGCACCCCTCTGCCCCCTGCCAAGCTTTTAGTGCCTGCTCCTTTATGACCTGTGCTGTCTCCACGGAACAGTTCTGTGTGTGGACAATGACAGTGTCACGCCATTGGGAGAGAATCCCAGGCAGGCTCTGTGCTGTCAGCGCAGAGCCTGATGAGGAACTCAGTCCCACGACCCGAAGATCGTGACCTGAGCCGAAATCAAGAGTCGGGTGCTCAACTGACTGAGCCACACAGGCGCCCCTGGGGCTTTGGCCATTTTTAATCACCCCATCTCACATCACCTCTTTTCCAGTGGCAGGTTGAGTAGCTCCCAACGGACTGCATTACAGAATGGAATCTCGCAAGGTCCCCTCGCACATACCCACCCCCGCCCCCCAGTTCCGTGGCCAAGGTGGCTAATTTCTGGATGTAATGCTTCTCGGGGCCCCTTTGACTGGGGCTGCCTTGACCATGGGATTATCCTTTAGCTCAGGCATTCTGGCAGAAAAGGCAGCTGAGACACTGCCCAGCACTGCACGTAGAATGTTCCCAGGACAAGAACTGGGGACACGTTAGAATGTGTGAGAAGTTAATTCCACTTGTGGAGGACCCACGCCCTTGCACCTTCCTCTCCCATAGCCTTTCAGGGTCCCTGTGGTTGTGCTTTTGTTGGGTCCCCCGTCGTCATTGTCGTCGTTGTCGTCGTCGTCCTCCTCCTCCTCCTCCTCCATCATCCTCATCAGCATCCTTGCCTGCACAGGGCCGTGATTACAAGACCTGCCCTCCAGTCCAGCTTAGACACGGCCCCTCCCTTCCGGCTGCCGGCAGGCTCTGCTGCACGCAGTAGGTGCTCGCTATGCATAAGCCAGAGGCACAGACCGTGGAACATTGACCCTGTAAACTGAGAGGTGCAGAGAGGCAGGGGAGATATTGCAGGGACGTCATCCTGTCATCTGGATTTCTTGGTTGGAAAAGGCCCTGTAAGAGGATTTGCTCATGAAAATGGCGTGTAGCCTTCCAAAGCCTTCTGCAGCCTGGGAGTGTGTTCATCAGGGAATAAAAGGAACTAGGTGTGTTTAAGAAAGGCAGCAGAGAGCTGTGCTTGCAGCTGGAGTGTTTCAGCCCGTTTCACGACGATTCTCAAAGCTGCAGTTTCTGTGCATGGGGGACTTAGCTGGCCTTCTCTCTCTGGAGCCAGGACTGGGCTGCCTCTGGGAGTAGAGCTGCCTCGAAAGTAGATGGTCTGTACCAGCTGAACTTTGCTGTGAAAGCCGTCTGTGTTGGGGAGTTGAAAGTTAGAGTCCGAAAGTTTAGACTGGTCTGTCTAAAGTTTCAGCTTTTGTTATTCTTCAGTTCTCAAGCTTGCACTCATTTCTTTGGACCCAAATTCCACCTGTAAAAATGAGTCAGAATTGATGTGGTAGGTTCAATGCAAGGATCAGAAGGGTTCTGCTTCTTAGCAAGAATCCCTTGTGCTTCTGGAGGGCTTAACATTTTATAGTGTATTCTTCTGAGGTTTAACTCACGTGTTCCTTAACTGCAGTCTTTCAAGGCCTGGAGAGAGTCCCACTTTATAGATGAGCACACTGAGGCTCAGAAAAATCCTTTCAGGGGGCATGTAACTCGCAGGAGGCAGCGCCACGAGGAGAGTCCTTGATAATGTTCAACAGGATGACGATCGCTTAACACTGCACCTTCTCATTGACTCTCCTGCAGGCTCCCGAGCCCAGAGCCCCGCCCACAATACCATTTCCCTGAAAGGGGGTGATTTGGATATTTGGATCTGAAATCCACACATCCTGGCGCTGACAGCTCTGGGGCCATGTGCTATTCCAGCTGCGAGGTCTGTGGCTGGGGAAATGTGGGCATGTTGTTTATAGCATTTATGAGGTGCGTGTCAGGAAATTTCCAGGCATTTGCCAGACATCTGCCATTTGTAATGTGGAGGGGAGGAAAGCGCTTTATGTGTAGGGCACATTCTTTCTGGTGCCCACACATCCCTCTTCTGGGCAAATCCACCTCCTTGGGTCCGCTTCCAGTGTCCTAGTCCAGCTGTCTGCTGGTTGGTCTCCATCCATCCAAACAAGGCAGCTTCTGGAAGGGCCAGTGAAGGCAGACAGGTTCGATCGTTGATGTCCGTGCCATCCATGTGCCTGGCACAGTACAGTCCACCCAGTGGAGTCTGCCAAACCAAACTGCCTCCTCCTGCTTTCCATGTCTGTTCCTGGCCCTCTTGAGGTCCCCTGGTCCCGTGTTTTGATCCCTCTGGCCCTGTCTAGCTGGGAGCCAATACTCCCCGTAGTTCCCTTGTGTCTGCCCCTCTCCTTTCTGCTTCTCTAGCACGTCACCACCGAGACCAGGTTGCCGTTGGCCGCCTCCTCTCCGTACGCTGATCCTTGCTGCTCACTGCGTCTCCTCTTACAACCTGGGCGGCGAATCTTCGATCAGAGGCCCTGCCCTGCTCAAAACATGGCATTCCCTTGCCATGGACACACGGTGCCATTTGGTTTGGAGCGCTTGTGTCGCTGAGAGTAAACAGTGGGCACCTGTTCCTGTCTCTCCCGCTCTGCTCCAGTCCTGGAGAGCGGGGTCTTGCTCTTCTCTTGCCCTAGCAGGCCTCTGCGCGGTGTCCAGCCTTCTCGAACCCATGCACGAGCGCTGGCTAGCGTGTCTGATGGAGATGGCAAGTACGCCTGTCTCCTTTGTTTTAGGCTCGTTTAACCAGTGCTTACCTCTTCACAGACAGGAAGCAATGGTTGATGACTTTGAGTAGATGATAAGAGAAGGGGAGACAGTTTTCCTGTCTCCCCCAGGAAGGGCAGGGAGGCAGCATGTTTTATAAGGTGCTTCTGTGTTTTAGATGCTCTTTGTTTTTTGGGTTTTTTTGTTTTGTTTTTTGTTTTGTTTTAAAGTCAGATGCTTCAGCTGGGTGGTTAATGTTATACATTTCACTCTTTGGCGGTGATTTGTTAATTCAAACAAAAGTTCACTGTGCAGATGACTTGTTTTTGGGAGAGGGTCAGAGCACCAAACTATTTCGGGTGCCAGATTGATTTGTGTTTGCTAAAAAGAAAATGGGGTATTCGCAGAATTGAGCCTGACCGTGTTTCCCGATAATTTTAGCCTTTCGTGATTGCCATCCACAAAAGTGATCGATCAATATCTTAACGGAAACTCTCTGGGGAAATACATACATATGAACACAAACGCATACAGTTTGATCCCTGTGGCCTCTGTGAGAAGGATGAACATTTGCGTGAGTTCATATGATAACAGACAAAGTTAAACATGCCTCAAAACAACCACACGGAGTAGTTTGGGGAATCTTTCATCATTAGAGTCCTTCGATGACACAGTCCTCTGGAATAGATAGCACTTGAATGCTTTACCTGATCCCTGTGGCTCCAGCTTCTGGAAGGGCCAATGAAGGCAGACAGGTTCGATCGTTCTTACTGTCCTGTTCTTGGACAGGGATGGGTTTTCTGTTCTCTGACCTCACCCTAGGCCCCCTCCCCTTATTTTCTTGGGATATTACTTGGGGAGAGTCGTCTTAACTGAGGGGGGAAAGCCAGCTCATGGTAACATGTCACCTGGAGACAAGCAAAACCCAACCAAAGCTTGAAACCTACAGTTAAGTGCCGGGAACCCTCGCGAGAATCTTTGGGGGCCCTCCAAGGCTTAGTAAGGATTTCTCTGTGAGAGGCCTCTGCTTGTGAGAGACACTTATGCTTTCCAGTGCTGGAGAGAAGGGCTGCCTTCTCTCTCCTAAACAACTCGGCCCTGCCTGGGAGCGGACTCTTTCTTCACTCGTGAGATGGTGGCCAGAGCTAACAAGGCCCCGACATACACAGCGCCTCAAACAAAACCGAAGGCCACTAAATATTTAATTGAATTATTTCACTGTGGGGATATTGTGACTCGTGTTGAAAACTAATCACCTGCCTCTTTATCTGGCCCTTAAAAAACATCCCTGGTTAAACATTTAAAGGTCAAAGTCATGGTGATTGCAAGTGAACTCATTGTTTTCCTTCCTTGTGGGTTTGCATAGGGAATGGGAAGGAAGAGAATGTGCGGGAAGGAAGATAGTTAGAAGTTGCCTTTATGGGTGAAGGGATTCCAGGTGATCAGAGTAGCTATATATGCATATATATACATATATATTTTTTCCCCTTCCTTTGTCTTGATTCTCCAGAGGGATGCCGGGAAGGGGCTGGGATGTGGGCGAGGGTGGCCTTTGAACTGGGCAACTGTGCTCAATACAAGGAATCGCATTCTGTGTCAAGTCTTCAAGATAGGGTTTCATTTGTACTATCAGAGCTTGGTGAGGCATTGAAATTCTGTTGTTCTGCTTTTTAACGTAATTTTTTATGCAGAAAGAAGAAACGATGTTTGAACATTGCTACCGGCTTTTCCTTCCTCGGAGTGCTGCTTCTGTACGCATAAGGCGGCCATTGCCACTGTAACGCCTCTCCTCACACAATGGTTGGATCCTAGCTTTATTATCCTAGTAATAAAATTGATTGGCATTAATTAACTTTTTAGGTGACTCCTAAAAAGCGCTTTGCCCTGTGCCATCTAACGGGATTTTCAGGAGAAGAAGGGAGGGCCTCAAACGTTAAACGGGTGTGGTCAACATTGGGTTTATGTTGGTAAAAGACCAACTCTGGTATTTTGAGCATCTGCTGTGTGTCAGGACCTTGCTGGGCACTGTTAAGAATTAAAGTTCCCTTCCAGTGCCCTTCATGAATGCCTTATCGAGAAGAGAGGAGCAAAAAGCATCCCTTTCAGAATACTGATACTTTCCATGTTCCCAAGGACAAAAACACCCACCTCTGAGTATGAAGTCCTAACTCCTCTAAGTTTTTGTGGGTTTTTTGGCATCTGTTGGAGATGATAAACTGGAGAAAGTTGAAACAGTGGAAAGGAAAAAAAAAAAAACCCTCTGCTCTAATTTGTGTACTGTTATTCTCCTGCAGAAAAACAGGCCTGCAGCTTATGGCTCTTCGGGGAGCATCGTCTGCCAGGAGAACAGAGCATCAGCGATGGGTTTGACTCTGGGCAAGGCAGACACATGTTCCCTGCATTATACAGATACTGGGCCATGTGACTCAGGATCCCTTCCAGTTCCAGGCGTCTAAATTCTGTGATACTTCTATCTAGCCAGCTGGAGATTAAAAAAAAAAAAACAAAAAACCTTTTTTTTTTTTTTTTTTTTTTTTAGAGAAAGATCTAGAAGGATCAACCAGATCTATTTTGTGTTTGTTCACATTTCTATTGTCTTTAATGACACCCCCACCCCCCATTTCCCGGTGATGTCTTCCTTCCATTTTCCATCACTCAGCAAGTATTTGTTGAGCGCTGCTCACGCCAGGCACTATGCCATGGACACGAGCCCCAGCAGCAAGAAGCTTGGTCGTAGTGGAGGAGACATGCTCCGTGGGGTGAGTGGGGTGAGAGGGACGGGGAACAGTGGCGGAACAGTGTGTCCGGTAGTGATGGGTGCAGAGTTCCCACTGCGAGGGGGCTCCTTGGAGGCAGAGCTCCAGGAGTGCCACTCCCATCTGGGTGACATCCAGGCAGGGTCAGGAGGGTGCGTGGAAGTCAGCAAGAAGGGCACTGTCCCAGCAGCGGGAATGGCACGTACAGAAGCTGAGAGACAGCGGAAGGGAGGGCTGGGCATTTGGGAGCTGCCAGGATGCCTGTCATCTGGAGTGCAAATTTTGGCAGTTTGTGCCTATTTTGCTTTCTGCGAAGACTCTCAGGTGCCAGTTTAAAAGAACATTCACGGCTCTGCCTTTTTGTCTGTTAACTTTAATGGATGTCAACTCTATGAAATTCAGGTGAAATCCTCCTCCCGTGAATGCTAATTACCTCCCGTTAACACGTACGAGAAGATTTGAGATAAACTTAGCAAACATCTGCTCAAGTCATTTGCAGCAAAGCACTTCATCCTTGCATTTCCCAACCATCCTACCCCCCAAATGTTATAAATCTGTTAGCGTCAAATGATTTTGAGGCTGTGTAAAAGTCATCGTTAAGTCTGAGACTGTCTCACATCTGTTCCCGTTTGTTCCTTAGAACTGTATTTCAGCTTGCTTATCGGTTGCTGCTTTTTGTGTTGGTTTTCTTCTCTTTTGTCCTTCCCTGGGCCTGGAGAAGGCTGTTCTTCTCGCTCCGTGTCTGTGGTGCTGCGCTGAAGCCGATGGCACCTGCGTTGCGGAGAGCTGCTGGGTACCAGGGTCACTGCAGAGCCTATAGGGGAAGGCGTGTGCAGGAAACCCCGTACTTGGTGTCCCTCCGGAATGAAAGGAATGGCCGCGGCCCCCTGCTGCTGTTCTTTGCCATCCGTCGCCCTGGTCACCGTGCACAAAAAGCATGTGTGGCTTTAGGAGCGGGTCACCAGATCTGCTCTGCCAGCTGTCCAAGTATTAGTTTTGTCAACCGCGGATCGAATATGAAAAAAACTGGCACAGACTCTGCCCTGTTGACATCATCTTTGGAAATCTGTCTCGTGATAATGCAGAATGATGCACCAGCAGCTTACTCTTTCCGTGAATGAAAACCAGGAATGTTGTAAAACAGAAGAGTGTGTTTTGGGTACTTGTCCATTCGCCTGTGAAAATTGGTACATGGAGGGTGGTGACCAGTGGTCCCTACCTTCCCCTGAGGCCTAGGCAGCCGCCTGAGGGATTTGAGAAGCAGTGGGGTTTGGTGGAAGGAGCATGGACTCTACAGGCACACAATCTGATCTAAAGCCCAGGTCCTTTATGTTTACTTTGTGACCCATGGCAAGTTACTTACCCTCTCTGTTCACAGGCAGCTTGAGAGTATTGTTATAAGAAGTGTTTAGGAAACAAACAAAGCAAAACAAAACAAGTGTTTAGGTAGGGGTCTGGAAGGAGTACTTCTACATAACACTTACACCAAATCTGCAGAGCCTACATAAAGAATCCCACTTCCCGAACACAGTTGGGGTGGGGTGAGGGCTTACGTGCCAGGCCACCTCTTGGAATGAGTGCCTTGGTCCCTCTGCCTTGGTTTCCTCATCCACAGTGGGAATATTAATGCCCAGCATGCAGAGCTATCATAAATATTATAAATAAAGTATAGGGGCACCTGAGTGGCTCAGTCGGTTAAGCGGGCGACTTCAGTTTAGGTCATGATCTCTTGGTCCGTGAGTTCAAGCCCCGCGTCGGACTCTGTGCTGACACCTCAGAGCCTGGAGCCTGCTTTGGCTTCTGTGTCTCCTTCTCTCTCTGCCCCTCCCCTTCTCACCTGCCGTCTCTATCTCTCTCAAAAATAAATAAACATTAAAAAAAAATAGGGGAGTCTGGGAGGTTCTGTCGGTTGGGCATCTGACTTCGGCTCAGGTCATGATCTCGTGGTTCGTGAGTTTGAACCCCATGTCGGGCTTACTGCTTTCAGCACAGAGCCCGCTTAGGATCCTCTTCTCCTTCTCTCCCTGCCACTCCCTGCTCATGCTCTTTCTCTCAAAAGTAAATAAAACACTTTTAAAAACTTAGAATATACATTGCCTAGCATAAGGTTTCTGCCCCGAGTGAAGAGTGTAAAGGTGGTGGTAAGTCTTGCCAGCTGACTTCCTTAGATCTCCGAGGATCCTAAAATGGCAGGTATACTCTAATTTTTGAATAGCACTGTCAGATAGGTGAGCTCACAGGTGGTGCCCAGGGGACTGGGGTGGAAAACAGTCTTTGAGGAGCCCCCGTGCTCCTCTACCCCCTCTGGCCAGCACTGGACCTCTTTTCTTTGTAAAGCATCTGAAGTCAAAATAGGGTTTTGCTGCTCAAAAAATTCTTTTCCAAATCTCTGGTTGAGGTGAGATCCCTTCCCAGCTGATTTTTCAAGGACCAGCCCAGATCTTGTGGTTCTCTAATTTGTAAGAAGTAGAAGGGAATCGGGTCTTTTGTACTTGATAGGCCAGGGAAATTAAGGTGAATGGGTTAAAGCAGTTAATGGCCTGTTGGGGCCTAAAAGTCTGCTACCAATCTCATGGCCCTTTGGTGAGTACTTGTTCCCCTGGAAATGGGAGAGTCCTGGGGCCCCTGGGCACAGCTGCTGGTCTCCCTGACTCCGAGCTGCCCGGTGGCCGCATCACCACCTCTTACTGCAGGGAGGGTGTCCTCACTGGATGCCCAGCCCTGCCTGAAAATCATCTTGTTGCCACCAGTGTTCTGGGAAGGAGTCCTGGGAAGAACATTAGGCACAGACTTTAAGTCCGACGCACTTTGTGTGCCAGACGGAGACACCCTGCCCTCACTCTGCGAGCAGACGGCATTTCCAGCTGTGGGTTCCTGCTTACATAATCCTGATGGGAAAAACATTAGGATTTGTCGCAGGCTGGAGGGCAGATGAAATGCTGGTCAGTAGGTGTGGATTTCTGCTAGTTTAATCTGATTGTTTGCTAATCAATCCCTGTTTTGTTTTGTTTTGTTTTTTCCTAAAGGAGCTCAAAAATTGAAAGGAAAAAGCAGTCCAGATTTCAATAGCTAAATGCCTCATTGCTCAAGGGGCGAGTTGAGAAGGGCTCAGTTCTCTCCCAGACGTCATCAGCCAAGAGTTTGCTTTGCAGCAGAGAAATCACCGCAGACTCCGAAAAGGAATTTGTTGAGAGGATTTGGAGGGGCCGGGGGCTCACAGGGCCCTGTTCATCCCCCTTCTTGCTTTCGTGTTCCCCTACTCAGTCATACCTGTGACTTGATGGAGCTTACTCTCTCATGAGACCGTGGACTACTGACAGCAGGGATGGTCTTTCCCCCCCCCCTTTAAGTTTATTTAGTTATTTTGAGAGAGAGACTGAGAGAGCAGGTGGAGGAAGGGCAGAGAGAGCAGGGGAGAGAGAATCCCAAGCAGGCTCCTTGCCGTCAGTGTGGAGCCTGACGTGGGGCTCAAACCCACGAACCGTGAGATCATGACCTGAGCGGAAACCAAGAGTTGGGCGCTTAACTGACTGAGCCACCCAGGCACCCCAACAGCAGGGATGGTCTTATTTGTCGTGTGTCCCATACCCTGTGTTGGCACGTGGGGGCGGAGTCACTGGCAACTAGCTCCAGGCCGGGTGTCAGATTGTAGTTAGGCGTATTGATGGGCTGAGCTCAGGTAACAAAGCAGCACCAGTGGGGTGTTTTTACTGCCGGAAACAAGCACATTTGCAGGGGAGGAACCTCCCACCGAATGAGAAGGTGCCTTGAGCCAGTGCTCTTACCTCCACTTGCTTCCTGGGCAACCCAAATGCAAATGAACATTGGCTCAGTTTCACGGCTCACTGCAGGTTACCTGTTGCACCCTCAAGCCCCGGGTAGCCCGTAGAGCCACACAGAGCGTTTGCCCTGTTCTGTCGAGTGTCTTCCGATTTGGTCTGGTTTCTCCGGACCCTGCATTTGGAAACGTGAAATTGCGCTCCTGGTTCCATCAGAGGCAGATACGGCCTGACGTGTGGCACTGTCACCTCTGATGCAGGCAATGGGAAAAGTAATGCTGAGGAGGGACAGGTGGACCCTGAAGGTCGAAGGGCTTGGGGCCCAGCTGCCCCAGCACTGAGGAAGCCGGCCGGAGGAGCGCGAGCCACCGGGCTGATCGGGTCCAGGAAAGGCGTCCCATTCCTGTTCTTGTGTTAGTTTGTCGTCCAAAACCATTCCCAGAACGCAAGCTGGAGCTGAGACGAGATCATTGAAATCTTTTGAATTTTTTTGTAATTTTAGTTTTATTGTGGTAAAATACACATCATGTAAAATTTACCATCTTTTTTTTTTTAAACCATTTTTAAGTGTCTAGTTCAGTACTAGTAGTAAGTGTATTTACCTTGTCATATAATCAGTCTCCAGAACTTTCTCATCTTGCAAGACTGAAACTGTACCCATTAGACAAGAGCCCGCCCCCCCCCTCCCCCGTTTTCCTCATCCCCGAGCCCCTGGCCACGACCATTCTACTTTCTGAGTCTGTGAATTGTCTCCTTGCGACTGGCTTATTTCACTCCGCATAAGCATCCTCAAGGTTCATCCAAGTGGTAGCATGTGACAGGATCTCTTTTTAAGGCTGAGTTCTATGGATGTTGTTGAGTTCTGTGTTCTGTGTAGTTCTATGTTGTATGGATTTGCCACATCTTATTTATCCATTCATCCATTGATGGACCTGGCTTGCTTCTGCTTCTTGGCCATGCTGCTTCTCTCAAACCTCTCTGTGGCTCTTCATTTGCCTTGGGGTAAAATTTCTCCCCCAACCTTAACCTTGTTGCTCAGGACATTTCGAAGCTGGGCCTCTTCCTGCCTCTCTCTCCAGCCTCATCCTCTGGCTCCTGCCCTCACATCCACAAGGCTCCAGCCACTTTGGATTCCTGAGAGGCCTCCAGACCTGTCCCCCCTCACTGCGGGTTCTTTCCCATCCTCTCGACCCCCCAGCACACTCTCTTAGCCTGGCTGGGCCCCTGCCTGCTCAGCGTAGGCAAGCTCTTCTTGATTTCCCCAAATTTGAAACTTAGCACATCGTATTGTCCATTTCTCTTTACTTCTTGTTTTGTACCAGGGGCCTGTGAGCCATTTTTAGAGCAAGGACTGTTTTACTGACTAATCCCAGCATCTGTGCATGGTAGGTGTGGCACATTTATTAAACACATGGGAAACATTGTCTTTTCAAATGTAGGAGGATCTTCACTGCCTCCTACTGCCCTTTTCTCTTTGTCTTTTCTCTTTGTCCCACATTGAAATTGAGTGCTTTTTCCCCCTAGAAACAGGCTATGGTCACGTTCAGTAGTAATTGGCTCAGGGATGTCATGGGTAAAGCGTGGGGGCTAGCCTGAGAACTTAACTACCATCTGGGGCATTGTTTCTTCACAGGGAAAAAACCATGTCCATTAAAAAAGAAAAAAATTTTTAAGTTTATTTATTGAGAGAGAGCGCAAGCGGGGAAGGGGCAGAGAGAGAGAAGGAAAGAGAGAATTCCAAGCAGGCTCCACACCACCAGCGCAGAACCGGACGTGGGGCTCGAACTCACGAACCTCAAGATCGCGACCTGAGCCGACGTTGGATACTTAACCGACTGAGCCACCCAGGTGCCCGCCATGTCCGTTTTTAAAACACCAAATGTAAACAGGCTTCTGGAACACGCACCTCTCTGATAAGTTGAGGTCTCCTAGTGACTGTGCCATTTGGTTTGGAAGCCAGAGATGTTTTTCCATCCCCGTAATGAGGACAAAGGTGAGTTGGCCTTTGTACATCAGGGAAAAAAAAAAAAAAATCTACCCATCCACCCAGAAAGGAGAGAAAAAGGTGTAGCAACTTCAGTGGTAGTCAAGTGATTCCTGAGAACGTAACGTATGATTTTTCACAGAGGCGGCGGGCCATCGGCAGTCACACCTGGCCCCATTGGAACCAGGTGTCAGTAGCAGATAATCACCCTGTTCTCTTCAAGCCATCTGGAGTGGGACCTGTCCCTTTGCTGAGAGTGAATTAGCCTATTTTATTTTATTTAAAAAAAAATTTTATTGTGTATTTATTTTGTTTTGGGAGAGAGAGTACGAGTAGGCAAGGGGCAGAGAGAGAGGGAGACACAGAATCTGAAGCAGCCTCCAGGCTCTGCACTGTCAGTACAGAGCCCAACGTGGGGCTCGAACTCACGGACTGTGAGATCATGACCTGAGCTTAAGTCAGACACTCAACTGACTGAGCCACCCAGGCGCCCCTGAATTAGTCTATTTTAAGCTTTGCCAACAGACAAAGGGAAAGGAACGGAGAAGGGTAGGGGCAACAGAGCCGGCAGTGCTGTGACTCAGATGCCATTCACATCTCATTCTGGATTTGACTGGGGCAGGAACCAGACTTTTGGATGCCCATGACTCATTGTCTGTGGGAATGGTATCCCCTGGAGTCATGCAGTGCACAACCTGTGCAGCCATACACACCCGTCCCAAGAGGCCTGAAGGGCCTTTCTGTGGCCGTCTTTGAAGGCAGTGACCTCCTCTTCCTAATTGATCACTACAGACATTTCTGCTGCAGTTGACGTTTTAAACAGAAAACTCAAATGCATCTGGGAATGAGGTGGGATGTCAATCCCAAACCAGATTTAGTTGAAAGAGTCTTGTGTGAAGCTTTGCACACAAAGGCTCAAGTGAAGAGATCTGGAATTGGGCGGCTGTGGTTTTGAATGTTAATAGCATGATAACAGCGAGTATCTGTTGAGTACCGTGTCTGCAGAGAGCCTGCACAGGTGCCTAGCATCTTATGTGGATTATCTCACTCAGTCCTCTGTGGGAAGAAGTGCTGTTGGATGGAGAAACTGAGGTTCAGAGTGGATGGTGCCCAAGGTTACACCACTGGTTGGAGGAAGAGCTGGAACAGTGACTTGGGATGCTCAACTCCAGAAGCCAGATCTGAACGTCTCTTAGAACATGGCCACTCAGCTGGGTCACGCCGAGCTGACCTAGAGTTGGTGTAGCTGGGGGACTGGGTGCAGATGCGTAACCAGCGGGACCTCTATTGTCCATCTTGGGCATTCAGGAATCATGCTGTCTTTCCAGGGCCAGAGCAACACCCCCTGGGCTCCTTTGTCCTAGCATCAAGCCTCAAGGAATCCGTTCATTCGGAGGAATGAGCTTGGGGGCAGCAGCCTGAGTACAGGGTTTGTCTGCTTGTTCAGTAGGGCGTTTGTGGCTGGCTGGTGTCTGTCCTGTAACTTAATGTACTTGATGGGGCTCAGTCTTTGAACTTTAAAAATACGAACATTGGGTTTGCTCAATCTCTTTTTCCAACAGTTACTCGTCCACTTTCGAATGCTTGTTGGTGAGCTGAATACGGTTCAGTGTTATTGGCAGCCTAGTATATTGCTGGGGGGTCTGTCCCTGCCCTTGGGTTCACTCGTGTCTGTCTCTCTCTCACACACACGTGTGCACAGATGCACACACACACACACACACTCTTTAAACTGGAAGCCATTCGTACGTCGTTGCTTTTCCTGTTTTCTTTCTGGAGACAAGAAGGTCCCTGATGCCAAGCTTTCTAGCTGAAAGGTCGGTCTCAGGTTTGTAATAACTGGGTAATTGTCTCTTAAAATAAACTAGCATCCCCAGGGCTGTAAGCTTGCCTTCCTTGCTATCTGGATGTTGAGTGCCTGTGCCGTTTCCTGTGGCCGTGTGCAGTCATCTGGAAACGTGGCTAACAGTCCCACGGTGGGGGAGGGCCGGCTTCTTTTTCTGTAACAGGAACATGCTGACTCCCTGCCAGTCCCTCCACCCTTTGTCTTCTGCCTTCTGCCTTCTGGTCAGGAGCCGCTCTCTGTGCTTCTGTCCTCCCCCGTCGTCACCACCGTTTTGGGCTGGTGCCGTGTCTTCTCTGTGGGATGCTCACCAAATCAATGCTGATTCTTACAGGAGCTAATTCTTGCCTCCAACTTGAGCCGGTTTGCTGATTCAGTGCTGTTAAGGGTTGCTGGGTCCTTCCCTGAACGAGGGCTGGGTTCCTGATTGGGAACGTTGGTGGGAACCCTGGGGGGTGCCTTGCAGCGTTCTGGAGAAACACCTGCTCATCGGTACGGTCTTCATAGCAAATCTGCTTCTGTGAAAGTAAGCCCACTGGGGTGTTTGATTTTGTGGAGAGCAGTGTATAGGTCACACAGATCTTTTCACAGTCCTGCCTTAGGATGGTAGAAATTATTTGTAAGGCACTAAATAAACTGGAGTTTTAAGAACAGGTTATTTCAATTGTTCTGACTGTCTCCTGTGAAATGAGCCTTTAAGCTTGCTTCAGGGTAGTGGTGCCAGGTAGTGCTGCGCAGGGCGACCGTGGAAAGATGCACATGGTGTCCAGAGGCCATCTGGGAAGTGATGAGCAGAGGGGCGTGCTGTACTGAAGGTAGATGAGGGTTCTGGGCCATTCCGTCCTGGACGGGATGGGAGTAGACACCCAGGAGAGCATCTGTTCTGATGGGCCGGCTCTGGAAGGCTCCTCTTCGGGCTGTGCCACTCCTCACAGCAGCACGCATGGGTGGAATGTGGGGTCCCCCTCCAGCACTGCCTGCATCCACTTTCATGATGCAAGTTACTTAGCCGGCGGTGCCCCCGGTTCCGCCCTGTCCCCTTCTCCCAACCTGCTCTACATAGATGTGTTCCCCCGGGAGCTCCCTGAGCATCCTTCTGCATCCGTCTCAAAGGTGTCTGGTGCCTGGGGCCCTGGGAGAGGCCGCCCTCGGTGATGCTCTGCAGAGGTGTCTGAAGAGGCCCACGTCACGGTGGGTTCCTCTCCCGTGGGTCCACGCACTGTTGACACATGTGGACACAAGGCATGTGGTTATGTTTTTGCCATATACAGCCTCCCAAGTGGTTCACTGAGTAATACCATTAGGGTGCCTGGTGTGCTGTTTCTGTTTAGGGTAACAGTAGGACAGTGAAGTCATGAAATTTCCGGGTGGCATTTAATGGCTGGAATTAGAAACTGGCCCTGTACTTAATACCTAGGACAAACTATCTTCCGTGGCTGTTTCTGTTTTGTTCGGCCTCATTGAGCTAATGGTAGGTGTCACCAAAGAGGTCAGCGTGTTTTACCCAAACCTTCTGCTTGGAACGGGAGAGCCTCTTCAGATGAGAGCTCCCACCCCTCCCACAGCTACACCTGTATTCACTTCACTCCAAGGATTGCAGAGGACGGGTCCCCCGCCCCCTTCCTCCAAGCATGGGACAGAGGAAGTGCTCTGGCCTGGGAGATACTTCACCTGAGTCTAGGCGACTGTTTGGCAGGGATGACAAAAAAAATGCCAGTAACATGCTAAAACTGGGTCGCCTGTAGGTCTCATTCGGCGTGTAACATTCTCTAACCCCTAGATGCTGAAGCTTCTTTAGAAAGTGGCTTTAAGAAACCTCTGGGCTTACTGTTGAGAATACCATTTGGTGGGTCCCTCGTCCTTCTTTATACCTCAGCCAAGTGATCGTTGTCATGGCAACAGAGCTGCGCCTGCAAAGGCTTTTCTAATAGCATGTAAGGGGATCTGAAGCTTCCTGAGACTGTTAGTAATTATCTTCTAAAAAAAAAAAAATATGTTCTGAATATGGTGAACATTTTAATGGGCCCTGTTCCATCCTGATGGGGACTTCCGAGGGCCGTATCAGTCCCCTGTCTAAAAAGGCTAATAAAAATACTCCTCTTGATTTTGCCCTGTTTTTTTTTTCTTTTGTGCACTTTCCTACATGGTAGAAGAATCCATTGTTCCATAATGCCGTGCACATAGTAGGTACCCCTATAATTTTACTTGCACAGGCAAAACAGCTGAGCTTTGATCTAAATATTCTTTATTAGATTAGCATCTAGATATAGCCTTTCACTAAATGATCTTGAACCTCAAGCCAGGCAGGCCTCCCAGAGCTCACAGGGGTCAGAACTCCCGCCTCTTTTGTTTTCACACCATGGGACAGCCAGGACCCACGATTGAGTGTAACTCTGATAAAGAACTGCTCATTGCCCCCTCCTGGGAGCTCAGATGTAACCCAGCTACCCACATGCTGGGAGTATCTGCGTTACGCTTCAGGATGAGTTATTGTCCAATTAAAAAAAAAAATATTTCTGTTTTGGTTTCCTTTATCGGCAAATATCTCTGGAGCCTTTATTCTGGGCCACACATCTTGCCCGACTCTGGGAATTCAGAGCTGGCTGGGACGCTGTTGCTGTCCGTGAGGAGTGGGGGACCCAGGCCCAGGAAGTAGGAAGCCCAGGGCGGCGTTACCGGTGTGGTAATGCATCACAGTGTAGGAAAGAGGCAGGTGAGCTAGCAACGTCTGGTCCCCTTAGTTTCCCTTGGTCTCCCTTCCCCCATTGTCCCATCCTTAACTGCGTGTGCTGGAGCCCTCTGAGGTGCTAATCCTCCATAAGGCAGAAGGGAAAGCTTACTCCATGCTTTTTTCTTCTTTTAATGTTTGTTTATTTTTGAGAGAGAAAGGGGAGGGGAGGATGAGTCGGGGAGGGGCAGAGACAGAGGGGGACAGAGGATCCGAAGCGGGCTCTGTGCTGACAGCAGCAAACCCGATGCAGAGCTCGATCTCTCGAACTGTCAGGTCATGACCTGAGCTGAAGTTGGACACTCAACCGACTGAGCCACCCAAGCACCCCCCATGCCCACTTTTTTATACTGAGTCACTCTGAAGGCTAGTTAATGTCCTAGGCATGGGGGACATGGAGGCCAGTGGGAATCAAGGACCGCTTTGTGACCTGCACTTAGCTTGTGTCCAGCCGCTTTGCCCTCACATGTTGTCGAATGCTCCCGAGCTCTCTTTTTCTCTCTGGACCCAGATTTGCAGCTCCGTGTGTTGGCAGGGGAACCTCTGGTGAGGGGGTGAGGAAGCTTCACCAGCAGGAGGCTGTCCCAACAGCAGGCCCCAGTGTCCTGTGGGGGTATGGCATCCCCTGTGTCCCTCCTCCCAAGTCTAGGACATCTGGCCCACCTAGGTTTTGCCTGCGGGGATGGGGGATCCCTGTGGTGGTGGATTCTCAGGGAGTTTGGGAAAGGTGTATTGGCTAATGCACGACCCTCGACCCATAGTGTAGCTGCTGGTCTGGCAGCAAGTTGGCCTCACCTGGGAGCTGGTTAGAAACACAGAATCTCAGGTCCGCTCCAGACCTTCTGAGTCACAATCGGCACTTCAGCAAAATCCCCGCGTGATCACATGAAAGTTTGAAAAATTACTGCTCTAGTTCCTGTGAGACTTTAGGGCCAGAGTAGCAAATACAAGGCATGCATGGCAGACATTGCTAGCTGATCTAGGCACCCTCTTTTCCTTCAAGTCCAGATCCAGCCTCAGAATCCTTCTTAGCTCAGTGTCCCAGGCATCATTAACAGGCAGTTGGAATTATCCCAGAAGGTAAAACCCATGTGCCTCCCCTCCCCGCCTGTGTGAAGAACTCATCTGAAAAAAACAAGGAAATGACTTTTTGCCTAGACCTTAAGGGTTAAGAATCATGTCCCTAATCATTCCCCAGGGAAGAGGAAAGGAACACAAGAGCCCACTGAAGGAACAGCTGTTGGCAACCGGAACATACACAGTGCAGTGACACTAAACCAAACCCAGCTAGTCCTCTGCGGTCAGGCAGTGAACTTGACGAAGCAGGGAAAGCCCCTGTGTTACCCTGACTCCTGCAGTCCCCCTCGGAACACAGGGCCAGTCCCGTGCTTTCTGGCAACTTCCTGTTGGGTTTGTTTGATGACTGGGCAACAGTTAGGTTTAAACCACTCACGAATAGTTATTGTCCTCAGGAAGTATTTGTGCTCTGTTAGAAGAACTGCGGAAGAGAAGGACACAGGAGAACAGAGCAGGAAGAAGGACAAGAGTAGCTCTGATCATCGAGTAGAAAGTTCACATCCCATCCCGTGACCGGCTCTCAGGGGCATATCATGCAGGCCAGTTAGGTCAACCTCAGAGGGTCATTAGGATGCTAGAGTTGTATCCTGCTTTAATGAAAATTGGGCCGGAGCAGTAAGGAGACCTAGAAATAACTGAAAATAGTTTTGGGTTCACATCGCTACTGTTGACCTTGAGACTCAGCTGGGGAACTAGACCCTAAAACCAGTTTACGCCCTTGCGTTGAACAGCAGGCTGGGGGCCTGTAGGGTCCTGAGGATGCTCGGGTTGCATCATGGTGCTGCTCTCTTGCCTGCCTGAGCCCTATACCTGCTTTCTCTGGTTGTTACGAGCCAGCCTGCTGTTGTCTGTTCTGGTTAGTGTTCCGGTTTCTAATAGATCAGAAGCCATCCAAACATTCATCCAGAAACCGTTTGGGGAAGGTGCAGCTTGAGATACAAATGGAGGGGAAGAGGAGTATGGGACAGTAGATGAGTCCCTGTCAGTGACCAGAAGTCTGACTGTGTGCCCGTGCGCCACTGGTGGAATCTAGGCAGATTGTGGCCGTTCTTCCTCTAGAATCTTATATCTTAGCTTCTCTTGATTAGTTCCCTGTCGCAGTGGTAGGAGGGGGTGCGCAGCAGGCACGGGAGAGGAGTGGGGAGCAGGGAGGGGTGCTAAGAGAATTTGGAAGAGCCGGTGTTAGAGGCCTGGAACTCGCAGCTTGGCATGCCTGCCACTTCCCACGTACTCAGGTTTGCTGAGCACCTGCTATGTCCAGGGATATGCACACATCCCATCCTGTGCTGTTTTATGAGACACCATGTTAGTAGAAAAGAAAAAGTCTGTAGTTTGGCTGAGTAAAGATAGCGTCACCATGAAACTGTACTCCGGAGGTCCCTCCTGGGATGGGGCAGAAGCTGAAAGGATGATTTTGGGAAAGATACTCCTAGTGAGTAGGGAAGGGTCCAGGGTCCTCTGCATGAATAAATAGCACCCCCTCCAAAGGAAGCTAGCAGATGGTGACGTGCTGAGACCCTCTGTGTCCACCCTGAAGCCAGGGCCTGTTCGTAGTCCAACAAGGAAGTGGTGACAGTGAAGTCTGCCTGATAAAACAGATGTCTGAGTGGAGTTAAACAGTGGGGGTGGGGGGGGGGTTGGTGAACACCTAATTTCTCATCTATCAAATATTTTGAGATGTATTTGTAATAGTGAGATATCCTGAAGAATGTTTAAAAGTTCTATAGACTCAGCCCTGGATCCCAAACCTGAACTCTACTGTGGCACCTTGGGCAAATTACTTAACTTCTCTGAGCTTCCTTGCCCTTATCTGTAAAATGAGAATAAGAATACCTACTTTATAATGATACCTATATGAGGAGTAGAATGAGGTTCTAAAAATTGAATACAATGTGCTTGCAGGTGCCTATTAGATTACAAGCAGTCAGAAAATGGTAGCTGTTCCTAATAACTTGGAAAGCAGCAAGATTGCTTCCTGAGAGCTGATAAAGTCGACACATTCTGGCAGAGTTCGGGGATGTACAGAATCCCCTTAAAGGAGTAAAATAGTTCTTAGGCCAGCAACCCATGAGGGTAGCCTGATTCTGGATAGCAGAGTTTTGTTTTTTTTTTTTTTTTAAGTTTTATTTATTTATTTTGAGAGAGAGAGTGTGAGCACACACGTGGGGGAGGGGGAGAGAGAGAGAGAAGGAGAGAGAGAATCCCAAGCAGGCTCAGCACCATCAGGGCAGAGCCCCATGTGGGGCCTGAACTCACAAACCTTGGGATCACAACCTGAGCCGAAACCAAGAGTCGAACCCTTAAGTGACTGAGCCGCCCAGGCACCCCTGGATAGCAGAGGTTTTAAGCATAAATTGTTAGTCCCAAGGAGGGTCTGTCTGGTCACCAGCAGAAGCAGAACCAGGGCATAGCTCCAGAGGCAGCATCAAGGGCTCACTCTCTGGGGTGTCATCCCTTTCGAGGAGATGGATGTGTCAGGCTCTCTCTGATCCCTCGAATAACTGCCCTGTTCTGTGTCTGTAGGGTTCATCAGGCCCCCTTCTAAATCATCTGGCCTTCCCTGAAGGCCTCCTGAGAGGTAATGCCCAGATCTGTGGCTGTAAGCATCTTATCTGCCCGACAGTTCAATTTCACAAGCCGAGAAGACACAGCGGCCCACATCTGCTCCGCTGGCCCGAGTTGGCATCCTTGAGTCATGCACCTGCCTCCAGCGGGAGCACCTCTCTGCGCCCGCGGGTCAGAGGCAGACCCTCGTGGTGGGCGTTACCAATGGCAGGTGGCAGAGGGCCAGAGACGTTTCCCGGGTGATCCCCCCCACGGCGTCTTTCAGCCTGCTGCCTTTCCATCTGAAATGACGGTGGGGAAGGATCCCTGTCGGAATGCGTTTGCTCCTGTTCCGTCTTCCCCAGAGTGCGAGCGGGTCCGTGTGTTTGTGTTTCCATATTACCACTCTCGCTTTGCTTTTAAAACAGCAACAAAGAAAGAGGAATATTGGTCTCTGTGGCTGCCAGTACCGTGCCTGCCAGAATCTCGTGCTTGCTGAAGCCGCCAGATGGTGGTAGGGCTGTGTGTGGTTTTGTTTCCTCTGCTTTTTGAAAAGTCGTGAAGTGGGAGAGGCTGGGGAGTGTGAGCTTGGCTGCAAGAGTGTCAGCTGATAACAGTTTGCAGTGCCTTCCACCCCGCACGTGGGCACGAGGGTGTCTTCCCAAAATGTGCTGCTGACCCTCTCCAGCATTTGCTGAGCGCACGGTATTAGCTGTCCCGTAAACACCAGCTGGATTGTCCGTTGCCTCAGCCACATACAGTAGCCGAACAATCCAGTTTTTCGAACAGGAAACTCCCTGTGTTTGTCTCTTCTGTGAAGATGGAAGCGGGTTGTTAGGATTGCCATTGTAGCAAAAGGGAAGTTACGCTTCCTTTGCGGGGAGCTGTAAGGGTTTATTTTTGACAAATCTTCTACGTTTTTCACTTTTGTCCTAAGGGACCCCATGAGGACAAAGGGGCAGATCCTTCCACTGCTTAAAACAGTACGCACCTTTCTCATCCGTTAGTTTCCTTGAAATCAGATCGTGTATTTGTTGCAAGAACGTTTGGGTGATCTAAGAAGCCAAGTAGCTCATACAGAAGTGCTGGGGGTTCTCGAAACCACCGCCAGGGCTAACATAAGGTGTGTGGATGCTGTTCGGTGATTGAAGCCTGAAAGTGTCTCTACGGAGCGGAGTGAGCTTACGTGGATGATGTAAATGGTAAACGGTCTGGGTGGTAACCGCGATAGGAACTGGTTGTTTTTCTCTCCCCCTCCCCTGATCCTCCCCTCCCTGTAGTTAAACAAATGTAGGGCATCAGATGATGCCACCTCCTCCCTGTCGTCCATTTCTCTTGTGTCTGAGGATAAAAATAAAATGCTGATGAAGCCAAAAGAAACGCAGCTAATTTGTTCTTAATATCCTGAGTGGCCTTCTTTGACCTTTAATGAAAATGAAGGGGCCCCCGGCAGGAGCCATCCGCCTCAAAAGTGCACGGGGATGGGCAAGGGTGTGTTTCCCAAACAAGAGAGAGGGCAGCCAGTGTGGGACTCCTGAGAGGGCATCAGAAGCTTCTCTGTTAATTAAAGGCAAGAGTGTGATGCCAAGCGGTAGGGAACTGCTGGTGTGGTGCTTTGTGAGTTTTCTAAGGTACTTTCCAGCCCAAAGGTCACCCTGAAAATTCCCTGCTTCCACATGTAGGTGAAATGAGGGCCGGGGCTGTCTCCCTGTTCATAGCACAGTGATGGGACCACGGTGACATTTCCTCAGTGTTTGTTGAGTACAGGAATGCTGCCCCGTCTCTTCTCCAGCATCCTGGCTGCCATGGGATGCTTTCCCTCGAAGGAGGAGGGAGGGTCATCTGGTCCAGCCTGGAGGTCAGTTTCTAGAGCCTCCAGCAGGTATGCCCACCTCCTCCTGAGGTCCAGTTGGTCCCCTGCCTGGAGTGCCGAAGTGCTCCCTACAGACCCATCTTTTCATCCATGTGGCAGTGGTGGCCTTTGGACGTGGCCCCTTGAACCGGATATTTGGATAGCATGTGGTCTTTGTTAGCCAGGGCATCGTGGTTGAGCTTTTCCAGGCATAATCTTATTCGAATTCAGGCTCACGCTCAGGTGCCATTTTGAGACACTTTTACTTTCCCTTCTGGAGTCCAGGTACCATCACTTAGAGTTGTAAGAACCCTGAAACCCACCTGCAAGGTCACAGAAGTGGGGTTTCAGCTTCCTTGTCAGGTGTGGCACTGGTGTGCGTGTGGAGCCGCGGTGGCCGTGGCACGTGCTGGCCTCCAGGCGTCCCCCAGGGCGGCAGATGGTGTCCCCAGCCGTGCCCTGTTCCGTCTGGCCACAGTGGCAGCTGACGCATGCCGAGGCAGGTTCTGTGATGCAATGCCTGGGCAGTCTTCCAGCCGGTCATCAAGGTGAAAGACACCTGACATTTTAAGACTTCTGCGCTGTTGAAGAACAGGGGCTTGAGAGAAAGGACAGACACACTCTTTCCTCATATATTGAGCCTGTGATACTACAACCTGCCGTGAGCCATTGCAGAAGGAGCCCCTGAGTGGCCGATGATGGTACCAAGCAGTGGATTCCATAGGACCTTTCCTTTCCATCCTTTGCTGGAAGGAGGCTAGTGACGCAACTGTCTTGATCTTTGCAACGTAAAAATAAACAACAGAGAAGTAAGGCTGGGGACACCTTCAAACGCTGGCTAGTCAAGGACAGCTGCCTGCCTGTTTTGGAGACCTGGAACACTGAGAGACTGAGGCTCACTGCAGTCGGCTGACCATGAACCTCTCGAAGCTAGAGCTTTGAGTACCATCAAATGACCACTTCGCTGATGTGAACATAAGTACAGCCTTTCCAAGGCAGACCCTCTGAACTGCTCCTTCCCAGCCTTTGGTCTCCTGAGATGTTTGGGAAGAAGGAATTATCTGGGCTTTTGCAGAAACCACCCTCTGTACTGTTAACTTGCCCTCCATGTTCTCATTAGCTAGCTCCTTGGAGAAGGGCGATATTCCACATGGAAGAAGGGAGGGCTGTGCTGCGATGGCTGGTGCACTGATGTGGGTGGTTGCTCCAGTCAGGCCACAGTTCCTCTGGCGTCTGCCCTCCTGTAGGACTTGGCTGACTGTTGCCACACCAAAGCCCTACTTAACTGACCCATTGATGTATCCAGCACTCTGTGTTTCTCTATAAACTATACCAACCCCTGCCTTTGGTAAGCTCATAGCTGGTAGATCTTTTTCTGTATATCCACATGTTACGGACCCTCATGAAATTATTTAATTATAAGGTCGGTAAATCTTTGGAATATGAGTGTAAAAACCAAGATTGGTTATTTCTGCACAGTAAGTGGAATGCTTAAAAGATAGGCTAGAAGCAAGTTGCTTTTAGACAGAAATGTCACCGTCAGATGACATATGGATGAGGCAATTGTGAAAGATCAGGGGACAAGACTATAAAAATCTGGGATACTCAGACTATTTCACAAGAAGCCCAAACTCTGAATCACAGGTGATGCTCTTTGGGTGTGATGTGCACAACAGAGATGACCTGAAACATGAGTCGGGCTCGCTGTTTGTTAGAGTACAGTCATCCACATGTGAGTCTAAGAAAGTTAGACCCTTCCCAAGGTCACACAGCTAGTGAGCTGGGGGGGGGGGGAGGGGAGCTGGGCTTTGAATCTACATTGTTTGACTTCAAAGCCGAGCTCTCTTAACCTCTCTACTGCTTTTCTTCTTGATCCCCGTGTTAGTCTGGGAGAGGACAGGGAGCTGGTGCCACGACTCCGGATTGGCCACAGTGAGAGTGGGGCTGTGGGAGCCCCAGGGCCTGCAGGCTGCTTGGGGGCCACATGTCAGTCAGGTATGTGGCGTGGGGTGGGTGGAATGCAGCTGGGACTGGGCCCCCAGAACTCTTCTGAGGTCAGTGGGGGAAGGGGACAGGGTCACATACCACAAGAGGTAAGATTTGGTGTGGATAAAGCAGATACGTTTTGGAAAAAGATTCCTGATAAAAATGTGTCACAGGGGTGACCTCCAGTCTGAAATTGATGTGTTTGGTGCATTTGGTGTGATTGGTGGCCATATGCCTGGGAACCACACACGGCCACCCATCTTAGATCTTTTAAACTTTAACCGGATGGGCGCAGGAAGCAATTTCATGCATCCGGGTGCAGCAAGGACAGAGTGAGGGTTTTGTGATGCCTGTTTGGTGTCCGGTGTCACCCATCTTCAGAGACGCTTTGGGGCTGTCAGTGCATTGCTGGCCTGCGTCCAGATAGTCACGAGCTGCTGGGCGCTCGGAGGTCACTTACTCCACCGCCCTGTTCCTCTGAGCTCTCGTGGGTCCCACAAAGGAGCCCTTCCTAACTCCACCCGAGGTGGGTCTTCTGTGCCTGGGGTCTTGCCTCATGTGGACTTTTCCGCCTCCCTTTCATAGCTGTTTTTACAGTTGAACATAAGCTGCCTCTGGTGGAATTAATGTGTCCCTAAGGCTGCAGGGGAGGGAGTTAGTGCCTGTTGACTTTGTGGGGAATGTCAGCCGTGTGTTTTGAAATTAATGTTTCTTTAACGGCGAGTGGAGTATTTTCTTGGTCACATCAACAGGAGGCTCCTATTGCCTCTGTGCTTAGGAAGCCGGGGGTGGGTGGCGAGCTTAGCCCCCTCTCCTAGCCGCTGCTGGTACAGCTGAATATGTCACCTGTGGCTTCTCAAGACCCAGCACCAAGGTCAGCGAGCCCTCTTATGGGAAAAGGTCACAATTCCCCCTTGGCCGGTGGTTCTCGACAGGAGCCATTTTGCCCCCCCTCCCCGCCCTGGCAAATGTCTAGCGACATTTCTGGTCCTCACGACTTGGGGTGTGTTTCACCCGGCAGTGCTCAGGGCAGCCCCGTGCAACAAAGAAGGATTTGGTCCAAGATGTAAGCAGTGTTGGGGTCGACAAACCCCGCAGTAGGTGGGGGGGCCCCGTCCTGTTGAGCCCTCTCCTGCAGAGGCCTCAGAGAGAGCCCTCCTGTCCAGTGGTTCTTTCTGACTGCTAATCAGGCTTCCCAACAACATGAGCCCTCAGAGGGCCTCCGGGACGCACAGTGACTTATTGTCACCCTGCGCTTCGACTTGAGCGCTTCTTAAATCTTGCTCCCCCCTCCCCCCTTCTGCCACAGAAGCTGGGCCTGACAGACTGGCTTTTCAGTCCTCGCTGGCCACCTGCATGCTGTAGACCCCTCCATGGCCTGTGCATTAGTCCCCTGCTGCGTGGGGAGACAGAAGCCGCCTGCAAATGAGGCAGCGTGGGCGGATGGGACGATGCCACTGGGTGTGCACCATGGTCCCGCCTTTGCAAAGCCACTGTGGCCAGTTGCGTTCTGAAGGGTGTAGCCCTATAGGACTTTGTTGGGGGGGGGGGGGCAGGGAGGAATGATAGCAGCTCCTTATTTTCCCTTATCATCCCCAAAATGGCATTAAATAGTTTGCATTCTGTTATTTTAGCGTGCCTCTTTGTCCTCAGTTGGGAATGTCTCCAGCTTATCATAGTGGGAAAGGGCCTTTCAGTATCAGTAAAAGTGGGGCTTGGATCTTGGCTCTGCGCTTCCCAGCCCTGTAGCCCTCAGCAAGTTAGCGAACTCTCCTGAGCTCGTTTTTCCATTTATAAAATGGGGATGAGAATACCAACCCCACAAGGATGCTGCAAAGGTTGCATTCCTTTGCCCCATTTCGTAGCTATCCCTGCCACACAGTCTGTTGGCCCCTTAAGGGTCAGACCCTTGTTGTCCTCTTCAGAATCACTTTAATTCTTGCTGCATGGTAGATCCCCATCATGGGTGCACTGAGTCTTCTAGAAAGATAGGTTGAAGTCCCCCCCCCCCCCAGTATCTGTGAATATGACCTTATTTGGACA
Organism: Lynx canadensis; assembly: GCF_007474595.2. Classification (NCBI taxonomy): domain Eukaryota; kingdom Metazoa; phylum Chordata; class Mammalia; order Carnivora; family Felidae; genus Lynx; species Lynx canadensis. Next base: position 15,703,193 of record NC_044320.2, read on the forward strand.
TAAGGTCTTTGCAGGTGTAATCAAGTTCAGGTGAGGTCATTAGGGTGGGCCCTAATCCAGTGTGGCTGGTGTCTTTAGAAGAAGAGAGAAATTTGGACACAGACACATGCAGACACAGGCACAGATGCCTCATGTGAAGACGGACACACAGGGGAGACCGCCACTCGAAAATGAAGACACAGTCGGGAGTGAAGCTTTGACAAGCCAGGAATTGCCTGGAACCACCAGAAGCTGGGAAGAGGCAGGAAGGATTCTCCTTTGCAGGTTCCCAGGGGAGCACGGCCCCATCAGACTCCTGGCCTCTAGACGTGTGAGGACAGTACGTTGTGGCTGTGTTAAGTAAGCCCGCTGGTTTGGGGTGCTTGGTTACGGAAGCCCCAGGAAACTGGTGCACCACTCAGCAAACATTTATGGAATTTTTAAGTGTCTTCAGGTGCAAAACATAGTATTCTACCCCGACATTTGTACTTTGCTAGTCTAGCCTCTGGACCCTATTCTTTTTTCTCCACTGTTGGGCTCCTTTGCAATCCATCCAATTTAGATCACTGACTGATTTGTGCTACTTTATTATGAAAAACCTTTGCTTGTTACAGGAGAAAGCTCTTACATGTGCCACATGGAAAAGAATTAAGATTTTTGCCATAAAGTATATCTACATCCGCAGCCACTTGGAGACCGTTATTTCTTTCAGCAGCAGCTTGCTTCCTGGTGCTACGGGGAAGCACGGGAGGCCCTTGCTCCTTCTCTCTTCTCCTTTCAACTGGCAAGAAACAAAACCAAATCAAAGTGGCTTTAAAAATAAGGAGATGTGGGGCACCTGGGTGGCTCAGTCCGTTAAGCATCTGACTTCAGCTCAGGTCGTGATCTCATCACGGTTTGTGAGTTCGAGCCCCATGTCAGGCTGTCTGCTGTTAGCTCAGAGCCCGCTTTGGATCCTCTGTCCCCCACTTTCTCTGTCCCTCCCTTGCTCATGCACACTGTCTCTCAAAAATAAACATTAAAAAAAAAAAAAAAAGGAGATGTATGCTCTTACAAAACAGGAGCTCTGGGTCCAGAGGAAGACCAGGCTGTGTGTGTGAGTTTCAGAGGACGGGTCTCATCCTGAGGCAGGTGTCCCCATGGCCATGATGATAGGTGACTGCAGTAACTGGGCACCCTGCTTCTGTTTACATCCTGTGGTGTCTCTTTGTTGTGTTGATGTTCAGATCAGGGTCTTTTCCCCACAGGCTTCTACGACAACCTCTCTTCCTTGTCCCATCTCTAGACCAGCCACTGCCGGGAGTGGGGGGTGGGGGTGGAATTAGATCATTGGCCCAGATTTAACCAGCTGACAATTCATAGGCTCTGGTGAGACACGCGTTGCCCCTCTGCACTCTCCAAATGAGCAACTCTTATGCAGTGCTGGTAGGCAGGGTAATGCCTCCCCAAAGATGTCTACATCTTCGCCCCTGGAGCCTGTGACTATGTTACCACGGTGTAAGGCAAAAGGACTTGGCAGATGTGATTCAGTTAAGGATCGTGAGACAGGGAGATTATCCTGGATTCTCCAGCTGGGTCTGTGTAATCACAAGGATTCTTATAGGAAGCAGGTAGAGAGAATCAGTGTCCGAGAAGATGTGAGAACAGTGCAGAGGTCAGAGAAGACAAAAGATGCTAAGTAGCTGGCTTTCAAGATATTAGAAGAGACCACAAGCCAAGGGATGCAGGCAGCCCCTAGAAACTGGAAAAGGCAAGGAACAGATTCTCCCCTAGAGCCTCTGGAAGGACTGCAGCCCTCCCAAGGCCTTGATCTTAGCCCAGTGAAACAGATTTTGGACTTCTGACTTCTAAAACTATAAGATTATAAATGTGTGTTGCTTTAAGTCAGTAAGTTTGTGCTAATTTATTACAAAAACAATAGGAAGTGAATATACCATTCTCTCTTCGGATTGAGCTCGCATCAGTATAGATCTTTTCTAAGAGAAGAATCTCGTGTTGATGTTGGACATTGTATAGTGTGCACTTATAAGACACACCAAGATTTATGGATTAAAGAAAAGACAAACCCAGTCCGTGGTCCTGCCTCCAGGTAGAGCCAGCGTGGTGATTTGCTCCCAGAATGGTAAATGTTGGTTCCTTCATCCGGCACCAGTGCTGGGTACAGGCAGCACCGAAACGAGTAAGAGCTTGTCCTCACTCACAGGCTCTTGAGCGTCTCAACCCAGCCGTTTGATTCCATAAATATTCTCACTGTCAAGTCAGAGCCCTTCCACATGTCTGCTCTGTCTTTGTAGCTACAGCCGGTTTCCTCTGAAAGCTCTTTCGAACTTGCTGATTTTTTTTTTTTTTTTTTTTAAGTTTTAGCCAGGGTCAGGAAGAGCATAAGATGTTAAGCACCTCCACACATAGAGCTATTTTTAGGGCGCCCCATGTTGCTTAGATCAGCAGTGCCTCCAGCGGCTGGGTCCCGGGGTCCACAGAGGATGTCATCTGCTCTGTGCCAATTGGACGGAGACAATTGCCATTTGGAAGTTTTCTTTGCGGTTTTTATTTCCTCCCCTCTCAGGGTTTCCTGTGCCGCAGGGCCCGGGGGTGAGCACAGACAGCATGTTTAGAAACTGCTGGTTATCGCACCGTAGGTCAGCTGTTTCTGGGAAGCATTGGGCTTTCCTGGAGATGACACGTGACTGGTGGCCGTCTATGGAAAATGTCTGGGAAGGTGAGAGAAAGAATGGAGCAGAGAAATGGGGTGAGGGAACCAACCTTGAGGTGATCATTTCCAAGCCTAGAAATCAATCTTGAGGAAACTGAGGCATGGGTTGTCAGTGAGGCAGCTGCCCACCACTTAGCTCTCAGTGTTAGCCTAGCAAGGATTGGAGCTCAGTCCTCTGGGACCAGTTCGACATTTCTAGGGTCCAGAACCAGAATTTGAGAGCGGGGCTTTAAGGGCCTAACACCCATAATAGCGTGTCGCTAAGTAAATTCAGCGGGATTCATTCTAGGCTTTCCGTCCTGCCCCTGCCTACCTTCCTGGGTCTGTAGTAAATGCCGTGTGCCGGGTGGTTAAACGCATAGGCTCTGGAACTTGAGTCTCGGTTGGAATCCCACTTACTGACAGCGCGACCCTGGACAAATTCCACAAGGCACTGATGGAAACGGGGGTAATCATACTAGCACAACCAGGATTTTGCAGGATTGAATGAGTTCATGTGTGCACAGCGCTTACCCCAGGGCCTGGCACAGCCTAAGCTCTATACAGATGCCATACCTTCCCACGACCTTAAACACCACCATCCTGCATTTTAGGTAACTACGTGCTATGACAGGGTACGTCTGTGCTCCATGCTTTATTTGCCCTGCTCCCTACGATGAGATTTTGCTTCCAGTTTTTCTTGTCGTCAACAACATTTCGATGACTGTCCTCATAGGTGGGGATTTGCTCTCATCCTTAATTGTTTTCTCTGGTTAAATTTCTAGAAGTAGGATTGCCAGGTCAAACAGGGGACTTGTCTTGAAGGCTTTTCTGGATAGACGCGGCCAAATTCTCCTCCAGAAAAGTACTCGTTTACACTCCTTCCAGCAGTGAATGAGTGTGCCAGTTTCCTTGCATGGCCGGGTTATTAACTTTGAGTCAAATGAAGGCCCAGGAAAAATAGGAGATATTTCCCCGGGGATAAAGTGTTCCTCGTCCCTGCTTATAAGCAATAAAGGCTTAGGAGAACCTGTAGAGAGCCCAGGAGGCAAGTAGTGCGCATGCAAACAGCGCCCTCTACTGGTTTTCCCGGGTGGAGCATGGTGAGCTGCAGTAGATGGGGATGCCCAGGTGGTTTCTAACTCCAGAGTGGCTGCAGGTGCCAGCGGCTAAAGGGCAACATTTTACCAAGACTTTCGACCATTTAAAAAGTCAGCCTCTGGTGACCTTTAGGTCTTGCTCAGGTTCTCTTACAGCAGTGCTTCTTCTCAACTGGGATTTTGCTCCCCAGGGAACACTGTACTGTCTGGAGACATGTCTAGATGTCACAAAATTGGGGGCTGCTACTGATTTGTGGAAGGTCAAGGCCAGGGATACTGCTAAACATGCTACAATGTACAGGATAACCCCCCCCCCCAACAAAGAATCATCTGACATGTGGGTAGTCTTCAGGCTGAGAAACCCTGTGAGTTTTTTTTTTTTAAGCTTGCTTATTTTGAGAGAGAGAGAGAGAATGAATGAATGAATGAATGAATGAATGAAATCCCAAGCAGGCTCCGCACTGTCAGCACAGAGCCTGATGCAGGGCTCGATCCCACGAATCATGAGATCATGATCTGACTGAAACCAAGAGTCAGACACTTAACCAACTGAGGCACCCAGACGCCCCTGAGAAACCCTGTTTTAGAGGAGTGGGAGAATTGTTCTAGAAGACTTCTCTTTTCAGACTAAAATATAGAAATATTCACATTGAATACTTATTACTATTAACACTAATTTATTTGGTTCTAGAAAACCTGCTAGTTTTGCAGAATAAAATGGCAAATAAGAGGAACTGAAATAGCACATTGGCCTTTCTAGAAGAGAAGGCAGAGGGGGAGATACGAACCATAATAACATCACCAGCACTAATAAGGGAGGGAATTTCTTTCCCATTAACTTGGCTTCGTTAAACCTACCATAAATGCCTACAGCTTTCCCTTGAAGGCCTTGTCTGTGAAAAATAGTGCTTCATGTGACATTCTACACCCCCCCCCCGATTTCATGAGCCCCAATGTTTTCATAACATTTATAATTGAGCTTTTCCAGTGCTTGGTGCAAAATTCCCATCTGTAGTTGTGACGTGCTCCCCACGCCCAAGTAAGTGCTGATTCGGGCATTGTTTCTTGGAGGGGGCAGGAAGGGCACTTCACAAATAGTCTTAAAGAGGGTGTGCCTAAAGGGAGCAGCATGACCAGAATTTTGGGAAAATAAAACTGAATTACAGCTTACACTGACATTTGTTCAGTGCGGGACCCCCTTTCACTAGGGCTACCCAACCCCCTCAGAAAATGCTCCCTTGTTTCGTTTTGCTTTGGCCTTGCTAGTCTCTGAATTACTCGTATTCTAGAATATGTATCTTGAAACAATTAGCCGGAGTAGCCTTGTTAGCTGTTCTCAATAACGTGAAGAGGGTTATTTTGCCAGAAGTGGAAAACAGAACAAAACAACAGCTTTTCCTTGAAAGTCAGGCTACTATTTTGATCATTTTCCTTGGGAAGTGTTTTTCAGATTGTAGGTCATGATCCGGTAGTGGGTTGTAAAACCAATTTCTGGGTCACAGCATTTAAAGAAAATCAGATAGAATATAAAATGTTACTGGGCATTGCATACAGTAAAAGTAACTTCTATTTTGGTGATTATAGGAAAATGTGTCACCCTGTGTGTGTGTGTGTGTGTGTATGCGCACATGTGTGGTGAGAAGCAGTGGCTTGGGTTTTATCACATGGTAAAATATCGCTTGTTTTCAAATTATTTCATTCTCTTTTCAAGAGTTCAGTGATTCTGGGGTGCCTGGGTGGCTCAGTCGGTTAAGCGTCTGACTCTCAGTTTCAGCTCAGGTCATGATCTCATGATTTGTGGGATCGAGCCCCGCATCAGGCTCTGTGCTGACGGTGCGGAGCCTGCTTGGGATTCTCTCTCTCTCTCTCTCTCTCTCTCTCTCTCTGTCCCTCCCCCCACTGGCACTGTTTCTCTCAAAATAAATAAACTTAAAATTTTTTTAAAGATTTCAGTGATTCCAGTGTGTCTCCTGCCCTCAACTTTGCGTGTGTTTCTGTTTCAGGTGGTACCAGGGAGATCGGTTCTGCCCTGACGAGGATGTGCATGAGGCACAGAAGCATAGAAGCCAAGCTGAGGCAGTTTTCGAGGTGAGGAGCATATCCTGCCCCGATCGCATGTGCCCTTGCTGGTTTCAGGTTAAGGAGGCAGTGACTCGCCTGCCCACCCGAAGCAGCAGTCATCTCCCCGTAGCATCGAAGTCCCCACTGCCCATCGCTCTGCTCGCTCATTGAACGAGTGTTCGTTGGTCGCCCGCTGCATGCCAGCACTGGCCTGGGTGCAGGGAATGTGGCGGACAACCAGCCTGCCTGGGTCCCTGCCCTCGTGGATCCTGCACCCCACTTTGGGGGTCTTCTCTGTGCTCCTGTGTGTCTCTGCTCGCCCTCCGCTGGTGGAAGAGCGGTGCAGCCGCCCCCTACAGGAGCCCCTGGAGGAGCAGCTGTGGGTCCACCCTCCACGGAGGACAGCAGTAGCGATCGGGCGCCCCGCGCTGCCAGCATGGGTGGAAATGGCAACGGCTGGCACCAGGATGTGGAGTCACCCGTGTTCCAGTCAGTGGGAGGGAGGGGGGCATTCTTCCAAGAAGATGGGCAGAATCAGCACTCTCATACCATTCTGCTTTACGGATAGCATTCTGCTTTACAGATACGCCCAAGTGAGATGCCTCTGACCCCCCTGGCTGGGCCACTGTGGGAGGTGGCAGAATATTCTGGGAAGTGCCTGGTCTTGGAGATGGCCAGGCCTGGGTTTGAGCCTTGGACTGGCCGTTCAGGCGCTGGAATCATGCAGGAATCATAGCTACTATAAAATGGGGATAATGGTCTCTAAAGGGTTCTTGTGAAAATTAATGAAACATCTACACATTTCCAGCAGAAAGTGCCTGGATAGCAGGTGATGACATCTGCCTGCCTTCCCTCCTGCTGGCTCCTGGGTGGTGCTCCCCAGACCATGCAGCACCTCCTCTCACACTTGTCTCCCGGGTTTATTTGCAAGCCTGTGGCCTGCACATTTGAGTCATGAGGGGACACCAATTCAACGACCATGATTTATTGAGCATCTACTGTGTGCCAGGCACTATCTTAGGGAGTGTGGGGTGTAGCACTGAATAGGACCACGTCCTGTTCTCATGGGACTTACGCTCTGGGCACTATGTACACGTGACATGACGTCAGGGGCTGCTGAATGCCACCAGGGGAGGCACACGGAGAGGAGACGGGTGGCGGCCATTCGACCCTGGGTGGTTAGGGAGCGAGTGTATTCCAGAGAGAGATCTGAACAGACACCTGGAAGAAATAAGGGAGTGAGCTGTGTTGATGGCTGGAGGGAGTGTGTATGAAGGGGGGAGTGCCACGTAGACCCTGATGAGGAAAGGAGGGAACTGTACCGAGAACTTGAAGGTTTTCAGGAGGCTCTGTGATCAAAAGGCAGTCTGAGAACACCTTCTTAGTACGTCTCATCAGTGCAATTCAGGCAATTTATGGGCACTTTCTAATTTTCCTACAGGATCTCCGTAAATGTCAGAATGTGTCCATTTTCCTTCCATTACACAGACAAAAACCTCAGGGATCCATGCCTTGCATGGTTCCTCTGGGTGGGGAGCTGCCTTTCCACGTGCTTATGTGTGATCTGTTTGGGACCCTGCACAAAAATACAGGGAGTCCCTGGGGATACCCTCTGATCCAAGAGCTCATCATTCAGCTTTTCTTTCTCCAGGCTGTCCACAGTTAGCCTACAGTCATGACCATAATCCTGAATGCAAATCAGACTCATGTGGCTCTTTTATATATGTATGTATGTATGTGTGTATATATATATATATATATATATATATATACACACACACACACATATACATGTATACATATATGTATATACATATGTATATGTGTATATATACAAATATATACATACATATACATATACATATATATGTGTATGTATGTGTGTGTATATATATATATATATATATATATATATAATGTATTTATTTTGAGAGAGAGAGTATGCGGGCAGGGGTGGGGTAGAGAGAGAGGGAGAGCAGACTCCAGACTGTCAGTACAGAGCCAGATGTGGGGCTCGAACCCACGAACCATGAGATCGTGACCTGAGCCCAAATCAGGAGTCAGATTGCTTAACTGAGTCATCCAGGCACCCCTGGCTTTTTAAAAATTAGTAATAACGGGGTCCCACCCTCTAAGTGTATGCCAGGCTTTAGGTATGGGGTGCAGCCCTGGCGTCCTTACCTTTTTAAAGCTCTCCAGGTGCTTCTGTTGTGCAGCCAGAGGGGTGACCCCGCTGGTCTGCATCCGTGCTCGTTAATACAAGAGTCAGAAGATAAGCAGGGGAAACAAGAAGAGATGTTGCTCCAACCAGTCATGCTTATGGCTTCCTAACAGTCTCTGGAGGAGAGTGTTCTGAGAATAAGGTTGTTACGAAATGGAGGGATTTGGATGTGAACTTGGGCTTAGTATACTGCCTTATCTTGCATCATGAAATCCTTGATTTAGGTAGTTTTGATAGCCAAGTGTAAATCTTGACAACAGAATGTATCTAATTTCTTCTTTCTTTTTGGTGAAAGCGCTTTAATTGATTGTCTGATAAACCCGCTTCAAGAACAGATGGAAGAATGGAAGAAAGTGGCTAACCAGCTGGATAAAGACCACGCAAAAGGTACAGGGGGGCAAGCTGTCCTCCGCATAGTAGTACGCGTGTTTCGAGCAGAGGCACGGGTATTGCCAGCTGCCACCTGCTGCCTCTGCTGGTGTCATCCTAAGGGCCCACTCTGTTCCCATGTCTCCCGGAGGCATTTCTGTGTTGGAGAATAAGGAGTCAAAAGTGATCCCATGAAACATCCCCCCGTTGCTGAGAGCCCAGATTCTTGGTGGTATTAATTGCGATCAGGTAAATTAAATGTGAACTGCCAAAGATTCATACTTCAGGCATCACAACACATCTTGAAAACCAAACTTTTAATGATACAAGCTATCCTTCGGTCTGCTGTCCAGAACTGCCACCTTCTTTTTTTTTTTTTTAATTTTTTTTAAATGTTTTTCTTTATTTTTGAGAGAGAGAGAGAGTATGAGAGAGCAGGGGAGGGGCAGAGCGAGAGGGAGACGCAGAGTCTGAAGCAGGCTCCAGGCTCTAAGCTGTCAGCACAGAGCCTGACACAGGGCTCGAACCTGTGAACCACGAGATCATGACCTGAGCCAAAGTCGGACGCTTAACCGACTGAGCCACCCAGGCACCCCTAGAACTGCTGCCTTCTTTGGAAATGCTTCAACAAACATGTCCCAGTCCCTCGTGTGCCACCCGCCGGGGGCAGAGTGGTCCAGACAGACACCTCCCAAGCCAGTCTTCCTGGAACCCATGGGTGGGGGTGCTGGCATCATGGCAGGGGCAGGAGCCATTCATTGCTGGGAGGCTCATAACTGCAGTAAAGTGTCGGGGAGAGAAAGCACGTGAGTGGATCTGAGGGGAGTGAACCAGAATGAAAGGGTTGGCTAACAGTGGATCGCATGAGCACGTGACTGAGGTGTCTGATTGGTGGCATGGCACCAGCAGGGAGGGAGGCATCGGGGAAGGCTGCAAGGGAACTGGAGCAGTTGGCAATCAATTGAATGCATACCAGGGCAGCAAAGGAGAGAAGTGTCAGAGGCAGCTGTCATTTCAGACGTCTGAATCTGGGTGATGGAGGTGCCAGCAACAGAAATGAGAAATCCAGGAATAGGTGTAGACCCGTAGGGGAAGCGGAGGTGGTTGTCAGGGGAAGTGTGGGGTTTGTGGGCCGCCCCCTCCTCCGGGGGGTCTGGTGCCGGCCTTGGTGTTGATGTGAGAATGAGGCTAAGGCAGCTGGGCATTTCGCAGTTTCTACCTCCCCCCCCCCCCCCCCCCCCCGACACCGTCTGATTTCTCACGCTATAGTCTTCAGTGCTCTTCTCTGAATGGTAACATCTGGCCAGTGGTTTGCTACATGGGTTCTTTTTTGAGCAGAGCACTGCAAACTGGGGGCCTTGGGAAAGCAAATCCTATTCTTCAGTTTCCTGACACGAGCTGAGAAATTGTGGATTTTTCACATTTAGTAAAGTATTCCCAAATGATGTCTTTCCTCACAGCTGATATGAGTGAATTCTATCAGGAAAAGACCATGGTGCATTTTGTTGGTTTTCATGTGAATAACCCCTTCAGCAGGAGATTTTTACCATATAGTACCCTGATTAAACTGTTTATTGCGTATCATTGTTCATTCTTTCTGTGATGAGAGTAATGGTTGTTCCTAAAAGATTTTCTGTTGAGCAAGGTGGTAAAATTATTCAATAATTCTGCTTTCTCTTAGAATATAAAAAAGCCCGCCAAGAGATAAAAAAGAAGTCCTCAGATACGCTGAAACTGCAGAAGAAAGCAAAAAAAGGTAACTCTACAAATTCTGCTATGCACAGTGTTACTTTGGGGAAATGAACATGTGCTTGATTTGTCTTTGAAGCAGAAAGCATTCGATTCAGACTTCCTTGCCTGTGACAGCCCTGGAGAACAGGAGCAAATAGAATCCATCTGAATTAAAGTTCTCAAGTGCAGAATATCTATTAATTTGAGGCCCTTGCAAAGTTGTGCTTGACTTGTTCCCTCCCCCCACCTTTGTCTCCAAAATTTGACAGTTTCCGTGCCCTATTGTGCGTTGTAATGAAACCTATAAATTTCTTGGAAGCCTTGGGATAACGCATAAAAGCCTTCATGCAAATGTCCTCTAGTAATTATTACAGAAATTATGTCATTTTCTCCTCCATCTTTCACAGCCTATAATCTCCGAAACCCTTTATTAAGTCTTGTGAGAATGTTAGAAACGGCTGCAGTGGGAAGCTGGGAGCTGTTGTTGTATAGAGAGATTTTTCAGGGTGTTCGTGAGTCTGGGGGCTCCCTAGGGGAAACCAGCCTGGTGCCTCGTGGCTGTCTGCCCACCTCCCTGCTGACTGTCCTCCACCAGCTGGCCCGCTGTCAGATACGAGACCCAACTCTGCTCTTCCAGCGCGGACTTTGAATGTGCACAGAAAAATCTAGCTACATCCACTTTGCAGGCATTTGTAATGTTTTACTAAGACCCAGAATGTAGGGACTCAAACTTGAGAAGGTGACATTCTTTCCAGACTGTTCTTCTTGATAACAAGTTTTTGAAGTTGTTGTCTCACAACTGATGAAATGTTTTGTTTTTCCCCTGAGGCTGCTCTGTGCTTAGTGTTTGTTTGGGAAAATTTTTAGGTAGAAATCCCCCAAACCAAATTTCCTCTTTTCCTTAAATGAGAGGTTCTCATTTGGTATTTGAGGAAAATACATTTGGGGAGATGGAGTAGTTTGGTGGACAGTGGGGTGAGGACTGGGCAAAGTTTTAAAGCTTGGACATTTTTAAAAAATGCCCTCCTAGTTCCTGTGAAAAACCATAAGACCATTTCAAGATAAAGGCAGGAGAATTTAAATTTTTTTTTCTTTTTCTTTTTTTTTTTTTTTTTTTTGAGAGAAAGAGAGACAGAGCATGAGTCAGGGAGAGGTAGAGAGAGAGGCAGACACAGAATTCAAAGCAGGCTCCAGGCTCCGAGCTGTCAGCACAGAACTCGACGTGGGCTTTTGAACCCATGAGCTGTGAGATCATGACCTGAGCTGAAGTCGGACGCTTAACCGACTGAGGCGCCCCAAGGCAGGAGAGTTTTCACTCATAATCAGATGTTCTGTTAGTATTGGCCTCAGTTGTTAGTTTTGGATGTGTGTTCTTGGTCTTAGTGCTTCTCAAATGTACATTATATCTTCTTAGTGCACCAGGGAGCTAGTGTTGGACAACGAATGGGGTTTGTGGCCAGTAACATTTTAGTGTGTCCAGAGGTCAATGTTCATAAGTAAAACAGCCAGTCATCCACTTCCATTGAATCTGGGGTCCCATGGAAGAACAGGTTGGAACTGAATTCCATGTAGTTGACAGCTTAGCAACTTTGAGATAGAAGGGATTTGGAAGGAAGGTCCAGGGAAGATACTTCCAGCTCGGGAAAGGTTTGGGAGTTTGGTGAAGAGGATGAGGGAATTAAAAAGGAGCTGTTCCAGAGCTGTCTTTCCAGAGGCCTTAAGTTCTTGGCTGCAGTGATAATCCTTTTATCTGAATGCTCCATGGAGGCTGAACTAGTCTTCATCTGTCACTCAAAGTCCCTGGCATTGTCCAATTAGCAGAATTTGGACCTACGGGGAAAGCCTAATGGGTTGATTACAGTGCAACACAAAAGGAAGTTTCTGGCAACTAGACTTGCCCAGCACTGGCTCGGGCTGCCTGGAGAGGATAATGAGCTCCCCTTCTAGGCACCCGGTAGAAAGTTTCAGGACACCCAGGGTGCTGGACTGGGTAACATGAAGAGATAGATGCTTCTGGTCCTGGGATTCAGAATAATTGGCATTGGTTGTGGGGCTTCGTGGGGCCCTTGGGCCTGAAGGTAGAGAGTGGAGGCTCTGACCAAGGGTTTCTGAAGCATCCATCCCTCAGCCCCTGGCCGTGTACCTGGTGGTGTCAGGCACCATGTCCTTCCAGACAAGATGGCCATGGTGGTGTTGTTATATCTATGAGCCAAGTCAGATCAGTAGCTTGGAATGTTCCAGATGATTTTCTAGTTACTCCAGCGTACAACCAGAAAGCAGTTTTTATTTCTATCCTTTATAATTTTTTTTCTACAATATATAAGTGCATTTTATTTGACCTGAGTGCACGCATTTGTGTATTTCTGGGGCGAATGGAACCTTCTAGAAGGTACCAGAGTCGTCATTCTGACTGTTTAGAATGGAGCGCTCTCCTGGAAGATGGGTAGCCTGAGAATGGAGCGGGAATGCTACAAGGGCCAGAAGAAATCTGGTTATCTGAGGCTTTGAGTTAATTTTTGGGTCTGGTTACCGGTAGTTTCCCTTTTCTGCCAGAACTCATCTCCCTCAAGTGGTCCCTTCCTGGACTCTTGGCTTATAAAGTGTTAGTAGTTCCTTCTGAGATTTATACCATATGTTGGGATAGACACGTGCTTTGGATACATTTTTTTTTTGTCCTGATAGAACTGAATCTGATAACCAAATAATCACTTACCTTTTAATGTGTTTTCAGGAGATCACCAAGCAGCATTCTGCTGTGCCTTTTTAAAAAAACTGTGATCTTTGATCTAAAAATTCTTCTGACTCTTTTTTTCAAAATTTCAAATTCCTTTGTGCTTTTAACTTAAGCATGATTGTAGCACTGCCTTTGACATAGGCAGACACATATGGGGTGCAATTTTTTTTTAACATTTATTTATTTTTGAGAGACCGAGAGAGACTGTGAGAGTGAGCGGTGGAGGGGCAGACAGAGAGGGAGACACAGAATCCAAAGCAGGCTCCAGGCTTCGGGCTGTCAGCGCAGAGCTGGATGCAGGGCTCAAACCCACAAACCGCAAGATCACAACCTGAGCCAAAGTTGGATGCTTAACTGACTGAAACACCCAGGTGCCCCTGGGGTGTAATTTTTGTATGTGACTAATTTACCTTAATTTTCACTCTGCAGATAATCACCTTTTGTCACATGCTTTATTTGACTCTTTTTTTTCTTTTTTTACTGTAATATAGAGTGGTAATTTGTAATCTAAAGGTATTTAAATATTACCATCAAAAAAACTTTGAATGTTTTTTGGTAGATTTGGCTAGATTTAATTTCAAAACCATTTCATTTTGTTTTAGATGTTTTATTTTTTAAGATTTTTATTATTTTATTATCTTAGGGAGAGCACGGTGAGCAAGGGAGAGGGGCTGAGACAGAGAGAGAGAGAGAAAGAATCTTAAGCAGGCTCCAACTTACTGTGGAGCCCAACTCTGGGCTTGATCCCATGACCCTGGGATCAAGACCTGGGCCAAAACCAAGAATTGGACTCAACCAACTGAGCCACCCAGGCGCACCTCAAAACCATTTAAAAAAATTTTGTTTTCAACGTTTATTTATTTTTGGGACAGAGAGAGACAGAGCATGAATGGGCGAGGGGCAGAGAGAGAGGGAGACACAGAATCAGAAACAGGCTCCAGGCTCTGAGCCATCAGCCCAGAGCCCGACGCGGGGCTCGAACTCACGGACCGCGAGATCGTGACCTGGCTGAAGTCGGACGCTTAACCGACTGCGCCACCCAGGCGCCCCTCAAAACCATTTTAAAACAACTTGGCAGGGGCACCTGGGTGGCTCAGCTGGTTAAGTGCCTAACTCGTGATTTCGGCTTGGGTGATGATCTCACGGTTCGTCAGTTCGAGCCCTGCGACACGCTTTATGCTGACAGCATGGAGCCTGCTTGGGATTCTCTATCTCCCTCTCTCTCTGCCCCTCCCCCTCCCGTCAAAAATAAATAAATAAACATGTAGAAAAAAACCAACTTGACAGATGCTCCAGCTGTGGGTGAATGTACCCAGTTTTTGGAAGGGAGGTTTATTGAACACCTACCAGGAGTAAACTCCAGGCAGATGTTGGGGGCTACAGAGACGGTACCTGCCCTCTGGGAAGTTCCAGGCTGGTGTCCGGGGTTGGGACACAGGCAGAGCCAGCCTTATGGACAGCTGATGGGGAGAAGACACAGGCAGCAGGAAGGCAGGGACATGGTGTGGAGCTGGCCTAGTAGCCCACGTTCTGAAAGGCCTCTCATGAGTCCCCATTAAGCCCTGCTGTTTGATGTCAGCTCATGGCCCTTTGGGGTCCTGGGGTCGGCCATACCTTCACGAGCGAAGCGCGTGTGGACTGGGTGTGGGAAACATTTTATGGCATTTGCCTGCTTCTGCCGCTGTACTGCACGAAGTCAGCAACCTTCTCCTTTAACTCCCATGTTACTCTTAATTTAAATTTAAAAACTAATTATGGTAAAGCCTTCTGTTTCAATCTGTAACTACCAAAAGCTTATCAGGGACTTTCTTTGGGAGCGCTGAGACTGGAACATTTTGCTGGATTAACCCTTGAGCCTGACCTTTTACAGATTCTACAGATAGATACCAATCTATCCTTTTCAGCCAGACCCTGCAAAGCAAATACTATAAACCTAACAAACAGACTCACAGAATTCCAGACTAATGTGGTATTTGCTGTTAAGCTAAAATGTTAACTTTTTTTTTTTTTTATTTTCACCTTAGCTTAAGTTTTCTTCCTTGGGTTTCTCTAATTACTTTGCAAGTTATAATAAATTATACTTGAAGGATTTTCTTGATACCTTAATTGGCTTCTTTTGGGAATATAGTCATCTCTCTTCTTAGGAGCCGTACTGTCCTCTCTAGGGGTGATGCTTACTAAGTAGGAAGATTTCTGTTTAGATGTGAAGGAAAGAATATGAGTGAGTCAGGGAAGGGAACCTGGGCACACGGCTGTTGGTGGAGGTGGGTTTAATTGCCCTAAAACAAAATTCAGTGGCCAGCCTCGGACTGTTTAACACATGAAAGAAGGGTAAGCCTGCTGCTCGAATACCAGTTTGACTTTATTATTTTCCTTTTTGTGTCAATTGTGTATCCTGCACTTTGTCACCGTGCACCCCCCGCCAGTGGACGCTCTCGGTAAGTGTACCATCCTGACTCTCTGGTGGCTGGTCACGATGTGGTCCTTGCTGTGGGCTTTCCATGGTTGTCCAGACCTATGCTAGTTGCCCAAGTTTTCCTGCCGGCTCAGAGCAATCAGTTGTGCCTACTTAATTTTCCATAACTAAGAAAATCCTGTGTGTGTGTGTGTGTGTGTGTGTGTGTGTGTGTAATCATTTTCTTTCTGCGGTGTTTGGCCCTTTCACGGGTTAGCCCAACACCCTGAGGGCCTTTGCATCACCATAATTCAGTATTAGACTTATGGAAAGAAGAAATACAGAGTGATTTGCACAGGAAATAAACATATTTATACATACATATATACCTGAACTATATATGTGTATGTGTATTTATATCACAAACAAAATATGTAGAACTGCACTAAATAACCCCTCATAATAATTCCCAAATCAGATTTGGTTGCATTAAGCTAGCAAACTGTCTTTATACTTTGTCTCCCTGGGACCATACAGTTCTTTTCAAAATGAATAATCCATAAAAAAAAAAAAAACCGAAAGTATTTCTTATTTCAGCAGAGTTTGTGTAGTGTTTCATTTCAAAGGTATCAGATCTTCAAATTCAATAATCAAAATGATTCTTCTTGCCTAAATGTTGAACCTCATTCTCTGGGTGATCTGCTTTTGGAGTCTTGTGGCTGTCCCTCTGTCTCGGAAAGGTCTGTCCGTGCGGCATCCGTGTGATCTATCCTTGCCTTGAATGTGCTTGAGTGTTCTCTGAGAACATTTTTACTGAACAGCTCCAGAGAGGTTTTTGAACTGGAATCTGTCATCCACGACAAACCCAAACAACACAGGTCTCCTATGACCAGTGGGGCCGAGATGGTCCCCAACTTTGTAAATGATGATCTTTTCCAGTCCTCAGTGTTGTGATTATGAAACAGTTTGAACATTTTTTAGTGTACTTTTGGAAGGAAGGTAAGACAGCCACTTTTGGTTTTTTGCTTACTGTGATAAGATTTATATCACATAAGATTCACCGTCTTAAAGGCTTGTGGTCCATTCACAACGGTGTGCAACTATCACTACTGTCTAATTCCAGAGCATTTGTGCCACCCCGAAAAGATACCCCCTGCCTTTTGAGCAGCTGCTCCCCATTCCCCCTGCCCTCAGCCCTGGACACCTACCTGTCTGCTTTCTGACTCTATGGATTTACCTCTTCTGGACATTTCATATAAAGGCATCTGTACCATGTGTCCTTTCGATGACACAGAGTTTTACTAGAACTTTTTGTAAGAGTCTGGGGTGAGTCAGTCTGTGGCGTAAACTGCATGGTTTATTCGTTTTGAATGATGGGCAGCAGGGTTGGGGATGAGGAGAGAAATCGGACAGCCCTTTGGCTCTGTCACTTACATGTGGCTCATCTCAGAAAAAATCACAGCTCCCTCTGTTTCTTACTCAAGCAGGGTTCCCAAGGCTAAGCCACAGTGATATGAAATCATAGCAGTAAACTCGGGCATAAAAGACAGAAGAAAGCAATATGTCTTGAAGCCCTCATAAATTTTTTTTTTTTTACAAGTTTTAAATCATTTTTGAACCTGAACGTCTATATTTTAACATAGGTTCTCAGTAATGAAAGTGTCCTGGTTTGACAAGAGAAAAAAAAATATTTATACAAAACCCTCCTTTGATCCAGTTAGAAGTATTTACCTTGAACCCCAGGTTTCTGCATAAGCGTGGTTCCTGAGGGAAGGAATTTACAACTCCAAAAGTATTCCACCAGGCGTATACCGCCCCCTCAAGGAATTGAGACTCTAGTGGGAGTAAACCACCCTGTTTAATCTGTATGCTCAGTGCCGTGTTGAGGGTGAACAAAGGGTCTAGCGATGGGCAAAGAAGAAGAAACCCAGCGAAGCTTGGAGTGGAAGGTGATGGGAAGATGGAAAGGGGTCAGCCGGTGGAGAATCGGGTGGGGACGTTCAAGGTGAAGGGGCAAAGCATATGCCAGCACATGGTCGTCACCATTTAGACGCAAGCACCAGAACCATGGGAGAAGGTGACCATGTTACAAAGGGGCACCCTGAGGGCAACTGTGTGCACTACCCTGAGTCAGCTTTTCAGGAGTACCCATAGGGGAACCACAGGGACCCCGCCTGCTTAGCCTTAGCTGCCT
The DNA here is from genome assembly GCF_007474595.2 of Lynx canadensis. NCBI lineage: Eukaryota > Metazoa > Chordata > Mammalia > Carnivora > Felidae > Lynx > Lynx canadensis. Next base: position 15,720,669 of record NC_044320.2, read on the forward strand.
GGCCACCCTGCCCTGCCTCTACATGGTTCTATCACTGGGCCTTATTTCTGCTCACACCCCGAACTGGACTAAACTTCTCCCCCATCAGCGTCCGTTTCACCAGGAGCAGTGGTTTTGATGTCCTGTGGCCACATGAAGTGCATGCACACATTCCCATGTATGTTTCTTCTGTACCTACAGAACCAGCAGAAACCACTCTAAGAACGCCCCCTGAGACTGTAGTCAGTGTGGGTCGTTCTCCCCGTCTCCGTGGTAAAAAGTTGGATGTGTCTGGGTCTCCTCCAGGCACCCCTGCCTTTGGTTCTGGGAAGAGGAATAATTCTATAAGTCCTCTTCCCCGGAGGGAATTCCCACCTAAAAATCTAAAGTCTGAGCTGTTAGCGAATCACCTGGCTTTCTTGCCCCGCACGGGCAGAAGACCTCTTTCCCCTGTTCTGCTGCTGGGTAGGAGGGATAAACGGCCGCTCAGAAGCCGGTGTGGCTGGCATGAGGGGACCTGCATGGCTGTGAACCACGAGCGTCATGGATGGGGCCTCTGAAAGTCATCAGGAATCGCCATCCCCTTTAGGAGCTCCTGGGCCATTGGAATCCATATGGAGCTGAGAGCCCACCCTGGTTGCTTCTTGCTGTCCAGGTCCTAAGACCTGGTCCTGGAAGGGAGGTGGCAGAGCCTAGAAATCTCTGGATACCCCCTGTGGTCACCACCTCACTAACACGAGTCGACTGTCTGTAGAGCAACACCCAGTCTAACATCCTTCCTAAATCCCACCCCTCCTAAATACTGCCCTTGGTGGTGTGGGGCTGGCGAGTGGTCCAGACTGCTTCCCCGACCTGTGCTCACACCTGTGCAAATGGTAGAAGTGGACCTTGAGCCTGAACAGATGATTGTTCCCTGCAGAAACTAAAGCTGGAAAAGTTCCTTCTGAAGTCAGGGGTCGGGTGTTGGCCTCGGCCTCCAGAGGTGGCTTGACCACATGCAGCCTCGAGATCTGTCTGGGTATTTTGCACCCAACTGTAACTCAGTGGGGAAGGTTGAGTCACGGCTTCTTTCCAGGCTTGGGGAAGGCATTATAGGAGCACACACATTTAATTATGCAGCAGATAATTGAATGGGTACAAGCCCTACTTAATGGGGAAACCTGTGTGAAATGGACAGGGAAGGGCTTTGTAATAATGAGTCAGCACAAGGGAGCCACGGCCTGACAAACGTTCTGGCTCTGGGAAGCCCCAGATAGAGCAGCGGGCAGAGCGGGAGAGAAAGGGACAGCCTTGGCAAAAGCAGGAGTGATGGAATTTTCCTTTTTACACCTTGTGTGGCATTCGGAAGCTGTCCCTGCCTAGAATCACTTGAGACCTTGGAATTGAACCCTGGAAAACTCCTTCAAAGGGCTATTGCATTTGGAGAAGAAAGCAGGTGGTCCTCAGAGGCCGGGAGGTTCGTTGGCCATATTTCACAACTGAGAATGTAAGTAAAGACAGGCCACGCAGACACCCCCAGAGGCCCAGAGCTGCGAACCCCCTTCCTGTGCAGAGCTGGTCTCCGAGGAAAGCCTCACCCCGACGCAGCCCACCAGGTGCCTTGCCCGTGACTCTGGTCAGCTGATGGCTGACCTCAGGAGGCTGAAATTCTGAACCGTCTCTTGCACGGTGAGACTGTCACCTCGGTGTGGAGCACCTGGCTTCCCAGTGGCTACATTCAGAAGCCGAGGGAGAGGTATTTACAGTGGCATGGAGAGGTTACAACAGAATCCCAGCAAAAAGGCCAAGAATTTAAAGAACAGCTTGCTTGGAGAAACTGATTCCTTGTACAATCTGGTTTTCATCTATGTAGAGAACATTCAGTGGCTGGTGCGGTGAGTGGGAGGTGGGTGGTAGGTCTGCCCCTCTAGAGCTGCAAGCCGTCCTTGGTTTTCACGGGGCTAATTGGTTCACATCTGGTGTGCTATCTCTCGTTCATAACCGTTCTCTGGGAAGGCTCCAGATGAGCCCTGGGAAGCCAGCCCGTTGAGGAGAGGGGTGTGAGTGCCTCCTCCACTTGCCCTGTGGGCAGCTAAGGAAGCAAAGGAAGCCTCTGCCCTCAAGCTGTCCCCGGGATGGCAAAGGCATTTATGTTCTCACATCAGTTTTCTGACATCTACAGTTAAACCCAGTTCTGACACTAACTACTCAGAGTTGGCATAGGTCCCAGAGGCTGAGGGGCTCAGTGCTACAAGACTGCCCCCACTTTAGCCACTTGCCACGAGTGGGGTTCCCCAGGCTCCCCACACTTCTGCCTGGCTAACCTCACAGTCGGGATTTCCTCTGGACTCCCCTCAGGTTTGATGATTCATGAACACGACTCACAGAACTCAGGGAAGCTCTGTACTTGGGATTGCTGGCTTATTATAAAGGATACATATGAGCACCCAGGTGAAGGGATACATAGGGTGGTGGTGGGGTCAGGGAGGGTGCGGAGCTGCTCTGTCCTCTCTGGGCATACCACCCTCCCAACACTTCGGTATATTCCTCAGCCCAGGAAGCCTCCAGAAACTGGCTATTCAAGTTTTTACCAAGCTTTGTTATGTAGTCACGATTGATTAATCATTGGTGATGTAACCCCACCCTCTTTCCCCTCCCTGGAGGTCAGGGGTTGGGGCTGAAAGTTCAAGCCTCTAATCCTGTGGTTGGTTTTCCTTGTAAGTGTCTCCCATCCTGAACTTCTCTAACCCCCTACCCCCGGGTCATCAGGATGACAAAGACACTCCTGTCATTCTGGAAATTCCAAGGGTTTGGGGAAGTTCTGTGCCAGGAACTGGGGCAAAGACCGAACATATACATATTTTCTGTCCTAACACAACACTCTGGCGTCCTACCGACAACCGTGACCTGGCAACACAAACAGTACAGTTCATTATGAAGAAAACGCTGGGGCTGGATTCTCCGTGGAGGAGGTGAAGGCTTCCAGGAGGAGGCAAATACTCAAGCAGACAGACTCCTAAAGGTTGAATCGAATTCTTGTAGAGACAGGGGTGGGTGGGACAAGAGATGAGTGTACTTTCCGGGAAGAGGCACGCAGAAAAATCAGTGGGGCTGGAAGCAGAAGGCGGGTTTCGTTGACATTTCATCCATTTAATATTGATTGGTGCCTGGTAGGTGTCCGTCAGGGGCTCGATGCCGGGCTCAGGTTCTCCCCATGCCCAGGGAAGATGGAGGAGTGCACTGTACCTTTAAGACCTTACCTTGGATAGGCGTGGCTCTTGCATCTTCCCTCAGGTGTAGAACTAGCCACAGGTGAGCAGGGCCGTTTGGTTTTTTGTTTGTTTGTTTGTTTGTTTGTTTGTTTGTTTGTTTTTTACTGTATTAAAGACTTAAGACTTTCAGGACTCTGAAGCCCTTGAAGGCTCCTTGGCTTCTAGAAGGTTCTGTGAACGTGTGCATTTGGATTAGTGACGTAGCTGGATACCCGTTAACAAGTGGCTGTTGTGATCCACACGGGAGATGACAGTGACCAGGGCTCAGGGAAGTGGCCACAGGGATGGAGAAAGAGCATTTTAGGGGAAATGTGAGAGAGAGGGGAGTTGAAGAAGATGCAGGTTTCAGGCAACCAGGTTGACGAATGGGAGAGTGTTTCTTTGACCACAGAGGAGGAATCATGTCAAAGATAGGAGGGTTCTGAGACGCCGTGGGTGGTGAGCCACGCGTTGGCATGGGCTTTTTCCTAGTTTCCTCTAAGCTGTCTTTGATTAAGCAGCTGTTGGTCCAGGGACCAGCGAATCCTGGTGACAAAACCCCCACCTTTTAGTGAAAGGATTATGGGATCTTTTGCATTTCTGTACATCAAAGAAGACATTGAACTGAAAGCTCATTAAAAAAAAACCAACCTGTGTGCCCAGCAAACTGCCCCCGGCTGAGGTGCCCAGTGTGGGGAGGATGGCTTCAGAGACACTGATAGCACCTGACACGTACCGAGCGATCACCACGTACTGGGCGTTGTGCTACATGCTTCACGCGAATGAACTCATTTGGTCTGAAAACAACCCTGTGAGCAGGGTACTATTATGTATATCTCACAGACGAGTGGACAGTGAGGCACACAGCACGTTGAAAGAATAACACAAACCGAGTTGGTTTGAGAATTTTTTTTAAGTCAAAACGCCTCCCATCTTGTCTGATCGAATCCATCTTTCTTTTGACTTCTGCTTGTTTTCACTTTGGGGAATCAATCCAAAACTGCTACAGGCTATCAGGGTAGATTTGTACAAGGATCACAAGGACAGCCGCCTTTCGGTGGGGAAAGGGAGTTCTTATTCCATTTCTCATCTCCAGCCTCTTCTTGCGCGTCTGTTTCTGTATTTGTAGCCCACATTTCATTGACTCTAGAATGCCACGAGATACACACCATTTTTTTCTGGACCGTGATAAAAGAGGGAAGAAGATGGTGCCGACTGAACTCTGGCGCACCATTGATTGCAGGACGCACCCTGATTTGTGAGCTATAAAAATGAGAAAAAATGGGTGCCTCCAAATGAAGTACTGTGTGTGTGTGTGTGTGTGTGTGTGTGTGTGTGTGTGTGTGTGTGTGTGGCAGATGGAAGGCATTTTGTTAGATCCTGATTGTTTCCCTGTACTTGTGTCTCAGGAAAAACAGATGACCTTGGATATTTTCCTGACAGCGGTCTTGACCCAGTGTGTTGGTTCTTCCCCGTGGGAAAGCCCTTTGCCTGAGAATGTGTCCGGCGTGGTCCAGCCCCAGGGCTCAGGCGTGGGCTGCAGGGTGTGATGAGAAGGCTGGGAGGTTCCAGATAATGCGATTCACAGTGGACTGGGTTTTTGCTTTGGGCTGTTGGGGACATTGAACATTTAGCTCCTGGTGACTTGTTCCCAGGGTTTATGTTTGCCGTGAGCATGAAGTACAGAGAGCGCGGTCCCTGAACAGGAAAGACCTCCGGGTGGAGGGTGGCAGGGCCCATTCCTGGCTCAGTGGCTCCATGCAAGCCACGTAGCCTCCCTTAGTCTCGGTTTTCCCTTCTCTCAATGGGGGGCATTAATTCCTGCCTTAAACATTTACATAAAGATTAAGGAAAACAGAATATAAATGTTTGCAAGATATGGCATCTTCATATCATTCCAGACCACTTTGTAATCTCTCCCTACTTAATTAAAATGAAAAATGAAATCCTTTTTCTTTTAGGGATGCTGCTTTGGCCCGTGACACTGTGCCCATTAATGGTGCTTTGTCCCTGCAGCATTTTCTGTAAAGAAAATAATCTTCTGAATTCTGGGGGAGTAAAAGCCTCCTGGGTGGTGTTCGTTGGAATTCTGCGGCGTGAATACAACCAAGACCTGGAAACTGGCAGTGGGAAGACAGTTCTCAAGACTGAGGTGACTTAGGTTTAGAGAAAAGGTCACAAGCAACTCTTCACTCGGGAATTTTGTCTGGAAAGTCCCCTGAAGGCACTCCTCTCCTTTCTTGTGGCTGCCTGGCAGTCCTGGGTCCCGGGATTTGTGTTTCATAATGTTAGGCCATTTAAGGGCAGGATGGTCAAGCCCGTTCAGCAAACTCGGGCCAAGTTACCCTACCAGTGCCTCGTTCATTCGCACGTGTTGAGAGCCTGTGTGCTCGGTAAGAAGGTACAGCGCGGAGCAGAAACGTTCGTGGGGTTCCCGATCAGTAGGGCAGACTGACCTCAGTCAAAGAACTCAAGAAATAAAGATGGAATTTGTACTGGGAGGAATGTCCTGTGGGATCCATGGAGGGCACTTCTGAGATCAAGGAAGGAAACCCCAATCTAACGAGAGAGTTCCAGAAGGGATTTCCTGAAGGACGGAGAGTTGCCAGATGAACAGGCCTTAGGTGGCTGTGGAGGGGGAGGAGAGCGCGCATGAGGATTGGATGCAGCCAGACCCTGGGCTCTGGAGAAGGGTCTGTGGGGTGCAGGGAGGAGAGACAGTGGCCTGAGAAGAATCTCAGAGGCTGCCGGTAGGTGGGCTGACCCATGCATGCCTTGCAGGGCAGGCGATGTTGATGACATTGGACTTTTCCTGAAAGCGCTGGGCAGTGTTGAGAAGTGGTACTTGGCCTTTTGCAAGAGTCTGGCACTGCTCTGGGCCAGCATGTTAGGTGACAAATTGGGGGACATTGCAGCTCTCCAGACGAGAGATCAAGGTGACCCAGTGAGGGTGGCCATTGCAGAGTGGAACGAGAGGCTGGGGTCAAGTCCAGTGGGAACTCGAGCGGCCAGCTGTGCTGGGGGAGCCAAATGGATGAACTCTTGTGCACTGAATCAGTACTCCTGCAACTCTGGATTGAATCTTAAAGCTAGTGCATCCAACTGGGACATGGAATAATTTCTCCTGCAGTTTTTTTTCTTTATAAATATAATTATATGTTATATTGGTGAATTTAAGAAATAAACATTGTGTTTTTAGGTTATGATATATCCTGAATGGAAATGTACTCACTGTGCCTATAATTATAGCAGTCTTTACAGATTATACTTATTTTAGAATACTACAATTTGCAAGTCCTTTAATTACAATATAATACATATTTAAGATAACTTTGCTATAATTATAGAATAATTTAAATTTATATTTACCAGATTAGATGACACTTGGTTCCCGTCACTTTTCATTCCTATGTGGGTATGTTTTCTAAAGTCAGTGTGATTAATTACAGATAGAAACGTGCCTTATACTTTGTGAAAGGAAGGGAAGATACACGTTCTCCTAATTTCTTATAATTAGAGGCTGATAGGAAAAGACATTGCTGTCATAATCGAAGCACATCCAAGTGGGTTTGGTCAAGCGTTGTGGGCTTTAATCTATCTTCCTGACGCCCCTCCACCCTCCCCGGGAATTGAGAACATTCTGATGGCTGGGGCCCCTCATGTTCTGTTAGAACATCATAGAGGAGATGGAGAGACGTGAGGAGGCCCTAGACCAGCCTGAAATCACTCCGCCTCCCCCGGCAGGGCTGGGGACGGACCAGGCAGTTTTGCAGGTTGCAGAACAAAAGAGAGTGTTTTCAGCCTCCTGGAGCTTCTCTACCAGAGGCTTGTGTCAGGTGTACCTTAGGTGTATGTGGATTCAGTTGCACAAACCAATAATTTTTAAATGCTTATTTATTTGTTTATTTTGAGAGAGAGGGAGTGAAAGTGTGTGTGCACATGCCAGCAGAGGAGGGGCAGAGGGACAGAGAGAGAGAATCCCAAACAGCCTCTGTGCTGTTGGCACAGAGCCCGACATAGGACTCGATCTCATAAACTGTGAGATCATGAGCCTGAGCTGAAATCAAGAGTTGGATGCTTAACCAACTGAGCCACCTAGGCGCCCCAAACCAGCAATTTAATAGAAAGCCCCCGGTTCTCATAGGGCTGCTGATGCCCCAGCCTTCCCTCCTAGAGCTTGAGTTGCAGACGGTGGGTGTCCTCAGTGGGGTGCACTTGTCCCCTCCCTAGACGGTCCCTGGCTCTCACAGGTTTCCCATCCACTGCAGACTCGAGAAACCCATGGTCTGAGGCCAGGTTCACGTGGGGGGTGGGGGGTGGGAGGCGGTGGCGCCCTGCATCCTTGGGGAGGCAGCTGGGAAACCTGCAGGAGATGCTATAATTATCCTGAGGGTAGACATTGACTAAATGGAGGAATGGGTGAAGGGTCACCTTGGACAGATGCAAACTCTCCCATCACGGAATCACTGGGTAAAATCCCTGCACGGAACTCAGTGCTGCCTGCTGTAGCCGTCCGGAACTTGTACCGGCTTGACTCGCGAGAGTCCTGCATGCAGCATGTACTTCGCCAGACATCCAAGGCGTTTTCAGGGGTGACCTTTGACTAGGCAGGACTTTCTTTTTGTGTGCCAACTTACAGCTCAGTCCCTGCCCAAGAAGTGATGTTTCCCTCATTAAATCCAAAGACCTTTTCTGGTGGGATGTTCTTGAAGCCTGGGTCAACCTCTTGCTCCATATTAAGCTTTCTCATCTGCTTATGAGAGAAAATATGGAACATATTCCTACTTTCAAGGCAATTTCCCCTGACCCTTTCCTTTTTCAAACCAAAGAACACATTGCATTTAATGTTCTTTACATCATTTAAAATTTTTTTAAGTTGATTTATTTATTTGGAGAGAGAGAGCCTGTGTGCATGCCTGAGTGAGAGAGGGACAGAGTGAGAAGGAGAGAGAAATTCTAAGCAGGTTCTGCACTGTCAGCTCAGAGCCCCACTTGGGGCTTAAATTCACGGACTGTGAGATCAAGAGTGGGACACATCATTTTAAAGAGGGCTAAACGGTGACTGCTCAGGCCCCTTGCTGATTCCTTCATGTGGCTCGAGGCAGTGAGACAGAGGAGAACGAGTCCAGCCCTAGAGGGGTCAGGCTGTGTGGGCTCTGCCCTGGATCCCCACCTTTCCCTGAACAGCGCTGGACAAGTCTCTCTCAGCCTCTGACGAAGTGTGGAAACAGGTTGGATAGCCCCAAAGGCTCCTTCCATGTCTAGCGTTCTGTGTTGAAAATGATCAGACATTTATTGAGCACTGGCTGTATACACACGACATTGTACCAGGGGCTGGGCTGGGAGAGTTCCAAGTCCCTGCTCTGAAGGAGTTTAGAAAACATTCCCTGGTTCAGGTGATAGGTGAAGCCCCTGCATAGGGAGACCAGTATGGAAGCCCGTGAGCTGGGCTCTCAGCTGGTCACCCCCTTATCCCCATCTACAAATCAGATTTGCAGTAGCCTCTCCTTCTGTCGTGGTGCCAGTGTTTCTCTTCTAGCACAGCGAACCTTTTCTCTAAAGAATCCAGTTGTAAATATTCTTGGCCCAGGGGCCATACAGTATGTGGTACAACAATTCCATTCTTCAGTTATAACAAGAACAAGTAGAGACAGTATATGAACAAGTGGGCATCTCTGCGTTCTAATTAAACTTTATTTATGGACATGGTTTGCTAACTATTTTATAAAGTTTTAGTTTGAAAGGTTAACGCTCCGTCTTAAACTCTAGAAGGGGTTGTGTCATCGTAACTGGGGTCTGGATGTGGCCAGACGATTACCGCACGTGGGTCAGGCTCAGCACTGACCCTCCCTTTAGACTTGCACCAGCAGAGACCTGACTGTAGGTCAGTTTGTTACTGGGCTTGTTTTATAAGAACATTCAGGACTCCACCAGGGAGTTAAGCTGACTGCCAGGGATTCTCAGGCGCCCCCCACCCCCACGCCATGGCCAGGACAGTTGATACTTGCCATCTTTGTCTTCAGAGACAGAAACTTCTGTCCAAACAGAGGCTCTTTGATTGAGGTTGACCCAGCAAAGCCACTTTTTGCCCATTTTGGGCAACATCCACAGGCCCTCACCTTGTTCATCCCTTGGCCTCTTCAGAATGTTCTACAAAGAAAGAATACTGTCTGGCTGCCACATCCTGGGGTTTTGTTGGCAGAAGTCTCCATAGGGGGTTACGTAAGGCAAGAAGGCAAGTCAGGAGGAGTCACCCCAGGAAATCTTCCTTGTCACGAGGATAAACGTGCCCTTTGGGCACCGGAAACTGGAAATGGCCGGTACTAGACAAACAGCTACCTTCAGTCCTGAGTATAACTGAGTCATTGTTTTAAGTCCTGGCAACTTGCGGTTTCCACTCCAGCAAGGACTCGAGGGAGGAAGGGCATTTGTTCCAGAAGCTGGTGTTTCAGCAAGCCACGCTTGGGGCTTTGTTTTGTTTACAGGGAGAGGTGACATCCAGCCTCAGTTGGACAGCGCTCTCCAAGATGTCAACGACAAGTATCTCTTGTTGGAAGAGACCGAAAAGCAGGCAGTCCGGAAAGCACTGATTGAAGAACGCGGCCGATTCTGTACCTTCATCTCTATGCTGCGGCCCGTGATTGTGAGTCAGTGGAAAGCTCTGGAAGGCTTACACTGCTGGTGTGGAGGAGACTTTCCTTTATTTATCCAACCATCACTGAGTCGTCAGGAATCGGCTGTGTATCAGGGATCATGATGGTGGAATCACTTCTGTAGAGCAGTGATTCTCCATGAGTTGCCAATGGCCACATGGCCCACTCCTGGTGCACAGTTCTTAGCCCGAGTTGTTGACTTACTCTTTTCCCCCCCAAGTCTAGAAGGCCTTGCAGAGTGGTTCTTAAAGTGTGATCGCCTGGCCAGCAGCGTCACCTGGGAATTGGTTACAAATGCGCTTCTCGAGCCCAACCCAGACCTTACTGAATCCAAATCCTACCAAATCCAAGCCTTTAGGGGTGGGGACCCAGGCATCTGTGTGGTTTTTTTTTAATTATTTTTAGTTTATTTATTTATTTTGAGAGAGAATGACAAAGCAAGCAGGGGAGGGACAGAGAGAGGGAGAGAGAGAATCCCAAACAGGCCCCACGCCCAGTGCAGAATCCAGTGTGGGGCTTGAACTCCTGAACCTTGAGACCATGACATGAGCTGAAATCAAGAGTTGGACACTTAAGTGATCCCCAGTCATCTGTGTTTCAAACAAGCCTTTCAGGTGATTTTGACACCCAGTGGCTAGGTTTAACACCAGTGAGTGACCATGAGGTTAATAGGGGAAGAGCCTCAACAAATCAATTCATACTTATTTATTTATTTATTTTTGAGAGAAAGAGCGAACACATGAGCAGGGAAAGGGGCAGATAGAGAATCTTCTTTTGTTTTTGTTTTTGTTTGTTTTTGAGAGAGAGAGAGCACATGAGTTGGCAAGGGGTGGGGAAGGTAGGAAGAGAGAATCTCAAGCAGGCTCCATGCCCACAGCACAGAGCCCAATGCAGGGTTCGATCCCATGATCATGATCCTGGAATCATGACCTGGGCTGAAATCAAAGAGTCAGATGCTTAACCACCTGAGCCACCCAGACGTCCTAGATTTTTTTTTTTAAGTTTATTTATTTATTTTGAGAGAGACACAGAGACAGAGAGGAAGGGGCAGAGAGAAGGAGTGAGAGAATCCCAAGTAGACTCCAAACCACCAGCGCAGAGCCCTATGTGGGGCTTAAACCCACAAACCGTGAGATCATGACCTGAGCCGAAGTCGGACGCTTAACCGACTGAGCCACCCAGGCGCCCCAAGACTTATTTTTTTAAGTAAATCATTTGCATGCCATAATTGAGGACTTTTGCTGTAGGCATTCTTGAAGCTGACACAACGACCCCAGCTCACTTCCCTCAGCCCTAGCAAAATGCCCAAGTAGGAGTCGTTCCTCTGAGCACAGAACTTTTCCATGGCTCATTCTTGCCGAGGCCTGCAGTCCCAGCTTGGTACTTGGGTGAAGTGAATGACTTTCTTCCACAGTCTCCTGCCCCTATCTCACTTGCTGTGACTTTCTATCAAGTAGGTGGGGAAAAAATAAGAAAGAAGGGGGAGGGGATAGTTAACTTCATTACACACACATGTGCTGTCACCAAGAGCTGTTATCAGATCTGGACCAAATTTGTTCCAAATCGTGTCAACCGTCGAAGCTGAGTGAGCTCAGAGGGCCTCGGCCTATAGAGGGGCTATGCCGCAGGACTCCATGAGAAGATGCAGACGGACCATCCGGGAAAATGTGGCAGCTTCCCCCCCTCCCCCCCCACCAGGCACCATGAGGAAGGCCACGTGTTTTCTTTGACTTGCTCACCACTCTCTGGGCGGGACAGGTCACTCCATAATTATGGCAGATTCCTTTTTCCCTTTCTGTTTCCCAAAAGAAAGGGCTGGTAGTGCCTTTAGCCAAGATGTACCAGTCTCGAGGTAACTTTTCTGGAAAGTTGAAAGGGTTAGACAGTAACCCTAATAAAAACAGTTGAGCCAAGACCATGAATGAATCACTCATGATGACACGTTGTGGATTACTTTCCTTCAGGAAGAAGAAATCTCCATGCTAGGGGAAATAACTCACCTTCAGACCATCTCAGAAGATCTGAAAAGCCTGACCATGGACCCTCACAAATTGCCCTCCTCAAGTGAACAGGTAGGAGCTGTGGGCACTCGGGAGAGCAAACCAAAGACATAAAGGTTCAAGGTCTCGAGAGTTCCCAGAGGCATCTCATTTAAAGTCCTATCTGTGTTTCACTATATGGTGAAATACAGTAACCATCGTTGCTAGCCATTATAGAGCACTTGCTGTGTGCCATGTATGTTCTAAGCGCTTTACATAGACTTCCTCAGCTAATCTTCAGTATTATTCCCATTTTACAGAGCAGGACACTGAGGCAATGAGAGATAAAGTCCTTTAACCAGGTTCAGCTAGCTAATTAGTGGTAGAAGTGGGATTTGAACCCAGCAGTCGAGAGCCCATGCATGGCCTTAACCACTTGTGTTCACCTGTCCTCTAGAAATAAACTCTCACAGGAACATGATAGTGATGTGTTTTGGTCATCCTTGTGAACCATTCTCACTGAATTTCTCCCATTCTGATGGATTAAAACAGGATCTCTTTTACAGAAAAGATGACATCTTTCGTGCTTATTCATTTGGTTCATATGACATTAACGTATCAAGTGGGAAGGACCGTGTTTGGGGGGACAGCTGATGAATCACATGCTGGCTTTTGCCCTTTGTATAAAATTCTCATTGCCTCCCTGGAGAACCAACTCAGAGGACAAATACAAGAGTTTACGTTTTCCATTCTATGAAATTGCTTTTGTCAAATCACAGCAGGCACGCGTTTGCTCCGTGAATAGACATTTATTGAGAATCTACTACGTGAATGAAAGGTAGACCTCACATTCAAATAGCTATTTGTCAAGCAGGGGAGCCAGATGTAGAAGTAACTGCGAACAAATTGGCTTGCTCTTGATTCTGTCAGGTTTTAAAATCTCAGGGCCAGAAGTGACCCACTGAATATCAGGCGGCTGACGTGCGAGACCGACAAATCCTAACACCGTCATTGAATTTGTGGTGCTATGAGACAAGAATCCTATAAATTCTGGCCTTGAGTATACCTGACTCCTGTAAATCGTTAATCTGTAGCTGTAAATCTCTCCCTCTCCCTCTAGACTGACATTTCATGGTCCCCTCCCCCCTTCCAATTTTTTATATTTTTGCTTGTCTCAGAAAAAGGATTATGACATTGATGGATTGGTACTGTTGTTCTTTAACTGAAGAAAGGATGTTAACATTTTGTACGTTAACCCCACCCCTCGATGATGACAGCATTTTGATGATACAGGTTAAAGATTTGATGGATGATGTTTCCCTTCTCAGCACCTCATCTACCCACTCGGCTCTGTCCCCTTAGGTGATTCTGGACTTGAAAGGTTCTGATTATAGTTGGTCGTACCAGACGCCACCCTCTTCTCCCAGCACCACCATGTCCCGCAAGTCTAGTGTCTGCAGGTAAGTAAAGCTGGGCTCTGCCCCTACTCACCTGCAGCGAGAATCCTCCGGAAATGTCTACCATCTGCAAAATTGTTCTCTAGCGGTTTTCTTTTTTTTTTTTTTAATTTTTTTTTTTCAACGTTTATTTATTTTTGGGACAGAGAGAGACAGAGCATGAACGGGGGAGGGGCAGAGAGAGAGGGAGACACAGAATCAGAAACAGGCTCCAGGCTCCGAGCCATCAGCCCAGAGCCTGACGCGGGGCTTGAACTCACGGACCGCGAGATCGTGACCTGGCTGAAGTCGGACGCTTAACCGACTGCGCCACCCAGGTGCCCCATCTAGCGGTTTTCTGTTAGAAGACCATTCTTGGCCTGCTGACTGCAAAGCGTATTCTCTTTTTGAAGGATGGCAACTTCATCACGCATCACTAACCCTTCTTGATGTACGCAACCTACTGACCTTTCTCTTTGACTTTTCAAAGCCAAGTAGATTTCCACTTCTTGCGAATTTAGCAGTGAGAGGAAAGAGCAGGGTGGCTCTGCCTGGTCTGTGTCTGGTTATGTCCCCAAACACACGTGTGTGTGTGTGGTTTCGTATTTGACCTTGGGCAGTAAACACAGAGCAGTAATTTCAGACTTAAGATGCTACATCATGAAAATGTTGGTTGGTTCCTTGTCATCACTTATGGGCTGTGTGTGTGTGTGTGTGTGTGTGTGTGTGTGTGTGTGTGCATGTTTGACAAATCTGTTGGGTTTTCATTTTGCTAACAAAGAGAACTATCTCACTAATACAAAACAAAGCTGCACGAGTTCTCTCTTCTTTCTTCTAGTTTTAGCTTCAGTCAAAAATCATGCGGCACTGACAGCATCGGCCTTCAGCTTGCTGGAGTGCAGCTGCTGTGGGCTTTACTGCCAGTCCCCAAATGCCCTCTTCTGGCTGATTGGTGGGGTGGGGGGGTGGGGTCGGGGGAAGCAAAAATTATGGTGATTATCCCCAGCGGCAGTGATTTCCTCTGGCACACTCCCCTCTATCTGTCGGAACATTCGTTGTCAAGTAATTCTAGCGTAGAGCAGTCACGGTCCTGACTACCTCATTAGCTGTCAGGGTCTGTGAGATCTGACAAGACTCTCTTGCTGGGAGCAGAAACCACACCCTTGGTAATCCCAGGCTGGGTTTTTATTCCGGCCCTTCCAGTGCTTCCCGTTGTCGGTTCTGCTTGTTTGGACCGCGGGGCTGTGTTCGGTTTTCTGGTTTTTGCACTCTGAGTTACCAGAGCGCATACTTGTTAGAACTGGAGACACAGCGCAGACAGAACACCCAGAGGGTGTGTGACGCTTCTCAACATCCTGTTTACTGTTCACCTCGGAAACAAACAGCTCAGCCTCGGCTGCCTGTAGTTGTTGAAAGCCGCCTGCCTCTTGCCACGTGTGCTGCTAACACCAGGCCCGCAGATACTCTCACAGAGAAATTTCTGTGATCAGGGAAAAGCCATTCATTCAAGCATCGACTCTGGTAAGAAGAGGTAAAACACGCTGACATGAACACACAGAGTTGATTTGCCCGTGTTCTTTATGACGGTCTTGAACCAGGCTCGTCGAGGATGAAGTCTCCTTGAGGGGCCCCGTGGCACCTGCACTCCCAAAGTGATGGTTGTCCGGGTGGACCTTGGTTTCCTGGACCCAGATGGTGCATCTAAGGGAGAGCCTTGAATATACTAACCAGATGATGCTGTAGCCTTAGTGGGTTTCGCTCGGTGGTCATGAGGTTCTGCAAGCAGATGAGCAGATAAGATCAGCCCCGTCTCTTTTCCTGCCACAGATGTTAGGTCTCTAGCTTTGGTGGTAGATGACCTAGCTGAATTAATTGGGTAGCACTTGACTCTTCAGAATCCTGGGCCTCCGTGCCGGGAACACCTCATCGTACCATCAGAGAAGTGAGTCTTGGCGGACCTGCTTTTTGACAACTCCCACTTTTCTCCCTGCTTGCTCACATGATAAAAACCTTTTGTTTACTAGCTTAATGACTTGGTGTTTTGGAAACACGTTTTACCGTTGCCCAGCTCTCCGTGGTACCCAGCTGATTATATTATGTTCTCTCCCCTCCCCTGTTCCGTTGTCTTCTGTTTCCCCCCTTCCCCTATCCCTGCCCCTCAACCTTGCACGCCCGCGTTCCCTCCGCCCCCACAGCAGCCTGAACAGCGTCAACAGCAGTGACTCGCGCTCCAGCGGCTCTCACACTCACTCCCCCAGCTCACACTACCGCTACCGCAGCTCCAACCTGGCCCAGCAGGCGCCCGTCCGCCTGTCCAGCGTGTCCTCCCACGACTCAGGATTCATTTCGCAGGACGCCTTCCAGTCCAAGTCACCGTCCCCCATGCCGCCAGAGGCCCCCAACCAGGTAAGGGTGCCCTTGGCTCCGGAAGTGGCTGTGGTGCCTGGACCACCGTCACTGGCCGGATGCGAAGAAAGATGTTGGTTCAGGCAGACCCCTGTCCTCTCGACGCAAGAAACCTCTGGATTAATTTCTCATCTTTAGATGTGTCCTTTCCCCAAAGGGTGAGAACCATAAGTTGGGTTTGAAGCCTGTCTCCATGGTGGTGATGGTCAAGTCGCCACATTGGTTTGGGGAGTCCTCTCAGGTAAGTAGACGGACTCAAGGAAGTTTGGCCATCTTCCGGCATCCCTGTAAGTGCCCGGCTTCGCATGCTGCTTAATTAACGGACGTGCGTGCGATGGTGGCACCTTCTCCGCCGGCACGTCTGCTTCTCTCTGAATGGCGGAGATTCTGTCCTTGAACGGTGCCTTGGAAACCTTCCTTGGCCCTCTCCAGTTCCTTTTAGCAATTGGTGTGAGGATGAGAATGAATCCTTAGAGCCCTTGCAGATAATTCCGTTGGCGTTCTGCTCCCGGGAGAGGGGACGGCGGGGAATCTTCCAGCCCCAGTTGGGTCAAGTGGCGCCAGACCCAGCCCAGCCCGTGGTTCCAGCTGGAGCAGGAAGCAGGGGCTGGACAGGGTATTGTGACGCCCTTCCCGTGCTACCCTCTCCGTCCTCTTTCTCTGAGTGCCAGGGGTCTGGCTTCCTACTTAGTAATAAGCAGCACAACAGCAGACGCCATCCAGGGTGCCCCACAGTGCCATCTGCTGGGAGCATGTGGCTCAGTGCCCGCTGTGTGTTCGGAGGCTGACCCAGCTTTGGCCCAAGATCCTTTGGACTTAGAAGGTCGCGTGCTTTTCTTGTATCCAGGTATCCAGTTGGCTTCACAGTCACTGACTGCAGTGTCCCCGGCACCACCCTAGGACATGCTACGTCTGCTATCTGTGCAGCATTGTTATCCCTGTTTTGTTGTGGAAACAGAGGCTCAGAGATGTGACTTACCCAAGCTGCACAATTATCTGACCTGCAGGTTGGGGACCTGGGACAAGGGTTTCTGGCAAGCAGTCCAGAGTCCTTTCTGTTCTGTCTCAGCCATGAGGTGTCCCTGGGAGAGTGTTTTGCGGAACACTTCATGTAGAGAAAGCAGCTGAAGTATTTTGGGAATTTAAGCCAGAAGGTTCCTTGCCTGATGTGTCTGACGTTGGTGAACCCAGAGGTTGGTTCTCAGCTCAGTGGTCCCTCTGGCATTTTTCAGCTGTCCCAGGAGACTGTGGCCTCTCTCTTTGTGGGAGAGAGACTTCATTTCAAACAGAGACATTCTGGGCCAAGAGCCACGACTTTGAGTTCTAATGTGCTTGTCCTAGCTGGGGCGCTTTGGCTTGGTCCGAAAGGTGTCACCTGCCTGTCCCCCGCCATGTGGCAGAGCTAAACCATACCTGTGTGTCTTGAAAGCAGAGTGTGAATGGTTGAAAGGAAAACAGGAATTTGCAGTTTCTTCCAAGGCTATTCTGATGTGCAGTCTAATTCTGTGTGTGTTTTTAATCAACTGACAAATTAACATAGTATTGTGTGCTGACACTCCTTTCTAAAAAAAGAGAGGCCACGTGCTCCAGCCTCCCTGACAAAGACTGTGTGTGGGTCAGGCTGAAGTGAGCGTTTCTGCCTCCAGTAATGTCGAGGGAAGCAGAAGTTGGCACGTGGGATTTACTTAAATCTGAAAGCTGGTGCCCAAGTTGCTTGGCTAGCAACTCTAGGGTACTCTAGGGTAGTTTTAATAGGCTCAGGGATGCTGCAAAATTTAAAACAGAATTCTATTTTTACAAAAAAAAAAAAAGGCATTACAGTGCTTATAATTGTAAGGTAGAGGGGAAGTTAAGGAAATTGTACAAATCGCATAGGCCAGAGGATCCAGTCTCCTAAAATGTTACCTTTAATTAGGATGAGGAAGGGCACACACATCTCTAAGGGGAAGGAGCCCTTCCTTTCTCTACTCGGTCACATGGGTCTCAACCAATGCCAAGTGATGAAATATGTGAAGAATTCTCCCGTTTTCCTCCACTGTGCCCTTTTCAAATTTAACCTCAATCCACTTGTGCCCAGGAGTGGGACTATGTCTGTTGTGAGGGTCTCGTCCTAGAGTTGTTCATTCCATGGAGGCAAGAGGTTCTTTAGGAAAAATGAACAGAAGCCAAAAGAAATAGGAACCTGCAGTCCTGGAATGGTTTATTGGTTCTTTTTTTCAAGTTGAACATACTTGAATTAGAGGGACCAAAATGAACAGCCCTAGTAAATTATAGTGATAACTGGCCTCTCTGTACACTTGATTAAGTGCTACATGCATAGATGGACACATAGAAAATTTCATTTTCTCTTCCTCTGTTAGATATTAGTGATCCCTGTGCCAAAAATGAAAGAAATTGGAGTTTTAGATTAAGGTTGCGGCTCCTCAACTGAGAAGTGACAGAATCGTAACTTAAATACAAACCCTCAAACTTTGGCTCCGGAACCACCAACCAGACTCTGAGCTTGAGGAGCCATCAGGGCGTCCAGTGGGTAGCGTGTCCTTGCTTTGGTTCTGTGGGGCCCCATGCATTGGAGTGTCTTCTCGGAGCCTTGCTGCTTGCAGGATGGAGAGCTATAGCTCTGTCCCTTTGCTGGAACCTTTCTTTCTTTGGCTGTGAAGGAGGTGGACATGAACATGACAGAGACGTGAATCTGGCCTCCTTGGCAGTGAATTCAGGAACACTTTGAGGAAGTAAGAGTAGACCCCGGGAGGGTTGGGCTTATTTAAACAAAAGGATGAGCCGGAGATTGGAGTTAGCAGCGAACAGAACTTAAATATCTGGGTGTGCCCGAAGCACTATCTTGGTGCTTATATTGGAAGTTTATATTGGAAGAGATGGTCTTCATCACTCATCCATTCAGTAGTTTTGAGCACCTGTCACGTGCCAGTACAGGACTAGAAAGTTTGAGACATAACGGTGAGCCCACGGGCATGGTCCCTGCCCGAGCCGAATGTCAGGAGACTGAGCTGGGGGCACGTACCCCGGCTGACACCAGGCGACTGGCAACACTGGAGGTGAAATAAAGATCGGCACAAGGACATGTTGTCCCAAGTCAGACCTCCTTTCTGTAATGCCCCAGATCTCTCCAGATGCTCCGTCCCTCCCTAGATGGCCCCTGGAAACATTGCACTGATCTCAAGGCCTCACTGGCCAAACCTCAAAATCATTTCCCGGGCAGAGAAACCTAAAAACCTGCCCTGTGAAGATGCAGCTTCATGGCTGGAAACCACCCTGCACGGGTGCAGAGGTTGCATGTGACACAGGGAGAGGCTGGGGACTGGAGAGGTATGGAGCAGAAGCCCAAGCTGGGTGGTGGTGGTGGAGGGGGTCAGTCCTCAGGCACTAAGTATGCCTGTGCACCTGAGAGATAGCAAAGGCAGGCCTCCCCTGGGACCTCGACTTGTGGCTTGAGAAGAAATGCCCAAAGGAACACGGGGAGTCTCACCGACCAGTGCCAGGCACACACTAGACACACACACACATCGGGGTCCTGAGGGGCTGACCATCTGGCAGGTGTCTCCTGCTGCTTTTCGAGGGCTTGAAAGCCTCTGTGTGGGTGCAGCTTTGGCAAAGGGAAAAAAATAACCCTAACCCTCTGCTTCTCTCATCCTTCCCTCTTCTGTGTCTATGTCTGTCTCTCTCTCTGTGCGTGCACTTCCCCACCCCATCTTCTTGTTTTGATTTCCTGTTACTTTTGGTGGCATGTGGTCCCTCCCTGCTGCAGAACTCGTCCAGCTCGGCCTCCTCTGAAGCCTCCGAAACCTGCCAGTCCGTGAGCGAGTGCAGCTCGCCCACCTCAGTCAGCTCAGGCTCCACCATGGGCGCCTGGGCGTCCACAGAGAAGGTGACCGGCTGGGCCCCGGCCACCGTGGCCAACCCCTCCTCCCCTGCCCCCCACCTACCGTCACTGTCACCACCAGGACCTTGAAACTCAAAATCTACAAAATGCATCCCAGGAGCAGTCCCTTTTGGGGACAAGAGAGGGACAAGGCTGAGGGCTTTTTCTTGAAAGGGTGCCTGGCTCCTGGGCAATGACCTTGCAGTGTCCTGAGGGAGAGGAAGGGGTATGGGGAGCTCGGAGGTGGAAGGCTCCTTCTCAGAAGTGTCGTGCGCTCATCTGTCCCCCCTCCCCCTCCCAAGTACCCCACCCACCGTGGCCTCCTTGTTGCGGTACCATCGGAGGAGGACATCTCACTGCATCAGAGGCCGTGCGCTTTTCTTCCTTTTAGTTCGCCAACCCCTCCTCCCCCGTCACCCCGATTTGGATTCTGCTCCTGAACAGTGTGACGATTTCAGAAACCCGGAATGAACAGTTTTCAGTTGTTGCTTGAGAATGTTTTAAATTTGCATAATGAGATGAACAAATCATTATCACCGTGAAATTAAGCCCCATTGCTTATGAATCATCCAAAACCATTGAGAACGCCAAAAAATTAAGGACACCGATCAATTTCCACACTACTCTAAAATGCAGATAAATTATTTGCTTGACTGAACACTTCTTGCCGTCCAGTATGTGTTCTTTGCCCCGTGGCCCTTCCTCTGGCACCACGGATCATCCAGGAGCAGCGGGGCCCGCCGCTTGTTTTATTTATAAATACCCAGGTCTCCCTCCTCCCTTGAATGTCAATGCCATCTTGTACCTCCACACTCATCCTGTTATATTAATTTTATTTTCCTCCCCCCCCCTTTTTTTGTTTGTTTTGTTTCCAGTTGTCTAACGGGTTTTCTCACTGTAGTTTGCCAAGTGAGTCCCATGTGGGGCCCGTGGGGGCAAGCCTTTCCCCTCATTGCCTGCCTGCCTCCCGCCTGCTCCCTCGGGTCACCTCTGTCCACCTTCCAGACTACGCTCATTATTACACCATTGGGCCCGGCATGTTCCCGTCATCTCAGATCCCTAGCTGGAAGGTTTGTGTCTCTCCTCCCTCCTCTCTTTCCCTCCTCCCCCTTCATGGCTCTGTGCTCCCCCCTCTTCTGTCCCACGGTCCTCATCCAGACCCCCCCCCCCTTGCCCCTTCCTTCCACACTCTGCCTTCCTCCCCATATAACACCTCTCCCTAAGAAAATTCCCACTGGGAAGAACCAAAAAGCAGCAGGCAGATCTGAGATAGAAATGTCCACGTGGAGCGGAGCTGGGAGAGGCTCCCTTTCGGAAACATTCATTCGGCCCGGTTAGAGGTGGTTAGACGGTGATGCCAGACATGGCCTTGCAGGGCCGGCAGGCAGTTCTACACTGTTGGGGCCACCGCAGGGTGTCACTGTTACCAGGGGCTGGGAGGGACTGCCCTTCTCCGCCATGTGCCTCAGACTTGTCCCTGGAGTCCCTTATTGGGCCATGGTAACGGAACCATAATCCAAACTATGTTTTTGGCTTATCATCATGTTTTATCTTCAATGTGAATGCAGACTTTATTTTTAGTCTCATTTGTTTTATATTAAAACATGTTTGCTTTAATATAAAAGCAAAGTTTTAAAATTATTTCCTAGCGAGTCCAATTGATGCCAGGAGGATATCCTACAAGGAGGTGCCCCGAATTTGAATCGCAGGTTAGCCTAGGCTGCGGCATCTAGAGCAGGTCTTGGCTTAACCCCTCACAGGTAGTGTGGACCCCTCAGGCTCCTCAGGGTCTTCCTGCTGACCCCAGAGGCCTGCCTTTCCTATGTGAGGGCCTCAGAGGGCACATCCTGAGGGCCCTCGCTGGGGGGCGCAGTATCCAGGAAGTGGAGGTTCAGCCTCCGAGCGAGGCTGAATTCCTTTAGTGCCTCCTGGTGGCCACTTCACTCAAGTGAAGACATTTGGGCTGCTGGAGGAGAGAGGGTTCCTTCAGGCATCAGAAGTGGGGGGCGCTGTCCCTGGGGATTGGGTCTCCACTGGCTGGTGCCTTCGGACACCTTAGACACTTGGTCAGCCATTAGGTGGCTGAGTCTCCCACAGGTACCCACCTGCCTGGTTGTTGAAGGCTTTTCATCTTTGGGCAGATATGAGGAAAGGGGAGGCACCCGGGGGGCCCCCAAAGGATTTTCCACTGCCTTCTTTTCGAGCCGGCTGAGGACATAGAAGGGCCTGCTGGCCTGTCCTAGCCTGAGCTTCCCCTACCAGGGCCAGCTGCCGTCTGCGGGCAGCTGTCCGGAGGGTTCTGCGGCCCTCCACATGGAGGCCGAGGCCCTGGTGCTTGACCACACTTGTTCTACTTAGGACTGGGCCAAGCCAGGACCTTATGATCAGCCCCTGGTGAACACCCTACAGCGCCGCAAGGAGAAGCGGGAGCCGGACCCCAATGGAGGAGGACCCACTGCTGTGGGTGGTGCGCCTGCAGCTGCCGAGGAGGCTCAGAGACCACGGAGCATGACCGTGTCAGCTGCCACCAGGGTGACGCTTTTATTCTCTGCCCTCTAGACCTGGCCAGCAGCAGAGGGCCGAGTCAGCCTTGCAGCTGGAAGGACCTGAGCCCTGTTCCCCCCGCCCCAACCCCGAACTTCCTGCACCCCCGGGGAAAAGCCTTGTATTGACCTCAGACTGGTAGAACTTTCTAGAGCCCGGGTAGGACCCATAGATGGGTGATGTTCATGGGAGCAGAATAGGAGCACTACAGAGGCTCCCGCTTGCGGGAGTATGCGGAAAGGCTCTGGGGACACCAGACAGGGCATTCACGGCCCCCGTGGCTTGTCTGTGTCTCTCTCGTTCCTCCCGCGTGCAGCCTGGTGAGGAGATGGAGGCTTGCGAGGAACTGGCGCTGGCCCTGTCGCGGGGCCTCCAGCTGGACACGCAGAGGAGCAGCCGGGACTCGCTCCAGTGCTCCAGCGGCTACAGCACGCAGACGACCACCCCATGCTGCTCCGAGGACACCATCCCCTCCCAAGGTACGAGGCGGTCCGGGGCTTCCTGAGCATTGGCAGGTGAGGAGAAGGGGTGCCCTCCCTGCC
Organism: Lynx canadensis; assembly: GCF_007474595.2. Lineage (NCBI taxonomy): Eukaryota > Metazoa > Chordata > Mammalia > Carnivora > Felidae > Lynx > Lynx canadensis. The sequence goes on from NC_044320.2 coordinate 15,743,318, forward strand.
GGGACGAGGCAGAAGAATGAGCACAGCGTCAGCCCTGGCCAGCAGACCCGCTTCAGAGCCACTGTCATCCTCTGGGCATGCTCGGGAGAGCTGACCTGTAGTGAGCGGGTAGCTGCCACGTCCGGTGACCGGACTTTTGCAGCTTCTCCCGTGTCTCACCATCCGGGTGCAGGATAGCTCCCAGGGTGAACTCAGATGCCGCGAATGACAATCGGGTCATTTGTGTCGCAGCACTTTGTGCTGAGCGCTCTCTTTTCCCATTTAAGCTTATGGTAGTACGGATTCTCGCCCTCGTTTTACGCATCGGACAGCGAGGCTCAGTACCTCGCCCAAACAATTAACGGGCAGCCCTGGAGCTTGAACCTCAGTTCTGAAGGCCCGAGTTCTTCACCTATTCCAGCCAACTCTTCTACTAACCCCGCCTCCCTCACCACAGCGCACGCAGGCCAGCAAGATGGTGGCCAGGGCTAGGGCGCATCTGGGGGAGTTGAGCAAACGTGTTTGCGGTCCACTGGCCAGAACTTCTAGGACTAAGTGGGTCTCAGTGAAAGGCCGTTTTGCTGTCCAGGGGACATCGGGCAATGTCCGGAGACATTTTTGGTTGCCACCGATGGAGGGGGTGCTGCTGACATCTAGTAGATGGTCAGGGATGCCGCTAAACATCGTGTAATGCACAGCACGGCCCCCTGTCCCCGCAACAAACCTTTCGCCTGGCCCCAGATGCCGGTGGTGCTGCTGTTCAGAAACCCGCTCAAAGACGTTCACTCTGTGCGCTTCTGCCTCCCGTGTGACCCCAGTGTTGAGAGCACATACACACACCTCGCGGACGGAGCCTGTCTTTGTACCTGTTTTCAGGGGCTCGTTGCCAGTAGCTCCGTTCTTTTTCCAGCCTTCGCCTGGCGAGTCCCTTATGAGAGAGTAAGGCCTGCGATCGTCTAAGGGTTGTTTCTCTTGTCAAATTCCGGGCTGGAGGGTCTGTGGAGTTTCTTTCCTCTTCCCGCTCACCTCCTTTATTCCTCCCAGAGCAGCTGGGTGGGTAGCCCTGATGTGGCCCGGCCTTCGGGCATGCTTCACCGCTCAACAGGATCGCGTGTGTGCCTGTGACGTCCAGCCCCGTTCTAGGGCCCAGGATTACATCGGGAGCAGGATGAAGATCCCTGCCTGGTGGCGGGGTTGGGGGGCAGTTCTCAGACGTTAGGGGCCTCTAAGGACGGTGTGGAGATTGGGGGAGGTGCTTGGGATGAGGCTGTGGGTAAAGCACCTGGCCTCTCGTGCCTTTTGTCCTCTAGCACAAAAGAATCAAAAAGCAAAGCTGCTGCCTTGGAGATTCCTAATCAAACCTTATCATCAGTTTCAGATTATGATTATTTCTCTGTAAGCGGTGACCAGGAGGCAGACCAGCAGGAGTTTGACAAATCATCCACCATTCCGAGAAACAGTGACATCAGCCAGTCTTACCGACGGATGTTCCAAGCCAAGCGCCCGGCCTCAACCGCTGGCCTCCCCACCACCCTCGGACCTGCTATGGTCACCCCAGGGGTTGCAACCATCCGACGGACCCCCTCCACCAAGCCTTCTGTCCGCCGGGGGACCATCGGAGCCGGTCCCATCCCCATCAAGACACCCGTGATCCCTGTCAAGACCCCAACCGTCCCAGACCTCCCCGGGGTGCTGCCGGCACCTCCGGATGGGCCAGAGGAGAGGGGTGAGCACAGCCCCGAGTCGCCCTCTGTGGGTGAGGGCCCCCAGGGTGTCACCAGCATGCCCTCCTCAATGTGGAGTGGCCAAGCCTCCGTCAACCCTCCTCTTCCAGGCCCGAAGCCCAGTATCCCCGAGGAGCACAGACAGGCGATTCCAGAAAGCGAGGCCGAAGACCAGGAAAGGGATCCCTCAAGTGCCACTGCTTCCCCAGGCCAGATTCCAGAGAGTGACGCTGCAGACCTGAGCCCGAGAGATACTCCGCAAGGGGAAGACATGCTGAACGCCATCCGAAGGGGCGTGAAACTGAAGAAGACCACCACAAACGACCGCTCAGCCCCTCGCTTCTCGTAGGCTCGCTTAGGCTCCCAAGAAATGCTGCCAGTGGGGAAGGAACTGTTTAATTCATAAAACCTAATTTGTCTCGATCCATTCCAATCTGTAATCAAAGAAAAGATTTTGTAGGCAACTCAGAATACAGCTCTTTTGAAAGTACTCGACACCTTTAGCTAAGAATTAAAAGCAACATACGTAACTGACATAACTTTGATCTTTTAATTTGTAAATATTGACAGTTTTCTTTCTGCACATTTTAATCTTAGTTTCCCTTTTGATTTTTCTGAAGGTGCCAAATTCCATTTAACTTTTTTACAAGTCTTTGTAAAATTTTAAATGCATAATGGGGCGGGGGGTGGTCGGGGCAGGGGAACCACGAAGTAGTTCATTTCAGAAAAAAGGATAACTATACTTCGCTTTTTCTTTTCTCTCTTTTCTTTTTCCTGCAAGCTTTTGTAGATGCATTGTTAGTAGTCTGGCTTAGAAGCAAATTCAAGTTATTTTAATGTACAAACAAAATGGATAAAGGGGTAAAATCTTCACTTAAACGTAGTATGTTCTGGCTGAGAAAAGCAGGAGTAACAATTGATGAGCAATATTCAGAGAGAAGTGAATCTGGAAATGGTAGACTCTGTTGGGATTGGGGGGAGGGCCGTGGGAGGGGCACACTGTCCACATAGCCGATCCTGTTAACATTTAAGAGTAGCCTTGTAGGTTGAATTTCTAGTATCTTCATGGTAAATGCATCCGAACAAGCCATACTGGATTGCAGTGTCTGTTTCTGTAGGGTGTTTAAGGACTTCCTTTCTCCCACGATTCCTCTTGACTGCACAGCACCCACCTCCAATCCCGTGCATGCTGCTGCCGCCGGTTAGACCTAGAACCCCCCACTTCAGTTACTCGTCTCTTGTACCCACTTTCATGGGATCCAAATGCGTCCAAAAAGGGTAAGGCAGTTTTAAAAATGTGAAGAACATTTTAAAATGATGAGAGCAGGGAATTCTTAGATATAGCAAATAAATGCCTTTTACTTAACTGTGCCCAGCAGGCTGGGCGCGTTGAAAAGCCCAAATATTTTGAAAAAACTCGAGCGGATTTAACAAGGGTAACCAGCTTGGAATCTAGCAACTTGCCAATGTGTTTACCAATCTGGGGGCTTGTTTTTCTTATCTTCTTTTCAACAAATGGCAGTGAATTGGCATCATACCAAACATTGAAGAGAGGAGGATTTCTTTATTGTCACTGGGAATCTGGCCACTATACTGTCCCTTTTTTTGTATTCTAGGTAATGTTTTTGGAATGGATTTATGTCTTTTCTTACTTTAAGTGAAAGTTCGATTTGTTCTAATGCCCATTCCCTAAAGCCAACAGAGATTTGTAGGTTTAAGAGGGATCTTGTTTGGAGAAGACAGCCAGGTTTGAAAAAAACCAAGCAGGTCCCTTAAGCAATTGGGTCCGTTCCTCCGAACGAACAGGAGCTTGGTGGGTCCCCCAGACCCTGCAGGTTTCTGTTGGCTCTAATCTTCAATTACATAATCTTATGCTTTAATACATAAGTGCATTGGATGTGAGAGTAACGTACCTGTATAGTCACTGTTCTGTATATTAACATTTAACACTGCTGTGATTGCTCAAGGGCATTTTATGTTACGGCTTTAAAGCAAAGGCATGATTATTAGAAACTAAGCTTTTTTTTCTTTGAAAAACAAGCTCCTTCTACAGAATATAAGCAACAGTAGTGCCTGTGGTTTAGCCCACCAATCTTGATGACTAAAAGTAGCTGATGCATTGTGCATATGATGCTTGAGATGGTTTTTGCAAAAGCAGAAATCACTGCAAGGTAATTACAATAGATAAAAGTGGTATTTTAAACCTTCGAAATAAACGGATGTGACTGTACCTTGGTACAGCTTTTCACGTGTTTAGTTTTTAAACGTTAGTATAATCTGAATAAATTTAATATAAAACGTTGCCAAATTCAATGTAGAAAGAATGTGACAAAACACCTTGGGTAGTTCTGTTTGTGTTTTTGCATATTGTAAAAGCAGTGTCACAGCTAAAAATAAAGAAATCGTTTCTCAAGGTAAATTATTGTGGTTTAGTTGCTAGTTTGTACTGAGAGTTGACCTCTCCCTGTGCAGTTTTTTGTTCTAAACTTGTATAAATAACAATTGTGTAACGTGTCTCCCTTCTACCTTGTAACAATTGCTTCAGCCTACATTATAAATAAAGAACCACTAGAAAACAAAAAACGGTATTTCAAGACTTATTAAAACTCAGTCGCAAGTCTTAGCTGTTAGAAGACACCCGGAGACTCCGGTTGGGCTTACTCAGAACACCCACAGAACGTTCTTTTTGTGATGGCCGTGAACCCCTGAGAACACGAGTTGCCTCAATCGATGAACTATGTGAACACAGTTCTAATGAGCTATCACAAACTAAAAGCAGGTGGGTTGGCTGATGATGCTAAAAATGGCTCTAGCTTTTAGAGAAGCTTCTTCCGACATATAAAGAGTGCTGCTGTCCCCTTCCCTGTGACAATCCAGGCCACAGGAGAGGAAGCAAGGCTGGAACACTGCCTCCAAAATAGGTGTCACAGTTTCAGACTGGACCCTTTCACTGCAACCCCCAAACCTCCAATCCTGCGTGAACCCCACAAACTCCATCATACTTATTTGAGTGTGTGCTGCTTCGAGGTTTTCTTTTAACCACCTAAAATCTCATTCGTGGCACCTTTAGAAAACCAAAAATGGTATCTCAAGCCCTCAATCCTCACACCCCTTCCCTAGACTTCGTATTGCAGCCCCTGAGCCTTCAACTGGAGTCTGTGACTCATCTTCAGAGTAACTCCTGTATCTGGTTCTGTGCAGCTGTCCCTGATGATACGCGCTATCGACAGGACTCCCTGGGGCAGAGGACACTTGACCACACTCCGCATACTTCTGGCACAGGTGGCAGGAGACGACAGCGGCACAGCCGCTTGGTGTCACGTTAACGCGCAGAGGAACACATCAGTCACACCACATGGAGTTATTTTTATTACGGCACGTGTGTGCCCGTTCTGTAACTTATTTCACTCGCTAGCCTGACAGGCGAGGCGTCTTCCTCTCTCTCTACATGGGCCGCTCCCGGGGCCTGGTCACAATATGCCACCACAGGGGGGGCAAATCGCCTTCCTTTCGGGCCGGGGGCAAAGCTTCAGTGTTGGGACCACCGAGTGGGGTTTCCTCCTGCAGCTGCTTGACCTAGAAGGGGGAAGGGAGGAACAATTAGAGTCAAACTGACTGGAAAATGTGAAGTATCTGCTTTGAATCTGTGTCACATTTACATGCTTTCTGGCTCTCACTACTGCAAAGGGTTTTATATATATACCTGCCTTATTTTTATACCCACAGTTTAACTCAGAGAAACAATTCTCCTTAAAGGTTTTCCTTTTCTTAAAACAGCAGAGCCAAGAAACCCTCTGCCCCTGTCCCTTACTCATTAAGCAAAATTGCGACAATTACCCCTTGTTATGGTCCCCCACCTGTACTCCCTAAAAAGACATTTTTGTGTCTCAGCTAAGAGCTCTCCAAAAGCACCATTAGGAAACCTTAATTCTTCTATGTTAGAGATGTTCATTTTAAAGCCCCCCAAGTAGCAACCAGAACAAGATATAAAGTGAAATCACACGTGAAAACGTACTCCATTCTGCCTGATGTTGTCCAGTCACCCCCCGGTTCCAGAGACCTCCAAGACTATCCCTGTCCTGACAGAGGACATGTAAGAGACCCACTCGCCAGAGCCATGATTTTCTGGAACTTCCTTCAGAAAAAGTTCTGGATTGTGGGTGACCGGCGTCTCCAGCATATGTGCTGTTTAATCATGTCAGGTGGACGAGGTAAAGGGAGAACGTTTCTATGGAGGGGTCACCGGTGACTGACTGCAGAATGAACCTACTGCTATCCATGAGTAAATACACCCCTGCCCCCTTTCCCAAAGAGGAGACATCCCTTAGCAAACACTGCCCTCCCTGGTCACAATGACTTTCTTTCCACTCCGCCTTGGCCAAGGACTTCCTGCCGTCAACATCCTGGACCTTATCACAAGCACCCATATGACTTTCGAATCATGAATCAGATATCCCACTATACAAACACAGTGCCCCTCTCCGGCTCGTGCTTAAATGTCCCTTTGAAGATGCTCTTGAAACTCAAGAGATGGCCGGTTCACAGACCTCCTGACCTAGCTTGCCCTTCTCTCTCCACCAGCCTCCTGTCTCCGTGCCTCCTCTACCCACTTAGATCCCACCAGACCAATCACTTGAACAGCCTCTGGTCTTGGACACTCTCGACTGGACAAACGGTAACCACTCACTTCCAGTCTGCACCAGACAGCCTGTATTGCTAGAAAGAAAAAAATGCTGGCACAACTGGTGCCAACACACGAGCCATTCCCAGCTTCAACTGGGTCTTCACCACCACCTGGCGATCTTCCTATTCCCGGCGTGCTCCTCTCCCGCGGCTACCACATCCTTCCCACATTCTCCAAACAGGCTGCACCCACTTCATGCCTTCTCCTCCTCGCAAAAAAGAGAAGCCGTCCCGTACAACTCTCCTTTTCCCATCACCAAAACTTCTGGCCCAAATGTACTTCCACGCATCTTTCGTCCAATTCTCGTGGAGGCAGAACCCGTTCTCCTTTCAAAGGCCTGCACGTATGCCTGGGATCCCATCCCTCTTCTCGAAAGCTTTCCTTCTTGACCTTTTCACCTCGCTTCAATCTCGTCCGTTTCTCTCCCACCCCATCTCCTCATCAGTACACATGCATCCATATTTATCTTAAAAGAAAATAATGCCTCGGTCTCCAGTTCCAGCGAAACTTCTCAAGAATCCCTCGCCCCCAACCCCCCAGCTGTCTTCTCTTTCTTTTCCACTTGCTCCCACCAGTGCCATTAAACCCTCCAAAAAAGGCTCTCGCCAAGGCCACTAAAGCCCTTCCCGTGGCCGCAATCTGTGGTCATTATTTCCAGGCGTCACTCTACTCCACTTTTTAGCAACTTTCGGCAAAGGTGACCAACGCTGACCGGCCATTCCTGAAACACTTTGTCCTGGACTTGCGGTCACCCTTCTCCCCTGCGGGGGGCTCTGCCATCTCCTTTCCTGACCTCCACAGGTGGGAGCGCCTGTGACTTTGCTTGTCTCTCTCCACTCTCTTAAGAATCACTTACGTTTCTGTGGCTTTTATTTTTTAATGTTTATCCATTTATTTTTAAGGGAGAGCACAAGCTGGGGAGGGGCAAGAGAGAGAGAGGAAGACACAGAATTCGAAGCAGGCTCCAGGTCCTGAGCTGTCAGCACAGAGCCCGATGTGGGGCTCGAACTCAGACCGTGAGATCATGACCTGAGCTGAAGTCGGCCACCCAAACGACTGAGCCATCCAGGTGCCACTCTGTAGCTTTTAAAACAACGGATATGTCACAAATTTCTATTTCAAACTCAAATCTTTCCTCTGAGTTCCCAACTCGTACACCCAAAGTCACCTACTGACATCTGCACTTGGGTCTCACAGTATTCTCAAATTTAACAAACTGAAAACCAAGCGCTTGCTTGTCCCTCTGACACCTGTTTTTCCCTCATCTTCTCCAGATCAATAAATCATCACCAAACTCCAGGTGTTAAAGCTTGAAACCTGGAACTCATTCTCGATTCCTCCCTGTCCTTCATGCACCCCCTCGTGGCTGCATCCCGTCAGCCTTCATGTCCCTCCAAATGACATCCTGAATCAGCCCCTTCCCTATCCGCTGCATCCGCCCTGGTGTAACCCCCAACCGGCCTCTCCATCTCTCCTCCCACCCTCTCCAGCATACCCTTCCCACTATGGCAACGCTCAGCTTTTAAAAACGTAACTCAGACCTCCGCAGTGAAAAGTGTCTGAGGCACGGATGGAGAGAAAAGTTAGGGACAGGCGGGGATGGCAAGCAGGTCAGGCAAAGGACTGAGGAAGAGGAGGGGAGAAGCAAAACAGCAGAAAACCCAGAGACCAGCGACACATGGCCACCTGTTTGCGTGAAGCCTGTAAGTGCTACATTTAACACATCTAGGAACATCTAGATATACTAGGAAGTATATCTGGGAGGCAAGGGGCCACGGTGACTGTCATCACCGGAACCTGGGCCTCTGCGCAGGGGGAACAAAACCCGAGCGTGCTCCCGTGCCGCCCGTGCGGGCCGAGCTCTGCGGCGAAAGGCGGGGAGGACTCACCTCCCGCTCCCAGCTCTCCCTCCGCAGCTTCTTCCACTGCTCTCTCTTGGCAAAGTAGTCTGGATACATCGCCTTCTCGGACGGATGCCAGTCGTCTAAGCACCACTCGGGAACCTGTCCGGAGACGAAATCACCGCGTTGGCCCAAGGGAGGCACTGACGTGCCAACCACAGGGCCTGCCCAGGAGGCAGAAGGCAAAACTGACGGGATATTCTGAAGCACCGCACACACCAGACCGTTTCTGGCACAACGCAGCGAGCAGCAGAGGGCAGCTCAGAGTCAAGGAGCCCAGGGCCGAGAAACCTCAAGGCCAGTCCAAAGAGAGCCGGCACCACTGCTCCCTGACCTGCACTCTTCCTGCTACATGGAATTGTTACCTGTAATTGCTCAGAAATAGTGAGCACAACCCAAATCGGTTACCTTTAAGATGCAAAAGTGGGTGATATACACCAAGTAATTTAGCCCCTTCCTTTGTCAAAAAGATACCGCAAGACTCTGGAGCTGAATTTCGAAAGAAAAGCCTAAATGTCACCTGGGACAGAGGAAACAGACACTGCAGAAAAGTATTCACAATTGTCAGAAAGAAGTTGGCCTCCCTGGGGCAGGTGGTTTTGGGGCCAAGGGTTAAGGATGGGAGGAACAGAGTCTGCGGCTGCCCCCGCGATGCTCGCCCACCTTGTAGCACTCATATCTCTCGTAGGAGGTCCCTCCTGGAGACTCGGGGAAGACGTACGGCTGAGGGTGCTGATTGTGCCAGAATTCTTCCTCTGCCTCCCTCAGCAGTTGGGTGGCCTTCACCATATCCTTTTCATTCTTATGTTCTTCAAACCGAGCTCTCAGCAAACAAGCAAAGTAGCGGTATTTGTCCCTTCAATCAAAATGGTTTTGGAGATTAGAAATGTTATCTACTCAACTGAGCAGGATTACTGCCTGACAAGAGGCTGTACTCCCACTAAGCCCTTCTGGTTATGTAGCATGACTACCTGGACCTTCCCCAGGCCCTGCCAATGGAACAGCCACATCGTTAGGACTGCTTGCTCCGCAGTTCCCCTGCCCCCGACAGTGGGGGGGAAAAAACAAAAAACTGTATTAGGGGCATCCGGGTGGCTCAGCTGGTTAAGCTTCTGACTACAGCTCAGGTCATGATCTCCTGAACTCTAAGTTTGAAACTCGCATTGGGCTCTGTGCTGACAGCTCAGAGCCTGGAGCTGCTTCGGATTCTGTGTCTCCCTCTCTCTCTGCCCTTCCCCTGCTCACACTCTGTCTCTCTCAAAAATAAACATTAAAAAAAATTTAAAAACACTGTATTAAATACAACCTAACCACTTTCCCCACCTTCTCCTCCAAAAAAAAAAAAAAAAGAATGCAGATTCAAACAACAAAAAAAGATAATTTGCAAAAGAGAAAAACTATAGCCTCTGTAGGATCATTCAACACGCATTAAATGACAACTTACTGAATTTCCGCCTACTTTGTGCGAGGTACTGTGCTAAATTCTGGAGATACAAAGATGAGTAGGAAGGGAGGTGTTACACAATTCTATTGCCTGAATCAGAGACATAGGAGTTTGAATCCTGACTCCGACACTAACTGCAGGATTGTAGGCAAACTAAGGTCAGGTTCTAGAAGAAATGGTAGGCAGAGATCATTTAAAGCCTTTCAATAATCCAAGCCACAGATGAGAAGAGCGTGAAGCAGGCAACTGTGATGGCAGGAGAGAGGAGAGAGACATTTATGCTACAGAATTATGAGAGTGTCTGCTGAAATCAAATTGCTTGGGACTAAATCTTAGCTTACTCGCCATGTAACCTGGGGGTAATGTCTTTAGGCCATGGGTTCCTCCTCTACAAGTGTTAGGTACCTAGATCTTAAAGTTATCCTAAAGATCTGACAAACCAAATCATATAAACACACTTCAGACAGTGCCTGGTACCTCCTCTGCTCAATAATGTCAGCTACTAACATTATTACACTGTGGAGAGAATTTACAAAAATCAGTATCCAATTATACACAGCACACAAGTACATGTGTCACTGGCAGAGTTGGTAAGTAGAGAGTATTTGAGAACAATTCTAAACCTTAACGCTGAGTGGCTGAATAATGCCATTACTAACAATACCATTAGCTGAGACAGGGAATTTGGGGAAAGGATCAGAATGAGGCAGCAGAGAGTCTGGTTTTAAGGCATTAAGACAAGTTGAGTTTCAAAGAACAAAACAGTTGGAAAACAGCTATAGAGACAAGCGAGTGTAGGTGGTAACTCAAGTCCTAGATGATTAGATGAGGCTACCTGAAGTATATACACCAATTACCGAGGACCTGGGATGCAACCATGGAGAACAAAGAGCACTGAGGACAAAAGGAGAAAGAAACGTCCTAAGAGAGGAGGTAAGTCTTAAAAAATGCTGAGTCAATGTTATCATAGGAGATGCTTTCATTCTTTCCTCCATGACTATGGACTTTAATATTCCCAGATGCAGGGGAGTCTAGGTGGCTCACTTGGTTATGCATCAACTCTTGATTTTGGCTCAGGTCATGATTTTGCGGCTGGTTACGTTCAAGCCCCGCATCAGGCTCTGTGCTAACAGTGGGGAGCCTTCTTGGGATTCTCTCTCTCTCTCAAAAATAAATGAATTAAAAAAAAAATCCCAGATGCCATTCAGTGTTACCTGAATCCTTCATCTTTGTAAGACTGGTAATTCTCTGTTATCTGTTTACATGTCCATCTTCCCCATTAACCCATGAGCTGCTACAGCGGAGAAAGAGGACTTACTAATTTTTATTTATTCAGTAGCCAGCAAAGAACCTGAAATGCAAATTTTGTCAGATGAATTAATGAGGAAAATCAGGGAAGAGACTAACAATTCCACAACATTGAGCCTGGCCATCTTTCTGTCTAGCAAAGAGAAGCAGGTCAATGGCTTTCCAATAATCACAAATGGGCGATCTGGGCTTCAAGGATACCCTCCCCAACTTTTCCAGACCTACTTGGTTTCCCATCATTTAGAGCTTTTTCCCAGAAGCTCTTCTCCCGGGACTAGGCTTTAGGATTCTGATGAGGCCTGGCATCTACACATCTTGGGTTGCCACCCCACCATGCACTGCATCCAGGTCATGAAAATCTGTATGTCTGAAGACTATGTCCTAAGACTACTCTCGGATGGAGAGAGAGAGAAGAAAGAAGAGAATTACATGGCTGGTAAAGAATTATGTGAATGTGAAAATACTGGAAAGGGCTGGATGAAGCTGAAGAGGAAAGCTGACTCGAGGGGTCAGAGACTGATGATGCTTTAGGGTTAGGCACCTGAGTTTTAATCCTGGCCCAGCCACCAGCTGGAGGGACTTGGTAAATTACTCTCCCTGCCTATTTCCTTACCTGCAAAATAAGGCTAAATAATCCCTGACTCCTAGAGTTGTTCTGAGAACTAAAAACCAACGCACATATCACTGTTGCTTATACTAAGAACAAGAAGGTCACGAAGAAAGCTCTTATTTAGTAAGCGCTGAACTTCCATCGGTATTCCTGAACAGAAAACTGAGGCCTAAGCCAGATAAACAACTCTTCAAGGTCTCGCAGCTAGGGGCGACAAGCCTGGATTCGAACTGGGGCCTACGGCCGGCTTCCCACTTTGTCCTCCTTGTCCTTGAGCCGCTCGGTCCCCCGAGGCCTGAGGATCCCCGGGATCCCCTCCCCGCACCCTAGGTCCCCCTCTCCCACCTGTGGACACAATACGACTCCAGGTGGCGCAGCGCCCGCTTATAAAGCCGCAACACCTTCTGCTGGTGGGTCAGGTAGGCACCCGGCGCGCAGAACGCCATGACCGCCCGCTTCCTCCAGCGGCCGCGGGGACTCCCGGGAAGCGGGAGGCCGGGCCAAGGGGCGGGGCGGCCGGAAGGGCGGGACGACGGACGCCACTTCCGCTTCCGCCGGGGAGGAGCCGGGCCGCAGACATGAGTCGCTTCAAGTTTGTGGGTGAGTGCCTTGGGGATTCTTGGGCTTTTCTGATTATAAGCGTCGCTCGCCGCGGCCAGGCACCAGGACTTGAGCGCTCCCGCTTTTTGAAGGTTGAAAGGGCACTCAGTGGAAGAGGGCGCAGGGAGGCTTCTGACTGCCGTTAATGTTCTGGTGCTCGGCCTGGGTGCTGGTTTCACGGTGCGCTCATTTGTGAAAATTAACAAACTGTGCAGTTACGATTTATGCTCTTTTCAACGTATGTGTTCTATTCAGTTATAAGAGGAAGCGAAACTACAAAAAGAGAGGCCGTTCACTGTATTCCCCTCCCTCCCATGCGCACCTCCCGCCCCTTCCCCCTCCATGACGGAGAGGATGACAGCTTCAAGGGACCCGTTCACTAATTCATGCGTTCATATCCCAGTTACTCAGCGCCTCTGGTGGGACAGGCACCGGTCTAGGAACTCAAGGCACAAAGACCCTTATCTGCTGGGATCACCATCAGGTGGAGAAAACTAGAGGACACAAATAGTGGGGAGAAGAACAAGTTCTGTTACTTGACGAGTACAATAATCCGTTCACCATCGGTAGAACAAGAGGGAGAATGCGACAGGAACCAAAGGGGGAAGAGTATTTACTACCAGGCACCTAGGAAAACCTGAGACATTGTGAAAGCTAGGATTGGAAGGGTAACTTGGGACTCAAATGTCTGGCTGACTTTACTGTGTATAGAGTGGAGCTTCGCTGAAGGCTTTTAACCTTCATGGGTTAAGTAAATCATGGGGTGTCAGTTATGCACCAGGAACCTTGGGCTTTGCGTTATTACAGCAGTGAGTGAAGCTGGGCATGATTCTTGTCATCGTGGAATTTCCAGCTACTTGAAGGTGGGAAAATGGCAATGATCACATCTCTCTTTTAATAAGGCAATCCTGATAGCTACTGTAGGTTTGGTGGGGGAGGGAGAGAGCTAGGGAGACGTTTCCAAGCTTGAACTAGGGCAGTGGAAAAGGGAGAGAGAAATACAAGAGATGTCCGTATGCAGCATTTCGCAGCAGCGTGTTGATGGCGGTAAGAGAGCGTGAACAGTCAGAGATGACTCAGGGCTGGCATAAGTACCTAAATATGAGTGGAAGCATGATTAGTCTGGCAATGGGTAGGAGATGTATCGAGATCCATGTGATTTAGGTTTAAGTTTGAGAGTCTTAATAGGACATCCAGCCGAAGACGTTCACTGGGCAATTGGAAATGTAGTGTGAGAGGTCAGGATTATAAATTTAGACCTGAGAGTTATTTATTTTTACTACATTTGTCAATTCTACTTTTCAAAAAAGTGTTTGAGAGTGCACCGGTGCAGCAGAGGGGGAGGGGGAATCCCAAGCAGGCTCCGCACTGTCAGTGCAGATCCCGACACGGAGCTATAACCCACAAACCGGGAGATCATGACCTGAGCCGAAACCAAGAGTCGATTGCTTAACCGACTGAGCCACCCAGGTGCCCCAATCAGAGTTATTTTGAGCAGTATTTTTTACCAAGGACTTTGTGCTAATTTTGTGGAACTATGAAAGAACCTAGTGGCACAGTTAATTTTCAGACTGAAGAGATATGTACAGTCAAGACTTATATACCATCAAAGCAACTGCAGGGGAGAATGTGTTAAGTGCCACAAAAGAAATTTAAAAATGGTGTAGGAGAGCCTGGGGTGGGGCTGGGGGGAACAGCCCTCAATGGTCGCAGACATTTTCCAGGTGTGGTGTCTGTCCTCCTCCCCGCTCCAATCTGTGATATAATTGATGAGGGAGGTGGGCCAAGAGCCATGAAGCAGTACACAAGGAAAAGACTTATTTGTGATATAAAACTAAATCCTTGCCTCCAGTCATGTCTCCTTCAACCCGTTGTACATATAGTCTCCAGTGTGGTCTGTATAAAAATCAACTACATTTTTCTTCTGCTTCAAATCCTTCAGTTACTGTCCTCTGGAGAGTTGACGTACCTTGACATAGAATACAAAACCTTTTTGTGTTCTGGTCCTGTCCACTTTTCCAGCCTTATCCCTCTTATTTTTGAAACATTTGGACATGCTGTTTCTTGCCTCTGACAAGGTTTTAGAGTGGCAGTTTGGAACCGTAAAGTCACTTCTGCCTCTAATATCCAACTGACTACCATCTTGCCTGGTTGATTTTTGCTTGCTTTTTCAGACTTTGTAACTACACCTTTTAAAACATTATTTTATAATATTTATGTGTCTGCCTTTCCCACTAGACCACACTTTAAGGCGGATAATCAGTAATATTTCTTTGTTTCCCGGGGGCTTAGTACAGTGACCAATGGAAGTAGGGATGGGTAAAACAGTATATGTAGTTTTAGTACTATGGTGGTAAGAAAATTGATGAAGGAATTTTAACCAGATAAGCTAGGAAAGACTTCTTGAAGAAGGTGGTTGTAATTAGAATCCATTCTTTTTCCTGTAGGATCTTCATTTCTACTTTTCTGAGATAGCTGGTGTTAAAATTTTTAAGTACAGTAAAACCTTGGTTTGGGAGCTTAATTTATTCCAGAAACATGCTTGTAATCCACAGCACTTGTATATCAAAGCAAATTTCTCTATAAGAAATAATGGAAACTCAGAAGATTAGTTCCACTTAGAAGATTTGTAATATAGTACAAAATAAAAAAGAAAATACAAAATATAAAAAAAAAATAAATTAACCTCCACTTACCTTTGGAAACCATTGTGGCTGGTGTGAGGGAGACGAGAGAGGAGGGTTATTGTGTAGGACGACTTTCACGATCTCTAATGGATGCTGACTACAGTATGGCATTAATAAACTCTTGTCATCTACTGTGTTTAATGCAACTAGCGATAAGGCAGCAGAGGGAAGGGTCTATATCTGCGGGCAGCCTGACCTAGAATGAAGCAGAGCATTCCTAAGCTCACTCTTGGATGGAAAACCAAAGGACTGTCCATAGATGCTTTGAAGTGACAAAAAATACACTAGTGCCAATTGTGAGCACCTTCCAGTGTTCTGAAAAATCACTGATTTCTGCCAAACACCGTGGCCTGAGACTGAGCATCTGAGCATGAGAGGTCACCCACAATCCCGCAGCGAGAGAGAGAAGAATCATTGGTTCAGTTGTGATCATATGATGTTCAGTGTCATGTACTACCTGTATTGCAAGACATTGCTCGTTTATCAAGTTAAAATTTATTAGCAATGTCTGCTTCTCTTGCAGAACAAGTTACTCACAATCCAAGGTTTTGGTGTATATCCTTCCCCAGTTGAATACATTTATACATGGAAGTATTTTCCAGCAATTACAGGAGTGGTGTGTAACTCTTGACACATTTACATTTCTTTGGATGTTTTGTGTCTATGTTTGAAATAATGTAGTGCTCTCTTTAAATTAAGGTATTTTGTTCTCTAAATCTTCCAAAGTAAAATTGATACTCCAGGAAATCTCAAAATGTTACAAACTCTGGAACACCCCCAGTTTGAGAAGCACAGCTTTAGATGATTCCTGTTCTAGCCCTTCCTCCTGCCCCTCCATGAGCCAATGAGAGCAGCTGGCAGTAGTTAGTGACCTAACTACCTCTTGGGGCCATCCAGCTGGGGGCTTTTAGGCACCTAAGATTTATCTGTAGTTGTTTTCTTTCAACAGGATTCTCATCCTGCCCTGTGTTCCTAGAAGCAGGCTGGTTGGGAGTTCTGGCCACCTTTTTTGTATAAATTCTGTTTCCCTAGGGATTGGATCCTAGTTCCTGTTCTTCATCTTTGATTGCCTTGAGCAACCTAGTCATTCATTCATTCTAAAATATTTACCGAGTCTCTGTGCCATCCAGTGTGCTGAATGCTAGGAATCAGTGGGGGTCAGAAACCGGGTCGCAGTGTAGTGGTGGAGACGGCCTCATAAGTGCACTAATGGCTTTACCACAGTTACAGAGAAGGGGACACTGAAGAAAGGAAACATGGTTCTCTGGGTGTTTGGTGAGGAACAAAACTTACTCTGGTGGGTTAGAAAAGATTTCCTTGAGGACGTGACCCTTGGGCTGAGCTCTGAAAGACTGAGTTAGTAGGCAAAATAGGCAGAGCGAAGGTTCGAAACAGCACAGCCGATGCAAATATCCTGTGGCAAGAGGATACGTGGTACTTTTTGAGGAACTGAAAAATGACCGGTGGTCTGGAGCAGAGAGAAATGGGGAAGGGGCTAAGTGGATAGGAGGATGGTAGAGAATGAGCTAAAGAGATCAGCAGAGCCAAGATCATACCATGTTAGGACTTCAGTTTTTGTCCTAAGAGTGAGGAGTCTGATTGAGAGTATCATGATCTGATTTATGAATGAAAGAAAATTTGGGTCCTGTGGAGAACAGAGTGGAAAGGGGTCAGAGTGGCATTCGGACTGGAATCGGTTGACTAGAGTGTTATGGTAGTTGGAAAAGAGTATACAGGTTTGGTTGGGAGATAAAATCTACCTACTTGGTATGTATACCTTGAGAGAAAAGGCGATGTCCTCGATTGCTTTAGTCCATTTGGGCTGTTCTAACAGAATATCGAAGATTGGATAGCTTATAAACAAATATTTCTCACAGTTCCGGAGTCTGGGAAATCCAAGATCAAAAGTGCTCACGTCCAAAACAGTATCTAATCCAGAGCCATGCATTTGGATGTCCTTCAGTTTTGTATCTAGCACAGAGGTTGGGCAACTTTTTCCTTAAAGGGCCACATAGTATATATTTTTTATTTTGTGGACCATATGATCTCTATTGGAAATACTCTGATCTCGTCACTCAAAAGCAGCCATAGACACTACGTAAACAAATGGGTGTGGCTTTGTTGCAGTAAAACTTTTGGAGACTAAAACTTGAGTTTCTTATAATTTTTATGCATCACAAAATACTTTTATTCTTTTGACTTTTTCCCCCCAGCTATTTAAAAATGTAAAACCATTTTTAGCTCAGGGGCAAACAAAAATAGGTGCTGGTCTGTGGGCGAGAGCTTGCCAACCCCTTAACCTAGCACATTTCTTTTTTCATGGCCCTGTCTCAGAAATTCAAGAGATTGCCACACAGAAGTCTGTCTTTTGGATTCCTCTGATTGCTATGTGGTGGTGGTTAGTTTGTCTCCTAATTTCCTGTATTTCCTGTAAAGTCAAAGTTCTGTCAGAGGGCTAAGCAAATCTGAAACTATTTTAAATGCCCTATTTGCTGTCCTTTTGTATCCCTCGATCATAGGTGACAGTGATAGACATGATTCACTGAGCCCAAACAGTGAGGCATTAGTTTGGAGATGTGGTTTTGTTAGGGCTGCAAGCAGTTTTCCACTCTTGTTTTGAAAAATAAAACTCATTAATACCAGAAGTAGTTTTTAGCAATAAAGCAGGCACTGCTTTTAAAGGCAGCTAGTTTATAAAAAAAAAAAAAAGGTAAATATTACTAATCCTTATAAGATGACATACCCCTAACTGTATAACTGCCTCAATTTCCCCCTAGTCAGAAGTAGCAGTTTCTGCCTTGTCTTTCTTCCTGTTGTGCTGTTACCCAGTCTCTCACTTTCTTAGTTTTTCAGGCTATTTCAAGCTGGAAATTGCTTCTCATGTAGTATTTGTTTACCTTTTTGAGTTTGTTGTCAGTAGACATACTTGTGACAGGAATTTTTTAATTGAAAAGAGACTGTCCCTTATTATGGATTAGGATATTTTGAACAAGTTGTTAAATGAGTAAGATTTTGACTGGCTTTATTTTCATAATTGTGTCATGAGTTGGGTACAAAAAGATTGACAAAAAAGATTGGCTGTTTAATAATGAATTGAGAGTGTTAGCCACCTGAGGTGGTATGGAAGTGTAGCTAATGTTGACTGAAATTCCATGTGTTGTTGGCACGTTACAGAAGGTATACTGTGCTCAGTAGTAATAGTTAAGTACTTTTTATAGGATTAAAAAAAAAATTTAATGTTTATTTTTGAGAGACAGAGACATGGCATGAGTGGGGGAGGGGCAGAGAGAGAAGGAGACACAGAATCCGAAGCAGGCTCCAGGCTCCGAGCTGTCAGCACAGAGCCTGATGTAGGGCTCAAACTCACAGACCGCGAGATCATGACCTGAGCCGAAGTCGGACGCTCAGCCGACTGAGCCACCCAGGCGCCTCTTTTAAAATTTTTTTTTTTTTAACGTTTATTTTTGAGACAGAGAGAGACAGAGCATGAACAGGGGAGGGTCAGAGAGAGGGAGACACAGAATCTGAGACAGGCTCCAGGCTCTGAGCTGTCAGCACAGAGCCCGACGCGGGGCTCAAACTCACACACCCACGAGATCATGACCCAAGCTGAAGTTGGACGCTCAACCGACTGAGCCACCCAGACGCCCCAGGCGCCCCTTTTTATAAGGATTTTAATTTGCAAAATGCTTTCACATTTATTTTCCAGTTTGAGCCACATTTCATTCCTGGAAGGAGAAATTTTATGCCCTCTCGCCTAGTGAGGAAACTGAGGCTCAGAAGGCCTACTGATTTGCCCAAAGTCATTCAGTTTATTAGTCACAATACCAGGAATTCTTTCTTGTTTTAGAGAAAGAAGAACAAGCAGAGGAGGGGCAGAGGGGGAGAGAGAATCTCAAGCAGGCTCAAGTGGAGTAGAGCCAACGCAGGGCTCAATCTCATGACCCTACTAGTGTCATGACCTGAGCTGAAGTAGAGTCGGATGCTCAACCCGACTGAGCTACCCCAGGCGCCCCTAGGAATCTGACTCCAGAGCTCATTCTCTTTCCAGAACTGCAGTTCCTCCGTTTTATTGTATTTCTTGGAACTTGCTTACAGATTTACTTTTTGGTGATCTGTCGATTTAAACTTTTCTTTGATCCCTCCATGTTGACCTGTTACTTAATCACCCTGTAGGTGTCTGCCGGTGAGCGGGTGGATGGGAGTGGGACGGCCATTGGCCAACCCATAGAGGAGAGAACTTAGAGGAGACAGAAGTGACTCAGAGTCCAGAAAAAGAACATATTTGCCTCTGTAGATGTAGAGGAGGAAAAACTTCCTGTTGCCCTGTTAGGTTCTGTAGCTGGTCTAAGAATTAAACTGACATTAAGACATTAACAGGAGAAAAGCACATACATTTTATTTTTTGTGTATATGGGAGTCTTCAGAAGGAGAATGAAGCCCCAAAGCAGCTGTTAGGCCCTAAAGCATAAGTGGCAATGTGACAAAAAAAAAAAAAAAAAGGGCTTAAATCGTCTAAGTTGTGGGACAATGACTAGGAAACTAGGGGAAACTAATGGAAGATGATGAGGGTTATTTGGGTTTGTTCATACAGATTCATTTTGTCTTTGACTCCCAGTCTAGTGATGACAGTGCTCTTCTGTTCTTGGTATGGGAGGGTATCTTTAGTTCAGGGGGAGAGCAGAGAGCCTTGCTCGCATCTTCTGTTTCTCCAGTGCACTCAGCTTAAAATAACTGATACGCCAAAGTGACATATTTTGGAGTGGTATGTTCTGATCTCCTTCACCAAACCTGAATAAGGTGAGGCATTCTATTCAAAGGCTAGAAAGCCGCTCTGACAACTGGCTAGGGAAGACACTTCAGGCAAACTGTCAGAAAGAAAAGGGCCACAGGCTGTAAGTCACAAGAGGTGTCTTGCAGAAGAGGGAAGAAATTGGTGACTGAGTCAGTGCAGGATATTCTAAAGGCCAAGGCTCATCTGGGTCCAAAGCTGAATACAGATTTTTTTTTAATGTTTGTTTATTTATTTTTTTTTTCAACGTTTATTTTTGGGACAGAGAGAGACAGAGCATGAACGGGGGGGGGGGGGGGGGGCGGGCAGAGAGAGAGGGAGACACAGAATCGGAAACAGGCTCCAGGCTCTGAGCCATCAGCCCAGAGCCTGACGCGGGGCTCGAACTCCCAGACCGCGAGATCATGACCTGGCTGAAGTCGGACGCTTAACCGACTGCGCCACCCAGGCGCCCCAGAATGTTTGTTTATTTTTGAGAGAGAGCGAGAGAGCAAGAGAGCATGAGCAGGGGAGGGGCAGAGAGGGAGGGAAACAGAGGATCCGAAGCAGGCTCCATGCTAACAGCAGAGAGCCCGATGTGGGTCTCGAACTCACGAACTATGAGATCATGCCCTGAGTGAAGTAGGACACTCAACCGACTGAGCCATCCAGGAGCCCCCCAAATACAGAGTTTTGAAGTATACTGTGACTTAGGGCCCAAAGGACTGACCCACACCTGGAAGAAGTAGGCTCTCAGAGCTAGTGGTATCACCTGGAATTGGCTTCAGCCATATCTGCCTCAGGGTCAAGCCCTGAAGAACAGTTTAGCATCCAGTCCAGTGAGGGATGAGACGAGGACATGGAAAGGTTTTGTAAACTGAGCCTCCAAGCTAGTCTTCAGGTTGCTTTTTGGTTTTTTTCCAGGTTGCTTTTAAAATGAGCATCATGGGGGCGCCTGGGTGGCGCAGTCGGTTAAGCGTCCGACTTCAGCCAGGTCACGATCTCGCGGTCCGTGGGTTCGAGCCCCGCGTCGGGCTCTGGGCTGATGGCTCAGAGCCTGGAGCCTGTTTCCGATTCTGTGTCTCCCTCTCTCTGACCCTCCCCCGTTCATGCTCTGTCTCTCTCTGTCCCAAAAATAAATAAAAAACGTTGAAAAAAAAATTAAAAAAAAAAAATAAAATGAGCATCATGAAGTTTACTTGTTAAATTTGCTTTTTTTTTCCTTTGTTTTTCACTTTGTGTGGTAGTAAAAGATTGCTTTGGAAAAATACTAATCTCTTAGCTGTGCAAAGGAGAAATGGGTAGAAACGATGCAGACTGAATCTGTGCTCCTAACCATCATCCATGGTGGGTGATTGTAGACGGACCCCTGTGAAGGATTATTCTAGGCAGAAAGACCTCCCCTCTCTCCTGGGTTCCCCTTCTCAGTCTGCACCGTTCCCTATCTAATTTCCTTTCCTTAATTGAAAAAAAACTAGTTGCTGAATTCTTGTGATCTGAGCCATCCCACTGAACACCTATATTGAATTTATAGTATTCAGTGTTTGTGTGTCCATGGTCCTTTTAAAGGGTACCAGGTCCGAATTCATCTCCTACCCTGTATTGACATATATACTGTTGCTGAAATATCTTTGATGCTTTCTGCCTTTTTTGTTGCTGTTTTCAAATACCTGGGATAGTCTCCACATCGTCTCTTGGATTATCCAAACTCCCATTCATTGTCTAAGGTCTGCCTTAATGTTGAAGCAGCACAGCTTACTGAGGGCCAGGTTGGCAGAAATCAGAGTGAGAATATCCTCAGAGGAAGCTGAAAGTAAGCAGAACTAACATAAGGGTCTGTTGGTAGGCAACTGCCCCTTATCATTGTGAACTTGTCCTAGTTCTGAAAGCTAAAGGGAGTGTATTTTAAATAAGGAAGGCATTATTATTGCCCATGGCCGTCACAGTCTGACTTCACATCTTGTTATTCCCCTGGCTCCCATATACTCTACAGCAGGATTTGTCAAGAATGGCACTTGACTTGGGGGGGGTCAGATCATTCTTTGGGGAAGTTATCGTGATCATCGTAGGATATTTAGCAGCATCGTGGCCACAAGCCTGGGTTGCCAATAGCACTCCCTCAGTTGGGACAACTAGAAATGAATACAGACATTGCTAAATGTTGTGCAACAAGGGAGGTTAGAAGAAGAGAGGGGCTGCAAAATTGGTCTCCACTGAGGACCACTGCTCTACAGGCACAAGGAATTTCTTTCTTCTAGATGCAGAATTTCTTTCTTCCACACATCCATGTTGCAGAATGCCCTTTTCATTCATCAGCTTGCAAGCTTTAGCTTTGTTCAAGATCTAGCCCTCCTGTGAAGGTTTTCTTGCCAAAACTGTTATTGCGCCTTCTTTGTGCTCCCAAGCACATAATAATTATTTACAAACTTAACATGTATAGAGCTCCTACTATGTGCCAACCATTATACTAGGTTCTAGGAATACAGCAGTAAAGAAAAATATTCTTGCCTTGTGTTGCTTAGTCTAGGCTACTGGATCACAAATTATATATTAGTTACCATATAGACTATGAATTCCTGGAGGGCAGGGACCAAGTGTTGGGTCTTACTCATTTCTATATCCCCTAACTCCTTACATAGTATTTGACACAGAGATAGATGCTCTTCGTAATATTTGGTGAATAAAAAAAAGTTTATTCCACTCTCTGCATCTCGACCTACATTACCTCAATTCAGTTTCTCTTCGTTGTGAAAATGAGCTCTCGCCTGTTTCCAAATGAGATAAACGGATTCAATCTGCCCCTTCAAATCCTGCCTTCTGCAAAGATGCCAAATGAGATGTCCAGAAGACAACTCTTACTGCTCTGCCTAAAACCCATCTGTGCTTCTTGTTGCATCCGGTATTTTAAAGACAGATGTCTGCAACATAGCTGAGTCTGGACTTTCTGGCTACTCCCTTCCCTATAATTCTCTCCCAATAGCCAGAACAGTCTATAGCTCTCTACAATCACTAGTTCACACCCCGAATGCATTGTTCCTTCTTCCTCTGTCTGCATTTCCCCTCTTCTATTGGGTAACTCTAACTTACCCTTTAAGATTCAGTTCAGGGGTCCCTTCTTTCTGGAAACTTCTAGGCCACCTACCAGACTAAGGTAGTTGTTCCTCTCCTGTGTCCCACAGTGCCAGTGTCTACTTATAATATTTCTTAATTGTCTGTAATGCGTCTGCCTTCGCAATTCTGCAGGGAGTTTCTTGAGGGCTGGAATTATATCTTACTCTTTGCATCCCAGGTGTCTAGCACAGTAACAGACAAGTGGTGGCACTTAGACTTTGAATGAAAAATTTAGTAACAGCTTTTATTTATCATAGAAGTTTAAAATAGAAGCTCTTAATTATTTACTTTTACCTTCCACAGATATTGGTATCAACTTGACAGATCCTATGTTCAGAGGAATTTATAGGGGAGTTCAGAAGCATCAAGGTAAATGTTTCTGTTGTTAAGATAAAGTAAAGACAAGCTTTCTGCCTCAGGGAGATGATGGAAAGCATAATCCACTTTACAGCTGAAATATTAAAGGATTTATTATGCAACTTGGATAAAACTATAAACAAAGTGAAACATTTATAAGCTATATTGGTAAGCCACAGCCATGAGCATTTATAAAGCACCTATTATAACAAAGTGTTACCAAGGTCTTCTCTGAGGAAGCTTATGATTTTGAATAAAGAACTTTAACCATATGCATAAAAGCCAAACAATCGCTGATTGCTTAATTGGTCTTTTAAGCATATCTAGTCCTTTGAAAACGTTTTCCGCTAAGTGACAAAGAGGTAATGGGATTAAGGAGTAGGCGTGCTGCTGTCCACCCTCCCTGTCTTACCTTTCCCCCCTTTCCATCCATGTCTTGCTAAATCCCAGATACTTGTGGGATAGGTGGGAATAGACAGGAGTCTCTCAAAGGTTGACGGAAAGCTTAGCCAAAAGCAAAATGGCTTATATTTATCATATCAAGTTCATTTAAAAAGCATATTTTGTCAGCTGAGGTGAGTAAGCAGGAAATGATGGCAACAACAAGTTTTTGAAAGAATCTCTCCAATAAACTGGTTTGTGAATATTGTCTCAGAAAATTACCGTACTTGTTATTATGTGAATGCAAACAGGAAAATTTGGTTTTGAGGCCTGGGTGAAGTGCAAGTGCACATTTCAGCAATTACGTCAAGATAATTTTACTATGCTTCTAGGTGGTAATGAGCGAAAGCTTCTCTGAATACAGAGAATGTTAGATGTCACCTACAAGAAAGTTAAACATTAGCTTTCATAAGCCTTACCTCAAAACATACCTTTTCTACTTCATTTAGAAGTTTAGATAATGTTTTTATATTTATCAAATGTTAGGTACTACATCTTAGAGTATGTAATTATATTGATTTTCTTGCCTTTGTAGCACTTAATAGATTTCATGCTTTATGACTCTATGTGTATGTATGTTTGTATGTGCGTTTTTATGAAATAAGTTTTATTCTTATCAGTATCCCTCTGGTTTACAATATTTAGCAAAACTGGATGTCTTAGTGTAAGTTCACTAAGTTGATATTTTTTGTCTAAAAGAAATTTTATAGCTTCTAGAAGTAATGATAATTCTAATAAAATTTACTGATACTTAAATCTGAAATTAATACATGGATTTATGTCATTTTTTAATATTGCCATCCATTTACCTCAGGCCTCTTAAAGCTTAGCCTTCAATTGATCTCCCCAGAAAGCTTATTGTTACTTAACAAGAAATTTTGGGAAAAAGAAAAAAACTGTCAGTGAAAATAAAAATTATCCTTCCTCAATGGAAATGGGAATTATAATAATACGGTATTAACTGAAATTTACAAAGAGAAGTTTTATCATGTTTTGGGAAGCATTACAGATACACTCTGAAAATCCCTAGTAAAAATAAGCAATCTTAATGACTTTTATTTTTATTTAAAAAAATACAATACCAACAAGTTTCGATTTTAAGGCAACTGATTTAAGTTGTAGTGAGCAAATTCACCTTTCATTTGAACTTCCTGATTTTTGTCACTTTTCTCCCTTTTGGTCAACAGAATAAAATACAATTAAATGGATAACTAGTCACCTAGTTTGATACAGGTTTCCTTTTTTTGTTTTTTTTAAGGTTATCACTGATTGTTATCATAAGTACTCATCAAATGGTATTGATTTGGTAAATGATTGTTTCTATGTGTTTTTCTTTCAAGAAGAGATAATTAAGTGAAAAAATTTTTTACTAGCTTTTCTTAATGTGGGGTTTTTGCTTTTATAGACGACTTACAAGATGTAATAGAAAGAGCTGTCCAGATTGGTGTTAAAAAGGTAACATTTCATTTTTGTTACTCTTAAGTTTTTTTTAAAAAATTAAATTTTGGTTAAGGTACTACAGAATAGAAGAGAAAGAGCTCAGGCCACACTTGGCATTTTGGGATATGTATTGTCAGCAAGTAATATTAGCAAGTTAATGAAGTAAAATATCAAAATTTTCTGTTCACAGCTATTTAAGTGATACAGACCTCATGCTTGGATAGTTCTTCCATGTGATCAGAAACATGGTAAATGGCAAAATCTCTTTGAAAAAAATTTTTAAGACCTATCTGAATTATCAGGTTTGTCAAAAATGCAACTCTTAATTTTATAATGTAATTTAGCATCTGTTAGAATTAAGTGATCATCAGAAACACATGTATCCTGGGGCACCTGGGTGCCTCAGTTGGTTAAGTATACAGCTCTTGATTTTGGCTCAGGTCTTGATCTCATGGTTTTGGAGTTAGAGCCCTACATCGGGCTCTGCACTGACAGCACAGAACCTGCTTGGGATTCTCTCTCTTCTCTCTCTCTCTCTCTCTCTCTGAAAATAAATTAACATAAAAAAAAAATGTGTATCCTGTCACCACCTTTGGCTCTTATAGTATGGGTATACCATTTCAAAAACTGAGAGAACACTTTAATTTTTACAGTACTAATTTGATTATCAGGAAAATTCTACCTTTTAGAGAGTTCTAAGCAAATGAATATTAGCACTGTGTCAAATTCTTTGAATAGATAGATACTTCTTTTTAATTAGTATTTTTTTAAAAATATCAAGCTATTCCTCCCCCCCTCCAACACACACACACACACACACACACACACACACAAGAAATCGGGTGAAGTTCCATAGTATGGCATCAGGACACTTGGTGATGGCCACAGGACACTGTGGCTGCTAAGTTGAATAACCTGAGTTTTAAAAGATGACACTGCTGGGGCACCTGGGTGGCTCAGTCAGTTAGTTGAGTGTCCGACGTTGGCTCAGGTCATGATCTCGCGGTTCGTGAGTTCAAGCCCCGCGTCGGGCTCTGTGCTGACAGCTCAGAGCCTGGAGCCTGTTTCAGATTCTTTGTCCCCTCTCTCCCTCCTCCCCACCCCTGCTTGTGCTCTGTCTCTCTCTTTCAGAAATGAATAAACATAAAAAAAATTAAAGATGACACTGCTGACTCATGAGTTCTCATTCCCAACTCGGAACGCTATAGCTCTCATTCACAATAAGAAAGGATAAAGGTTACAGCATTCCTCTCTCATGATGCAGTCATTCTGTGCTTGGCAAATCACTGTATAAAATGCTTTTCTGCAAACTCTGAATACCAGGCTCCTGAATTTCCGCGTGTTGGCCATGAGTAGTTCAGTCTTAACATTTGTAAACACACACACACACGTAAGAATGACAGGGATGGAATATACTTGGACATGCTTCCAAATTGAAATCTAACTTGGTGCCTTGCTGTTACATTGTGACTGAAAGCACAGTGATCGCGGCACCGCTGGCTTCCAGCGCCGGCGCCATTCGTCGTCCGACAGTGATAATAATGCCTACTTGAGACTTGTGAGGGTGAACTAAAGCAGGAATGCAGAGCACCTGGTATTGTACCTGCATGAAGTGAGCAGCCTGTATTTTGTGAAGTTTGTGGCAGAGACCATCGGCCTAATGTCCTCATTGTGAACTGGGAGAGGAAATTATGTCCTCTCGTCTTGTCCTTGCTTGTTTTTCTAATCTCTTTGGGAAAGTTACAGATAAAAGGTAGAATTAATTAGCAACTATTTTACACAATTGAAATACTAAATGTGGGCACCTGGTCTTGTATTAAAGAATTAGGGAATGTTGGTAAACAGTAAAATTTTCCTGAAAGTTGAGGATTTAATTATGCCTATGCATTCCCTGAGTAAGATACTCAATGTCTGCTATATTAGAAGTCTAAGTTGCTTTATAAAAACGTCTGTCATTTGCATTTCCTCCTGTGTTTTACTGTTTTCTCTTTAGGCATACACCTAGAGTGAATTCTTCATTTTAGCTCAGGGAGGCACTTGAAGTGAGATGTTTAAAGAAATACACATCGGTGCACTTAAATCACTGCTCTAGAAAGATGTACACTTATCAGCACTGCCTCAGTGGCCGTCAACACACAGGCTCTTTGGTGACATTTTCCTTTTAATACAGTAGCAAAGACACTGTTCTGACTGCTGGTCGACCCTAAGGGCTGTCCCTTTAGAAGCGTGCTTTTCTGCTAAGAGCCATACATTTTCCTTACAAAGAAGTCATCAATATACATTAACCCAGAGATTGTCAGACTTTTGGTCTCAGAACCCATTCACATTCTTCACTATCAATGAAGACCCCAAAGAACTTTTGTTTTGGTTTTATCTGTTAATATATACTGTGTTAGACATTAAAACTGAGAAAAATTCAAAATATCTATTAACAATAAACCAATATATTACATAAGGAACATATTTTTAGGAAAAACAAATATTTTCCAACCCCCAAAAATGTAGTGACATGAATGGAATTGTTTTCCCTTTTTTTTTTTTTAAACATCTCGTCCCTTTCCTGTCTAGCTCTTAAGACTGCTGAACTTGGGTATGTGTTTTTGCAGGCAGTCTGTTGTGACATTACACATCATGTAGCCTCTGGAATACTCCCTGCACACTTGTGACTGAGGGTGAAAAAGCAAATAGCATCTTTGGTATTATTTTGAAAATAGGTTTGACCTCACATATCCCCTCACATATCCTCCTCACATATCCTCACATATCCCAGGACCTCACTTGGAGAACTGTTGAATTAATAAACACTGTTGAATCTCTAACTTAGATTAACAGAATTCTAAATTCAGAAGTACTTAGTCAGGCTTTCATAATGTGGAATCTGTCCTCTGTCATTCAATGTAACACAGACATGGAATACACTTTAATAGGAAGGAGTGACACAATCCGTGTTGGATGTATGCTTGTATGTGTGGGGAGGGGTGGTGAGGGACCACTCTACGTAAAAGGTGACCTTTCAGCCAAATTTTAAAGGAAGGTAAGTGTGTGACAGTCTTAGGAAAGCATTCTGGAAAAGCAGCAGGGAGGCGTGTTTAGGAAACTTGTTGATACTCTGTTAAAGTGGGCATGTTTTCTTTCTGTTTCAGTTTATGATCACAGGTGGAAATCTGCAGGACAGTAAAGAGGCACTGCATTTGGCACAAACAAATGGTATCCTCCTCTCACTTTGACCCTCTCCCCCCATATGAATTAAGTTCTTTTGAAGAACTCTTTCTATAACTGCCTCAGGTACAATACAACGGATCATGACTGGAAACAACAGGAAAACGGACTGAGTGTAACAGGGTGTGATTAAGATGAAAGGGTTCTGACACTGATATATCAGATGTTTGGTTAAATCCTCTCTCATCGTACTTAAGGATTATTTTAAGATTTCCTTAATGAGAATTAAGTTCACCAGGTATATAATTTAGTCTCCAGTATTCCTGATACAGGATTTTTGTGTGTATGCTGTAATGTGTTCAGGATGGGAGTTGCTTTTATTTTGCTTTTTTTAAACTTAAACTGTGAAGGATCATTTATTAAGTATGTATCATGCAGACCACGGTGGAAGGCCCCAGGAATGCAAGTAATAATGTATCATCCCTCAGATGCTCACTTTATGTTACACGTTTTGCATTTATTTAAAATCTATAAGGTTTGGAATTGGTTCCAAAGGGAATCCTAGTTACACAAAACATCTCCTTTATCTGGCATTCATTTTACCTCACCTTTTTTTGGTTTTGTGTTTTGTCATACTTCACGTGCTAGACTTTGAAGAATTAGGCATTCTATTTTATTTTTAAAAATACTGATTTACTTACTAAAAGCTATTTTGGGGGGTACCTGGGTGGCTCAGTAGGTTAAATTCCAGACTCTTGGTTTCAGCTCAGGTCATGGTCGCATGGTTCGTAGGTTTGAGCCCCATGTCGGGCTCCGTGCTGATGGTTTGGAGCCTGCTTGGGAATCTCTCTCTCCCTCTCTCTCTGCCCCTCCCCTGCTTGCGCTTGCTCTTTCTCTTTCTCTCTCTCTCTCTCTAAATAAGTAAACAAAATATTTTTTCAAAAGCTGTCTTTTTGTGGCAATCTTTCTAAACTGCGTACTTCTCTTCAGGATCCACTGACACTTTTTCTTAATGATTAAGATAAAAATAACCATCTTCCCAGATGCCTTGGAGGTGTATAAGAATATTGTCTTCTATCCTTTTTATCCCCAGAGAGATCTATTTTCAAAACTTCTTGAATCTTCATTGTCAGCCCTCTTCACTCCCCCCTTCACGAACCTGTGTTCTCACTGTTTAAAAACCTCTGCCTCCTCTTATATGTAAACACCTGCAGGAGAGGCTGAGGAAGGCTCCCCACCTCTCACGTGGGTTCAGGTGCAAACCACTCAGAAGCCCTTTTTGACTTCACGTTGGTGTTTCGTGCAATTACAGTTATCAAGACATGGTCTGCAAATAAGTGAGCTTAATTCTTTATCAGATAAACAAATCTCCCTTCCACCTCCTTAACTCACGCTTTTTAAGCATGTTTAAATTTTAATTGTCATATTAACTATGTGAAACAAGATGGTCACATGAATAGTGAGTATAAAGATATAGTTAGGTTATGACACTTCATTCTGTAAGAAATTGTTTCATTTTCCATTCTGTTAGGCTGAGTAAATGCCAGGCTTTGGAAAGAGGTGAATTAATTATTTTTACCAGTCTGTTAAGGCAATTTTCATATTCCTGTCCTGCTTTGCTAAGGTATTCCAAAAATTCTTACATGATTAACTTCATGCCATTCTGGCAGTTTGAATAGTTTATGGCTATTATTAAAAATTAGCCAGCTGAAAGTATTTGTCATTTAAATATAATATGAAAAATACTTTGGAAATAATCCTAAGACATTATTTTGTGCTAGATATGTTTTTCAGTACAGTTGGATGTCATCCTACAAGATGTGATGAATTTGAAAAGAATGACCCTGATCTTTACCTAATGGAGTTGTTAAATCTCGCTGAAAACAATAAGGGGAAAGTTGTAGCAATAGGGGAGTGTGGACTTGGTAAGTGCCAACCTAGCCCTGTTAGAGTGACTTTGAAAGTGATTTGTTCTGTACAAGTTATGAGTAATTGTTGGTTCTTTTTTTTATCTTTTAAAGATTTTGACCGACTACAGTTCTGTCCCAGAGATACTCAGCTCAAGTAAGGAAATTTATTGACTTCAGGAATTATTGTAAAATCTTAAGAGTGATTTTTTTTTTTATATATAGCTTTTATCAGTTCAGAATGTAGCTGGAGTAAGCATCAGGATTTTTTGTTAATCCCTTTGTATATCAAAAGTTAAGTGAAACATGGAATTCATAGGGGATGGAAGCATATAGCTCCTAATTGGTTAACCGGCTAACTTAATTTTAATGGTGGAAATAAGGGATGAGTTTTACATGATAGAGACTTTTGTTGTTCTTTTTTTCACGAATGTATTCATGCATGCATCATTCCAATGAGATGATTTAAATTCAGTTGTGGGGGACACGATTTACGGGCAAGGGATATTAAAAAGAAATTATAGGATCAATCACCAAAGCTAGAAAAACTTATTTTGCTCTTGCTGGGCATTGGATATTGTCAACTTAGAATATGAGAATCCTTTCATAGGAGCCACATGGAGAATGGTGGCTTCTGAGAAAACTCCAAAGCTCACAAGCCATGTAGACTTCCTACAACCCACTGCCTATACCTTTTAATTGGAGCTCCTATAAAGCACACTGGTGGATAGTGTTACTGGCTAAAAAGAAAAATAGACTTAATTTAAGACTTGAGCATTTTGTTACATTTCAGAAACAGTGTATTAATGATCAAGATAATTAAACATTAGAGTAAATCCTTTCATAATTAAAATAGTATGTACATAGCAGGATATGGTTTAGGCTTGAACGTAGATGCCAAGTGCCCAGGTATTAATCTGTACTAGGGAGTCTGAACTCCATTCGTTCAGTAAATGATTACCAAGTGCCTCCTCAGTATGATACAAGGAAAGATAGGCTTGGTTCTGTGCCTTTATAGATAAGAGAAGACGTAAATAATTAAAATAGGCTGGAAAATGCTATCAAAAAGGTGTAGGGCAGTAGGGCGGAAGGACTTTCCAGGGGAGTCAGGGAAGCCTTTGCCAATAAGGTGAGGAGATGTGAGTGAGGCCTCTTCCAGAGTAGATAAAGCTAAGGACAGACTGAAGTCTGGTATAAATTTTGAAGAGATGGGCAGTTCAATCTGAGATTTTTAAAAATTTTAAAACCTCAAATGATGTAGTAAAAAACCACACTAGCAGTTATCCTGTGTGGACCATTGCTACCGAAAGAAATGCCCCGCCTTCCACCTGTGCTCCCATGGCTCCGGCTCTGCTCTGCTCACAGCGGCTGTGCTAGTTTCAGTGCTCCCCGCGGTGGGTGCGCTGCAGCCCGTTACCCCTTCCCGCCCACACAGACTAGGCTCTGGGCTCTGCCGAGGCAGGTGCCAAGTCTTCACTCATGTTGTAGTTCCCATGGTGCCATGCACAGTACTCTCGGTACGTGGTAGGTACTCAGGAAATGTTCACTGAGTTTTTAATGAGGAGGAGGGGTCCTTTTTGATTCCTGTAGAGCGGCATGGATATAAAGCTTATAATTCAGCTTTTACTGTTGGCTCTTTTCTCGGAAGAATTTAGATTTTGAGCTGTTATTTGATACCATCCTGGAGACTTAACCAGTGTATGACTTGTTTTTGTTTTTTGTGTAAAAATGCAGTCAGGAAAAAGATCTATGAGAAGAGAAAAATAGAAAACGGTGTGATAGATTACTAGGCAAGACAAAACTAACGTGCGGTAGACACGGTGTCTAAAAAATAGTGTCTGACAGATAATGGTAAGTAAAGGCAGTATATAACGGTGTTTGAAAGTAGTTCTCTTTGGAATCAACAGCTTTGGGTTGGAATCACAACTGCCATTGGTGGCTGTATGTCTCTTTGTAAATCTCAATTTCTTCATCGTTCCACCTACTTTTCTTAACATTTGGTATGTAAGGCCCAGAGTAACATGCCTGGCACAAAGTAAGTGTTCAATAAATTGTGGCAGTTGTGTTATTCTTAGAAATATTTTCATCCTAAAGAAAATACTGGCTGTTCTTTTTCTTTGGGGTTTTTGGAAAGTATTTTTTAAAAAGAAAAAAAATCAGAAAACAAGGGAAAGGCTGATTCCATCCTGGAAGAGTTACCCTTTAAGCATTCCCTGCATTTTCAGTTTCTCTGCCACAGGCCATATTCTCTTTTCTTGTTGTAAGTTTAGAGCTTGGTTCACTTGAGTGGGAAGAATTTGCTTTGGGATTTTTCTTGGGGCTTTAAAATATTAACACTGTGCAAAAAAAGAAATTCTACATCAGACAGGATTTAAAAAAAATCGTTTGGGGATTTAGGGGACCTCAGAGAGGAGAGATTGAGGCTGTCCTTGCCATCAGCCAGTCCAGAGGAGGGATCGCCACCATGGGTTAAGGTACACTGTGGTAATGCTTTGGGTGCTCTGGAGTTGCCTCACTCGTGATTACTAACAGCCGCTATTCTGAAGCTGACCTTTCCAAGGTCAAGCTGACCTGTACTTGATTGTTGACCCTAAAATGTAAGAAGCAGTATTACAATTAGAAGCAATTACAGTTTGACTAAAATGAGCAAATCTAACAAAAGTAAACAGCGGTTTTCATATATGAGCTAAGAAAGAAATAAAAGCAGAGATGTCTCTTGAAAGGTGCCAGTTCCTGCCCTGTAACTTATGCTATTTTTAGTTACCGTGGCTTTTTTTCCTTTACAGACAATAGTTTAATGTCAAGCACCAGCTATTCTCAATATATGTCATTAGGAATAATTGGCCTCCTTAAGACACCTACCTAGTTTGAACGCATGGACCTTTCTTTTCTCATATTATGCAAAATTCTGTAGGCACCCTGCTTGAGCATCTATTATTTTCATAATTTGTACTTTTGCCTGTTTTGTGATAGGCTTATTCCCAAGGTGATCATTAGATTCTGTAAATCTGTGGCTTGGTTGTGTGGCTTTGTACATGGAGTTTTGTGTGAAAGAAACGATCCATGTAGAGTGGTGAACACAAAGGGTATGTGGTGTGTAGCCAGAAGCCAGATACATGGTCAAGTTTATATAATGACTGGAGCACACTTAATTGCTGACACTTGTATTACTTTAAACATTATGGAAACAGTGACTTTTAAGATTTCATTTCTGTTTCCTACCCTGTGAAATTTTAGCACTTTGTTAAATTATTTTTGCTTTTTCTAGCCCAGCAGAATCTGAAAAGGTGATTTAAAAAGCTGAACACAGTGGGAGCACTTGGGTAGCTCAGTCAGTTAAGCATCCAAATCTTGCTTTCGGCTCAGGTCATGATCTCACAGTTTGAAAGTTCAAGCCCCAAAACGGGCTCTGCGCTGATGGTGCAAAGCCTGCTTGGGATTCTCTGTCTCCCTTTCTCTCTGCCCCTCCCCTGCTTGCTCTCTTTCTCTCCCCCTGAAAATAAATATAGACTTAAAATAAGTAAATAAAAACCTAAACATTGGGTAATAAAGACAACACCACGTTTATGAAAACTAAGTACATTTCTATTTCTAATTTTAAAATTTAGCATTTTCAGGGCACCTGGGTGGCTCCGTCAGTTAAGCGTCCAACTCTTGGTTTCGGCTCAGGTCATGATCTCATGCTTCACGAGTTCAAGCCCTGTGTCAGGCTCTGTGCTGACAGTGCAGAGCCTGCTTAGGATTCATTCATTCTCCCTTTCCCCACTCTCTGTCCCCCTCTCTCCTTCTTCCTCCCTTCCTCCCTCCCTCTCTCAAAGATAAATCAATAAACTTCAAAAAAAAAATGAAAAGAAATTGAGCATTTTCAAGAGTACAAAGGGGTACTTCAGGAAAATGGTTGTCCTTACACTTCAAGGAGACAAGACAGCGGAAAATATAGCAAAAGAGATTTAAGTGAAACAGGGAAATTATTCCCTAAAATCAAGGCGCCTAGAAGAGGTAAACTCCTGTAGGAAATAAGACACTTACTATCTGTAATTCCTGGGTTTTATTTTAACTGCATGACCGTTAATGAGAACTAGTGAGCACTGTGCTGAGTGAGAAAACATAGGACAGCCCACCCCATTATATCTCGCTCTTATGCTATAGAACCAGGAAAAAAGGCTTCTTTGAATACAACTTGGGTCATTTTGGCCGGACCTGGACTTAGAGACTGAAGTTCTGATCACACTGTGTTCTGTGATCTTGGATGAAGTCCTAAATCCACTGACACCAGCTCTTGTCCTATTCTAGGGTTATTTTGTGGATCAAATGAGATAATGGTATGTGGTACTTGAAAAACCTTTTTCTAAAGTACTCTTCAAACATTTAGGGCTGCCATTTTATCATGTAATTTTCAGATCTTTGAAAAACAGTGTTTTAGTTTTTTTGTGTATATTTAATAAATCCTTGTGTTTAGTGGTAATAATTTCTTGTATAACAGCACATGGAAAACACGGAGTATAAAGCTTTGCCTGGCCTTTTGCTGGAGCGAATGGATTCCCACTGATGGTGCTTAGCCCGCTCTCCAGGCAAGAGGCTGGTGGTATATTCACCACCAACACATGCTGCAGGGAAGGGGTCCCACAGGTGATGGGAGGGTGTCTGCTTCATTTGCTGGGGTTTGGTGGAAAAGCTAGTTAAAAGTATATCTGAGGGAACAGCTCCCATCACTGTAGACTTAAACGTTATAGCTCTTTATTTCTAGTGATCAATAAAGTGCTGTCTAATTTACCTAGAAGTTATAATGGAAAGCTAACACATTAAAAAATTTTTTTATTTATCATTTTTGAGAGAGAGAAAGCACGTGAGTGGGAAAGGGGCAGACAGAGAGGGGGGGTTGGGGGGATAGAGGATCCGAAGCAGGCCTTGTGCTGACAGCAGAGAGCCTGATGCAGGGCTCGAACTCACAAACCGTGAGATCATGACCTGGGCGGAAGCCGGATGCTTAACCAACTGAGCCACCCAGGGTCTCCACTAACAGACATTTTTTGAAAATGATTTTGTAATCCCAGAAAATGAAGTATCCCTTTCAGGAAGATGTATGTGATAATTATCAATGCCTCTGGCTAAGCCAGCTGTATTTTAAACATCTGAGTTCACTACTTCTGTCCTGTAATCTCCTAGATAATAAAAGTCCTTTAAAAAAATTATTTTTCTTATGCTAAAATAAAATTAACGAAAATTTTTTGGCATTATGCAGATATTTTGAAAAACAGTTTGAACTGGCAGAACAAACAAAATTACCAATGTTTCTTCACTGTCGGAACTCACATGGTGAATTTCTGGGTGAGTTAGAGCTAAAATCTCCTTTAGAATTAAAGAATTTTGCAGCAATTAGTAAAGTATTTGCCAAAAGTTGTTTGTTTTTAATTTACAGACATAATGAAAAGAAACAGAGATCGGTGTGTAGGTGGAGTGGTAAGTAGAAGAGTTTTTTTTTTGTTTGTTTTTTTAAATTTTTTTTAACATTTATTTATTTTTGAGACAGAGACAGAGCATAAACGGGGGAGGGTCAGAGAGAGAGGGAGACACAGAATCCGAAACAGGCTCCAGGCTCTGAGCGGTCAGCACAGAGCCCGATGCGGGGCTTGAACTCACGGACCGTGAGATCGTGACCTGAGCTGAAGTCGGACGCTTAACCGACTGAGCCACCCAGGCGCCCCAAGAGTTGTTTTTAATAAAGGATGCACAGAAGCTTCTTTGTTACTCCTGTCGGCTTCTAAAGGAATTCAGATATCAGCAGTAAAGTTATTAAGCTTCTTCCCTCTCTTGTTGAGGTACATAAATTTACTATTAATCTATGGGCCAGATGTAATACAGACCTAAATCACACCGATTTAATTACATTTATTTTGTCCAAAGTACAAGAATGATAAAGAATTTGGCTCACAAGAAAACCCCATGAATTTACTCCTATATTTTAATAGCATGGGTGACAATTCTTTTTCTCTGCCTCTTCCATCAGCATTCTTCAGTGTTCTTCAATTTAAATTCTGAGCAAAATATAAACTAATCTTAATATCTTTTAATATTTTAATATTCACCTCAGGTTTGCCTTCTTAATTTGTCAACTGTATTCACTTAGCACTCTGATTAGAGACTCCTTTCTGGAATCTGCTTGTACTCTGTAAACACTTCTGTGTGGTCATTTCAACCACTAGTCTTGAGACAGTTTCCATAAACATTATCTGCCCACCACTTAGTTCAGGTATCCATAGCAGTGTTCCTTAAATCTTTTTTGGATCATGGGCTCTTTGGAAAATCTGCCTCCAAAAAATGCTCAGATGTACAAATTTTCACCTGTGATTTTAGGAGATTCACTCGTCTCCGGCAAAAAGGCTGTTATCCAGGTATATAAAATCAATTATACTACACCAACTAAAGAAAGAGGAAATGGCACTGAGCACTTACTGTTTGCCCACATATGCTGCTTTGATAGCTTCATCTGTATTCTCTCAGGTTTTTAGCCTCTGCTTCATGTCGTGTACTGCTGGTGATAATGTTTTCTATGTTGCTGTTGATATTACTGCACACGTTTTTATCTATAGTTTACTGACTCTATCCTTTAGGAACTGTACTTGGGAACTGAGAGAGGCTTAGAGGCTTTCATTAATGGGGGGATTAATGGCTCTACCTCTTTGCCCATTTGCTTCATTTCTAAATAAGAAGTTACTTAGCAAATCCAAACCTAAATGTTTGATTTTATCAAAAAAAGAGATTGTCAAGGGGCGCCTGGCTGGCTCTGTCAGTAGAACATGCAACTCTTGATCTTGGGGTTTTAAGTTCAAGCCCCACATTGAGTGTAGAGATTACTTAAGAATAAAAGCTTTAAAAAAAAGATTGCCAAATTAAAAAAAAACGAATTTTCTGCAATGGTTTATGAGGAGTTCTATTTAAAATTACTTTGATGTTAATGGAGGATATATTTTCTAGTCAGCTAGAGATGCTGAGAGGAGAATAAACCCTTTTGGGCAGCCGTGTAATGCAGTTTTATTTTTCAGAAACATGTTATCCATAGTGGATTCTGACTCTGGATGCTGTAGTAACAGATTAATGACATTACTTGTTGGTGTATTTAAAGTGTAACTTATTGTTTAGGTTACATAGATGTATCCAAAGTATGAAAGACTGTGCTTTCTTCCTTACATCTTTGAAGGAGAACAACACCATCTTCTTCCTTTTTGCCTACTGAGCTGATTCTTACCGTCTCACAGTTCAGTTTTGTAGTTACATTCTCACAACTCTTTCTAGATCTGCTTAAAATTTCTTCTAAAAGTCATTTTCTAGAAAAAGTATCCTCTAACATAATAAAAACTCAACATTTTAAGATTTATTTTACATGGTTTTGTCACGTTTCTAACTTGTCTTCATGCTTCTGCCTAAGAGTGTGGCTCCCACGTCCATTCCCCATTCCCGAAGGTACTGCAGAGCCATCAGCACGGCCACAGAGAGAGTCTGGGCAGCCACGTCCCTCGTGCCTCACCTCTTTGGAGATGGTGACCCATTATAACTGTGAGATTCGAATTGAAAATAAAAATTGTAGGGGCCACCACATCTGAAACCCTCTGATCCAAAAAACAAAAACAAACAAAACAAACCCCTATGCACCTATACTTTTCCTTAGAAAGTCTCATTAATGTTATTTAGGATTTTTAAAGAAAGAGCGATTATTAAGTAAAATTACACCTGTATGTTCTAGGTGCATTCATTTGATGGTACCAAGGAAGCAGCAGCTGCCTTGATGGACTTGGATCTCTATATAGGATTTAATGGTTGGTAGGTCCTTAAGTTTGTTTTATATTAATTAGATTCCTGTTTTACAGTGAATTGCTGATAAAGATTTAAATTTTTTATTTAAATGTATTTATCACCTGGATCTTGGCTTGTGAATTTCAGTAATTATACAAGAAATTAAACTACATTACTCCTGCAAGTTATAGGGATGCCTGGCTTACTTGGTGGGTGGAGCATGCGACTCTCGATCTTGGGGTGGTGAGTTCAAACCCCGTGTTGGGCATAGAGCCTATTTAAGTTAAAAAAAAAAAAAGTTAAAGGTTATAAACTACTAACCCTGTATTACAGTCATGGACAACAATTTTGTATTGAGATCAGCAGCTAGCTTTCTCTGGCGATGCCTTTTATACTTAGCTCATTTTATCACTTTAAAGTATATGTGTTCGCAGCATTGTGCATGCAAGTGATGTCTGATGTGGGGAGAGTCCTACTATGACCTCATTTTATGTATCTCTATAGGCCAGGAAACTCACAGAAGCTAAGGACACGGCATAAAGTACTCCTAGTGTGAGAACCAGTGTTCTCTGGCTCCACACTCAGCCTTTCTGCTGGTACAGCATACCAAGCCTCATAAACCCAACATAGTCAGCTAGCGCTGCTGGGTCCCTGGCTTTCCCTCTTCAGTGTTTCATTCCTTTAAAATGACCACACTTCTGATTACATGAGTTTTTGCTAAAATATCCTCAGGAAAATAGAATCATGAAATTATTGGCTACGGAGTTCAGACTTATATGTCCTCAATGCTGCTTCTATATTTTAATGATTT
The DNA here is from genome assembly GCF_007474595.2 of Lynx canadensis. Lineage (NCBI taxonomy): Eukaryota > Metazoa > Chordata > Mammalia > Carnivora > Felidae > Lynx > Lynx canadensis. Next base: position 15,782,043 of record NC_044320.2, read on the forward strand.
AACTAATAAACCACTGTGAAAAGGCATGCATGAAGAATGGACTAAATAGTAGTTTTGATACAGTCTCTACACCATGCTTTCTGAGTCAGCTTTTCCAGAGACCCCCGCTTTGCTCTTTTTTTTTTTTTAATTTTTTTTTAATCTTTATTTTTGAGAGGCAGAGTGTGAGCAGGGGAGGAGCAGAGAGAGAGGGAGACACAGAATCCGAAGCAGGCTCCAGGCCCTGAGCTGTCAGCACAGAGCCCGACGCAGGGCTCGAACTCACGAACTGTGAGATCATGACCTGAGCCAAAGTCAGACGCTCAACCGAGCCACCCAGGCACCCCCCCACCCCCCACTTTGCTCTTTATCACCATATATCTAAATATTATGTATGTGATGTTGTCTCTTAATTCATTCCCTTTGTCTGTTTTCATTAAGGAGATGAGCATCTTAGTTCTTCCATCCGGGACTGCCCTGCCACCTGCATTATTTCCTCCACAGCCGTCACAGTGTGCCTATTGCAGAGTTTTTGGTTATATGCGTATTCAGTATTTTCATTGATGTCTGTGTAAATACTGTTGACTGCTGAACCACAAGATATACCACTTTTTTTATTTTCCTGGGGCAGCTTTCTTCCTTTCTCTTTACTTGGTTTTCTTCAACACTTGAAGCCTTCTCACACTTTCCAACAACTGTAAAGTGCCTTTATCTGTTCTTCTGCATGAGGACCCTGTCTAGATAATCTCGTTATCTAGATGATCTCTCCATTAGTTCCTGACCCTTTCTGCTTCGTTTTGAGTCCACGTCTGCTCCATGATAGAACTCTTACGTTTAGATCCCATGTATTCAGCTGTTTTGATGGAACACATGTTTCAAAATGAATTTATTCTATTCTTGAAAGTTTGCCTGGATAGTTAAAGAAAACCAAAAACCCTTCCACCTGGTATTTTTCCTCGGCATAATATTCTGGACTAGAAATAATTTTCACGAGAATTTATAGGGCTCCATTTCTAGATTTAAAGTCAGCGGCTGTTCTGTTTCCTAGGCCTTACCCCATGACCTGCTATTTTCTCCCAGTGGAATATTTTAGTTCTTTACCTCTGGTATTGCCAGACTTCACAGAGGTGGCCGATAATTTGTGCACTTGCTGCTGGCCCATTCTGGCTAGAAGCTCATCTTTGTCAGTCCTGGGAAACTTTTTCTCTCTCTTTCTTTGGAGCTCCCAGGCTCATAATCTGATCTCAATATTTTCCCCTCTAATTTCCATCTCTAGTTTTTCCACCTACTTTCAGAAATATTTTTCAACCTCTTTGATGAAACTTCAGCTTCTGGTTTTAATCTCTGAAAGCTTTTTCCCCCTGCCATTCTCTGGAACTATGTACATTTGCAGATGCATCTTCTCATCTCTCTAAAGACATGAATGATGAGTTTTTTTTCTGTTTGCCAGAGAATGCTTTTATTTCCTCTGAGCGCCTTTTTCCTCTTTTAGTCTCTGTCATGACTTCCTTCAAACGTCAGGAAATTCTTACTCTGTATATTTAAAAAGTTAAGAAACAAGCTCATTGGAATCTCTGTGGGGAGACAGCCTATCAACATGCAGGCCAGCTGACCTCGCCAGGGGATCTTTTCGGTGGGTTCTTTTTCTTCATAGAGGGATCCTCTGATCTCTGCTGGAAAAACAGGGTGGGGATTCATGAATGTACCTGTGTTCTGGAACAGAATGGGGTTGGAGAGAGGAACTCACCAGCCAGTCAGCATTCAGTCTCCATCTTCACCCCTGCAGTCCTCTGTGCTGCTTGTTCTCCTGTCCCGGCTCTGATTTAGCTTCTCCAGAGACTACACATACCCTCTCCTCCCTTCTCTCTCTCAGGCCAAGGGTGGGGTGCAGAAGGAGTCATCTCTGCGTCAGTTTGCTGGAAAATAATCTGAGAGTCCCCTCTTTTCTGTACCCCACATTTTAAAACAACCCCCACTCAGTCCCCTGCCTTATCCCAGCCTCAGTACCTGGGATCTTCAGTTCTTAGAACTTCCTTGGGTGAATTGGTTTGCTTGTCTTCAGTATCTCTCTCTGCAGGCACATGGCACTGAAGTCACTTTGCACATAAACAGGTCATTTATAATTTTAACATATACTTTCTGCTTTATAGTTTGTGACTAGGGGTTAGCAATATCCCCTGGTTTCATCAAAAAAATTGTGGTTTTTTTTTTTCCTTATTTTGAAATGATTTTTAAGAGAAGGTAGAAGACCTTTATTTCACTAACTTGAACTGTCTGAGAGATTTCAAAATGGCCTTGAATTTATAAAGATTTGGCATTAAGTTAATGACAAGATTTTTTCCTCCTCCATTAACTCAGAACTATTGTTAGTCATTTAATCAAAGTCAGTATTTCTGTTCTTGTTCTGAAATTCAGTTTATTGTAGTCTTAATCTGAGGCTCTGAGGTATGGTAATTTAATCTGACTATACTACCTGTGACATAAAGTCTTTGATTTCTAAGGATTAAACTATAACATTTTCCCCCAAGAAAATGGGGAAGTTTCAGATTTGACTCCAGAATATGCAGCTGCTCTCCCTTAAATGGGAAACCTTATTAAAGATATAATGGACTTTGATTTTTTTTTAAAATTTGCATCCAATAATTGGTTTTGATTGAAAAATATTTATTCTGGTAGTATATATTTCTGTACGTAGATCACTTTTTACAAGCATGGAATTAATGTAGGAAAAGACTAAGATATGATCTCATGAAATTAAAACTAAATAATTTCATAACTGGAAGTTTTAAATTTAGTACCCATATCAAACATATTTAGGAAATATTCATATTGATCAACTGTTAAGTTGGCTGAAAATAAGAATTTTGGTTTTTTCTAGAGGATATCATTAAAAGGCTGATATTTATGGCAAACTACACACATTTCCCTTTCACTCCTCTTAAAATCATTCTAAAGTAAAGCCCTACATACTCAAAATGGAGTATGGGCATCTATAAGGGCAAAGAAACAAGGCCAGAGTTTCTGGAAAAGCCAGCTTAGACTTTATAAAGGGCCCCAGAGGAGATGGGAGCAAATTTAGCAGGCAGAAATCAGAGAGAGGGCTTTGGGTTTAGAATTAGTGACTAATTGGACCAAATTGAGGTGATTGATGGCCTTTATAGAGAAAGCTCTCACCCCTATATTTACTGCTATACGCAGAGTACAAGAGCAGCAAGCATTTCTACCAAAGGGAAAAATCTCTTCTCAAGAAAAATGAACAAACCAAATTGTGAGAGCCAGGACTTGGAATTCTTATGTTGATGCCAGAGGAAAGCATTTAGAGAAGCAATAGCCTAACCATTAGCTCCTTACCTTCTCACTCTTAGATGAAATTGCAGATCAATATTCCTAGTCCTGGGTGTCCCACAAGGAGCTTCCATTGAGTCCCCACTCAGAGGGGCACCTGGGTGGCTCAGTCAGTTGAGTGTCCAACTCTTGATTTTTGTCTCAGGTCACGATCTTGCGCTTCGTGAAATTGAGTCCCACATCGGGCTCTCTGTTGACAGCATGGAGCCTGCTTGAGATATTCTCTCTCTCTCTCTCTCTCCCTCCCTCCCTCCCCCCATCTCTCTCTCTGCCCCTCTCCCCACCAAAATAAGTAAACTTTTTAAAAAGAGTCCCCATTCACAACTATCAGTAAAACAGTCCTCTGTTTACACAAAAGCAGAGGAAACACAACACTGGAAACTCAAGCCTACTTAAATGTAAACTGATAATTAAGGACCACCAGATAAATGAGGTGCCTCAACAGAAGGAAAAAGACCAAATAGAAAAATTAACACCAGAGGAAACAATTTAGGAAAAAGAACTTTAAAAGAGACCTGATATAGTAAAGGCTGAAATGTAACATTCTGTCAGTCTGGCTGTAACAAGAGAAAGAACATGAAAGTAAGAATTCCTTAATGATTAAAAATGAATGTCAGTGTTAATACCACCATTGGGCTAAGCTAGGGAATCAACACATTCAACAGGAAGATACATATTTTTCCCCTCTACCAACTACCATTGGGTACCTAATAGTAGACATAGGAATTTTCTCTTCGTACAAGTATTCTAGTGAATAAAGGGTTGATAGGATTCTATCAACATCTGCAACTCCTAGTAAACTAAGAGGTCTAAGCTTTGGGCATCATGTCACAAAAATATAACCAGATACCATGTGCTTCTAAATAGAAGATCATACCACCACCTATGAAGGTCTTGCCAAAAACATGAAGAAAAAAATCCAACCTGAATCTGGTCAAGACTCTGGATGGTATTCTCGACATCCTGTAAGAAACACAGCAGGCAAAATTTTCTTAATGTCGAGATGACCAGGGAACATCGTAGAGGAGGAGGATCCCACCTCCTCCCACAGACACACCCCAGGCAGCAACTACGTGAAATGCAAGTCATTTGGAAAATGACCTAATTAGCAGAACGACTCTTCCATGGGGAAAGAAAAAGCCACACTGAGAAAGCAAGAAGGAGCAGAGACGTGGTAGGGAACCAGTTACATGGTACGGCAACTTACAACCGAGAGGGATATCACAGGGGTAGAGGTCTTCCCTGAAGAGCAAGGGGATCGAACCCCATGTTGAGTGCCCCCACCCCCCACCTCAACTGCTCCAGAGATCTGTACCAGGCAGACAAGCCCCCATAACATGTGGCTTTGATAACCATCAGGGCTTTATTCCAGCAGAGCCAGGGTGCCATTAAGAAACAGACTACTCTTACAGGACCAGCACACTCTATTACTAACTCTAAGATCCAGCAGAGAGGCAGCAGTTTGAAAAGTATCTGGATTATACAGGAATAGATTTATTGGCTAATTTTAGGGTTTGTGCTGGAGGGGCAAGGATCTGTAGAAACTTTCTCCAGGACTGGGAGTGTAGCAGGTGCCATTTTTCTTGCCCTTCTCTGGCCTAGCTGGCCTGATGCTGATGAAAGCCAAGTCTGACCCTCTCCAGCTAGCTTGCTAGCACAGCTCACCCTGCCTTGGCATTCCTTGTCTGAGCCACCCCACCCAACCTGCTAGTTCAGGCAGGTGCCCTTCTTAATCGGCACCTGCCCTGCCATACCCTGTGGTCAGCCTCGTTTGGGACTGGTGAACCCGCAAAGCAACCACCGCCCCACCACACCTTGGACAGCTCTGGCTGGGACTGCATCCTAGCCCCACCCAGCATGCCTGCAGCAGTTGCAGCACAGTCACAACAGGAGGGCACACACAGCCCACCTGGCATGTCCCTGGGGTACTTGGTTCTGGTGACCTGGTGGGGTGGGTAGGATTATGCTGCTTGGCCCCACAGGACACTTCTACACAAGGCCACTGCTTGCAAGGCCGGGAGTCGTAACTGATGTAATGCAAAGAGAAAAGCAGAGTCAACAGAATGAGAAGACAAGAGTTTATTCTAAATGAAAGAACAAAAGAAAACCTCATAAAAAGAACTAAATAAAACCACAACAAGCGGTCTACCTGAGAGTTCAAAGTAATGGTTATAAAGATGCTCACTGAACTAGAAAGGGGTTGTATAAACTCAGAAAAAGAGAAAATATAAAAAAGAACCAATTAGAGATGAAGAATATAATAAGTGAAAAAGAATCCGCTACTAGATTAGAGGATACAGCAGAATAGATCAGTGACCTGGAAGACAAGGTAGTGGAAACCATCCAAGCTGAACAGAAAAGGAATTTTTAAACATGAGGATTTTTAAAACATCAACTAGGACGACATCAAGTATACTAATATTCATAGTATCAGAGTCCCAGAAGGAGAAGAGAGAGGCAGAAAATCTGAAGAAATAGCTGAAAATTTTCCTAATCAGGGGAAGGAAATAGATGTCCAGGAAGCACACAGAGCCCCAAACAAGATGAACCCAGTGATGTCCACACTAAAGCACTTAGTAATAAAAAGGTCAAAAATTAACAAGAGAATCTTAAAAGGAGTAAGAGAAAAGCAACTGATTACATACAAGGGAACCCCCCTAATGCTATCAGGTGATTTTTTTTTTTTTTTTATAGCAAAGACAATGAAGGCCTGAATAAAGTGGTGTCATGATATATTCAAAGTGCTGAAAGGAAAAAGCCTACAACGAAGAATACTGTGTCTGGCAGAGTTACTCAGAATTCAAGGAGAGAGGTTTTCTCAGACAAAACTTAAAAGAGAGTTCATCATCCCTAAATGGTCTTTGCAAGAAATGTTAAAGGCACATCTTTAAGTAGATAAGAAAATGCCAACTAGAAGAAAATCATAAAGAGAAAACAGAAAATAAGTCTCTAGTAAAAGCAAACATACAATATAATAGAGCAATCACTTGTAAGACTAGTAGGACATTTAAAAGAAATAGTAAAATCAGTTATATTTCTAGTAATTACACAAAATAAAAATGTAAAATACGACACCATATACATAAAACTTGGGGAAAGAATAAAAATGTAGTGCTTTCAGTGTGCAAACTTAAACATCAACTGAAAATAGACTGTTGTATATGAACCTCATGGTAACCACAAACTTAAAACCTATAATAGATACACAAAAAGTAAAGAGGAATCCAAGCAGAAGACTAAAGAAAGCCATCAAACCACAAGGGAAGAGAGCAAGAGGAAGAAACTACAAAAACAACCAGAAAACAGAAAAATGGTAATAAGCACATACCTGTCAATAATTATTTTAAATGTTAATTAAATACTCCAATCAAAAAACATAGGGTGACTGGGTTTAAAAAAAAAAATTGCTGCCTACAAGAGATTCCCTTCAGATCTAAAGAAACAACACATAGACTGGGGTGTCTGGGTGGCTCAGTCAGTTGAGCAACCAACTTCAGCTTAGGTCATGATCTCACAGTTTGTAGGTTTGAGCCCCATGTCAGGCTCTGTGCTGACAGCTCAGAGCCTGGAGCCTGTTACGGATTCTGTGTCTCACTCTCTCTCTGCCCCTCACCTGCTCGTGCTCTCTCTCAAAAATAAGTATTAAAAAAAAAAAAAAAAAAAAAAGACACATGCATCCTGAAAGTGAAGGGAGGAAAATGATATTCCATGCAAATAGAAGCAAAAAAAAAACAAAACAAAACAAAAAAAACTGCACTAGCAACACTTAAAGGATACAATATACTTAAAAAAATTTTAATGTTTATTTGTTTTGAGGGAGAGACAGAGTGCAAGCAGAAGAGGGGCAGAGAGAGAGGGAGACACAGAATCTGAAGACGGTTCCGAGCTCCGAGCTGTCAGCACAGAGCCCAACACAGGGCTTGCACTCAGGAACTGCAAGATCAGGACCTGAGACAAAGTTGGACGCTTAGCCGACTGAGCCACCCAGGCTCCCTTTATACTTTAAAACAAAGACTAACAAAACACAAAGAGGGCATTGCATAATGATAAAAGGATCAATCCAACAAGAGGATATAATGATTGTAAGTATCTATGCATCCAATAGGAACATCTAAATATATAAAGCAATTTATTAACAGACATAAAGGGAGAAATGAATAGTAATAATAGTAGAGGACTTTAACACCCCACTTACATCAATGCATAGATCATCCAACAGAAACGCAATAAGGAAACACTGACTTTGGACGACATAATAGATCAGATGCACTTAATGGATATACAGAATATTCCATCCAAAAACAGAACACACAAGTGCACACGGAACATTCTCCAGGATAGCTCACATGTGAGGCCACAAAACAAGTAAACTTAAGACTGAAGTCATATCCAGCATCTTTTCTGACTACGACAGTATGAAACTAGAAATTAATTACAGAGGGGTACCTGACTGGCTCAGACAGTACAGCATGTGATTTTTGATCTCAGGGTTGTGAGTTCAAGCCCCACACTGGGGTAGAAATTACTTTAAAAAATAAAATCTTTAAAAATATCAATTATGGGGGCGCCTGGGTGGCTCAGTCGGTTGAGTGTCCGACTTCAGCTCAGGTCATGATCTCACGGTCCATGAGTTTGAGCCCTGTGCCGGGCTCTGTGCTGACGGCTCAGAGCCTGGAGCCTGCTTCAGATTCTGTGTCTCCTTCTCTCTCTGCCCCTCCCCTGCTCACACTCGGTCTCTCTCTCTCAAAAATAAATAAACATTAAAAAAAATTTTTTTAAAACATCAATTATGGGGAAAAAAAACATATGGAAGCTAAACAACACGCTACTCAACTGGGTCGAGGAAATTAAAAAGATACCTTGAGACAAATGCAAATGGAAAAACAACAGTTCAAAATATTTGGGATGCAGCAGAAGCAGTTCTAAAAGGGAAGTTTAGAGAGCCACCTGGGTGGCTCAGTCAGTTAAGCGTCCACCTCTAGATTTCAACTCAGGTCATGATCTCACAATTGGTGAGTTCAAGCCCCGTGTCAGGCTCTGTGCGGACAGTGTGGAGCCTGCTTGGGATTCTCTGCCCCTCCCCTACTCTCTCAAAATAAATAAAACTTTTAAATAAAAGGGGAGTTTAGAGCAATACAAGCCTACCTCAAGAAACAAAAATCTCAATCTAACCTTACACACAATGAAACTAGAAAAAGAAGAAATGAAGTTGAAAATTAGAAGAGATAATAAAGAGAACAGAAATAAATGAAATACAGACTTAAGAAACGAGAAAAAAAATAACCAATGAAACTAGAATTGGTTCTTTGAAAACATAAGCAAAATAGATAAACCTCTAGCCAGACTTATAATAAAAGAGAGGACTCAAAATCAAATGACAAATAACCAACACCACAAAACAGAAAGGATTATGAGACTACTGTGAAAAATTATACAACAAGTTGGACAACCTAGAAGAAATGGATAGATTCCTAGAAAAATACCAAGAATGAATTAGGAAGAAACAAAATCTGAACAGACTGATGACTAGTAATGAAATTGAGACATTAAAAAAAGAAAAAAAATACCCACACACCCAGCCAACCAACAAAATCCAACAACTCCCACCAAACCAAAGTCCTAGATCAGATGCTTTACAGATGAGTTGTACCAGACTTTTCAAGAAGTGTTACTGCCTATTCTGAAACTATTCCAAAATATTGAAGAGGAAGGAATCCTTCCAAATTCATTCTATTAAACCAGCATTACCCTGATACCAAAAACCAAAGGCACTACAAAGTAGAAAATTACAGGTATCTCTGATAAACATGATTATAGCATTCCTCAACAAAATATCAGCAAACTGAATCCAACAATATATTAAAAGGATCATTCATCATGACCAAGTAGGATTTGTTCCAGGAATGCAAGGATGGTTCAATGTCTGAAAATCAAACAGCACGTTAACAAAGGAAAGGATAAAAATCATATGATCATTTCAGTAGACAACAGAAAAAGCATTTGACAAAATTCAACATCCACTCATAGAAATTATCAACAAAGGGAGTACAGAGGGAGCACACATCAACATAATAAAGGACAGATATGACAAGCTAACATACTCAGTGGTGAAAAGCTAAAAGCTTTCCCTCTGAGATTAGGAACAAGACAGACAAAGATGTCCACTCATGCCACTTATATTCAACATAAGTACTGGAAGTCATAGCCACAGCAATCAGACAAGAAAAAGAAAAGCCATCCACACTGGTAAGTAGGAAGGAAAACTGTCACTATTTGCAAGTGACATAGTATTTTTAGAAAGCCCTAAACAATTAGAATAAATGAATTCACTAAAGTTACAGGATAGAAAGTTAATGTACAAAAATCAGTTGGGTCTCTGTACACTAAAATGGGCATAAAGAGAAATTAAGAAAATCCCACTGGGGCGCCCTGGGTGTCTCAGTGGGTTAAGTGTCTGACTCTGATTTCAGCTCAGGTCATGGTCTCACGGTTTGTGGGATCGAGCCCTACACTGGGCTCTGTGCTGATAGCGTAGATAGAGCCTGCTTGGGATTCCCTCCCCACCTCTCTCTGCACCTCCTGCGCTTGTGTTCTCAATAAACAAACATTTAAAAAGCCCCATTTACAATTGTGTAAGAATAAAATACATAGGAATAAATTTAACCAAAGTTGTTAAAGACCTACACTCTGAAAACTCTAGGATACTGATGAAAGAAAGTGAAGACATCACAAATAAATGTAAAGATATTCCATGCTCATGGACTGGAGGAATTAATGTTAAAATGTCCATTCAACCCAAAGCAATTCACAGACTCAGTGTAATCCCTATCAAAACACCAGTAATATTTTTCAGAGAAAATCCTAAGATGTGTAAGGGACCACAGAACACCCTGAAGAGCTAAAGCAATCTTATCACAATCTCAGATTTACTATACTACAAAGCTATAGTAATCAAAACTATATGATACTGGCACAAAAACACACAAGGGGGTGCCTGGCTGGCTTGGTCAGAGGAGCATGTGACTCTTGATCTCGGGGTCGTGAGTTCAAGCTCCACATTGGGTGTAGAGATTACTTAAATAAAATTTTGTAAAAACAGACACATATCAGTGGAACAGAATACAGAGCTCCGGCATAAATCCATACTTGTACAGTGAATAATTTACAACAAAGGAGGCAAGAATACACAGGAGAAAAGATCGTCTCTTCAATAAATGGTGTTGGGAAAATGACCACTTTCTTACATCATAAACAAAAATAATTCAAAATGGATTAAAGACCCAAATGTAAGATCTGAAACCATAGGCAGTAAACTCTTGAACATCAAGTTCAAGAAAGAAAAGAAAATGTAGGCAGTAAACTCTTAAACATCAGTTTTAGTTATATTTTTTGGATTTGTTCTCAGGCAAGGGCAACAGAATAAAAAATAAGCAACAGGAATTACATTGAAGTAAAAGGTTATGCGCAGTGTAGGAAACATCAACAAAACAAAAAGGCAACATACTGAATGGAAGAAACTATTTGCAAATGATAAGCCTGATAAGTGGTTAATATCCAAAACATGTAAAGAACTCATACAATTCAACACCAATAAAAAAATCTAGTTTAAAAATGGGTAGAAGACCTGAACAGACATTTCTTCAAAGAAGACATACACATGCCAACAGACACATGGAAAGATGCTCAATGTCTCTAACCATCAGGGAAATGCAAATCAAAACCACAATGTGGTATCACCTCACGCCAGTCAGAATGGCTAGTATCAAAAAGACAAGAAATAACAAGTGTTGGCAAGGGTGTGGAAAAGGGAACCCTTGTGCAGGGTTGGTGGGACTGTAATTGGTACAGGTACTATGGAAAACAGTATGGCAGTTCCTCAAGAAATTACAAATAGAAATACCACACAATCCAATAATTACACTTCTGCTTATCTGCCTGAAAAAAAAAAGGCACTAATTCAAAAAGATACGTGCATCCCTGTGTTAACGGCACCATTATTTACAACCACCAAGATATGGAAAAAATCTAAGTGCCTGTCAATAGATGAATGGACAAAGGTTTGCATATACAAAATGGGATGTTACTCAGCCATAAAAAAAGAATGAAATCTTGCCATATGCAACATGTATGGACCTAGAGTGTATTATGCTAAGTGAAATAAGTCAGACAAAGAAAGACAAATACTTTATGATTTCACTTCTGTGTGGAATCTAAAAAATAAATGACCAAACAAAAAAATTAAAAATAGAGAACTGGTGGCTGTTTTAAGGGGATTTAGAGGTACAGACTCCAGTTATAAATTAGTCATGGGGATGCAAAATACAATGTAGAGAATATAGTCAATAATAGTGTAATAAGTTTGTATGGTGAGCATTTTGTAGACAAATGTCAAAGCTCTATGGTTTACACCTGTAACTACTGTAATATTGTATGTTCACTATGCTTCCGTTACAAAAGGAACCTACCAAACTGTATGGTACTGGCACAAAAACAGACATATACATCAACAGGACAGTATACAGAGGCCCGACACAAAGCCAGATGGAGACAGATGGAATCAAGACCAGGAAACTTCAAAGCAAACGACTGGGTTTCTTCATAAAATAAATTTTAAGGGGAAGAAGAGATGCAGGAAAATTTAACAGGTTAAAAGATTTAGACTGCAATGCGTGGCTCCCATTTGGATCCTAAGTCAAACAAACAACAAGAATGTAGGACACTGACAGTTTGAATACTGGTATATTAAAAGAGTTGGGGTTTCTTAAACATGATAATAGTATTGTGGTTGCATTTTTTTTTAATAGTCATGCTTAAAGATACATGCTGAAATATTTTCTGAAATAAATGCTAAAATGTAGAAACTACAACAATTTGAATTTCCTTCAAGATTATATAGAAGAGGTTTGGGACGAGTGGATGGGATCGTTATCGGCCAGGAGTTGATAACTGATGGGGCCAAGTAATGAATACATGGGGGTTTTATATTCTAGTTTTATATATATTTTAACCTCTCCAGAAAGAAAGTTATATATATGCTAAAATTAAAAATGCAACGTAAGGACAGTATTAATCATCATTACATTATATAACAAACCATCCCAAAACTCATTGGCTTATGACAGGAGGTATTTTTTTCTTACTGCTGAGTCTTTGGGTTAGCTAGGGGTTGACTGATAGAGGCAGATCTTTCAGGCCACATGTTGAATTCCGATCCAAGTTACGTGTTTTCATTCTGGATGCCCAGGCTGAAGAGGCAACAGATGTTAAATGCATGCTACTCTCAGATCACAAAAGTGCCATCAAAATCAAAACAGTGCATTTCAAGCTTCTGCTCATGGCCAGATTTAAGCTCCTCCTTCTAAGAAACCATGGCAAGGGTATAGATATATTTCTATTCAAGGAAAGTGAAGAACTGAGACCAATAAAACAGTCGTCTCGTGGTCTGAAAATGAAAGTTAAGGAAATGAAAGTTAATTTCCCAGGAATGGATGAAAGAAAGAAGGCCTAGCAGACTAATTCAGGAGTCCTAAAATTGACTAATAAAAGTCCCAGAAAGAGAGAAGACAAAAGAGGAAAATTCCTTTTTTCCCATAATTTTTCTCAGAGTTGGGGGTGGGGGGTGGGGTCTAAATTGGAAGGGTTCTAACACATCAAGTTTCAGAATGTCAAAAGTAATGGAAGATCCTGTTTCTAGATGTGGGGGAAAGGGCACCAAAAAAGGAGACTCAAACTGACATCTCTAACTAGGTTGTCATTTTCATTCCTTGTTAAATGCTGCTTGTTCTGAGACTATGATTTTCATCCTTTGTGAAGATTCGATTTCTGGTTAGTGAAGCATTAACTTTGATATCTTTGTACCAATACTTGGCCCATACAGAACTGACCAGACCTTCAAACTCAGCATTTTGAGCCTTTCTACGTTATGCAAATTACCCAGGGAAGCAAATGAATTCTTTAAATAAAGTTTTACACAGACTGATTTTTATTGGTCAATGGATAAGCACAAAAAAAAACTGCATCCCCCAAAAGCCAGGATATGGTTGGAATAGATCTTAATCCGGATTCTGTAAGGATAGAAATGCGTATACTGCCATTAGAGCCAACCAAAGTTTTGTTTGGGGATTTTAGGTTTTGTAATGTTTTAGGTAAGTTTATAATACAAAAAAAAGTTCCTCATTAAATATACCTTCTTATTATCTCTGAAATTTTTTTTAAGCTCACTGAAAACTGAGGCTAATTTGGAAGTTTTGAAGTCAATACCTAGTGAAAAATTAATGATTGAAACTGGTAAGTTTATGCTTTTTGAACTTTCATTTTCCTATTAAACCATACCAAAACAGAGCTAGACAAAAGTTAAATATCTTAAAGACGCTCAATCAATCTCAACAATTATACTTTTCAGAAAACCTTTGAGGTTTTTATTAACAGAAAAGTATCCAATCAAGTTTCTCAATTTTCGAAGTTTGACTAAGCCAAGCACTTAAAAATGGGATGTCAGAATATGTGGTGACTAAGGAGGTTATAAATATTTTATTAAACTAGTAGTCTTATTTCACCTCAGGGTTTCAAAATCTTCAAAACATTTTTTTACATAATGTCATCTTTGTAATGGCTTAATTCTACGATACTTTTCAAGTACATAAATTTAAATCAAACTGGTTTAGTCAAAGAATTTTAGAAATTAATCTGTTGCCTCTTAAAACAAGGTTAGAAGCTAAAAATTTTACCTAGCCCTGAACTTAAGGCTTTACTTACACATATGGACTTTTTAGTAAAGTCAAGACTAAGCCATTCTGAAGAATCAGGTTTATTTCCTTGGAGAGTCATGACAAATTATTTTATTAAAAGCACAATGCTTGTAAAATGTGTAAATTCTTACAATTCTTTATTAAAGAAAGAGGTAAGTGAATAATCCTAGTATTGAAAGCCACTGTTTTCCATTCAGGAGAGGCAAATAGAGGTTTAACTTTTTTCTGGTTATAATTGGTGTTCTTTTAGCTTTCTTTTTTAAAAAGTATGTCATACACCAACAGTAATGTTAGCAGAAAAAAAATAAGACTCCTAAAAAGCAATTAAAATTTTAAAAATGCATTTAAAAATTTGTAGAGTTCAAGGTTTAATCTTGTGCTTAGATTTTTTTTTTTTGCTTTCAATCATAGCTTGTATTTAGGAATTTACATTATTTGTTTGATAACGTTCATTACAAAAACAGTAATTTGAGGGGCGCCTGGGTGGCAGCTCAGTTAAGTGTCCGACTTCGGCTCAGGCCACGATCTCACAGTTCGTGGGCTCGAGCCCCACATTGGGCTCTGTGCTGACAGCTCAGAGCCTGGAGGCTGCCTCAGATTCCGTGTCTCCCTCTCTCTCTCTGCCCTTCCCCTATTCTCTCACACAAAAATAGACATTTAAAACTTTTTTAAAAAAATCAGTAATTTGAAAGGTAAATCTCTGAAGAGACTTCTTTCTTTGCTCAACTCCAGATGCACCTTGGTGTGGAGTGAAAAGTACACATGCTGGGTCAAAATATGTAAAAACTTCGTTTCCTACCAAAAAGAAGTGGGAAAATGGGCACTGTGTGAAAGACAGGAATGAACCCTGCCATATAATGTAAGTATTTTGTTTTCTTGGTCTTCAGAACATTAAAGTCAACTACCAAATGCCACTTACAGAATGAACTCAAGGGACTAAAGTTGGGTGAAATTCAAATGAAGTTCAGCTCAAAGGCCACCATTTTGAAAGGATTTGGAAGGATTTGCACTACTAAGTTGCTCTGTCTCTGCCCCTCTTCATATCATTTCAACCTCTCAGCTCAATAAAAGTGGTTATATTACAGCAGTAAGAACTTCATGTGATTTTGGTCTATTTGTCATTTTGTAGGAAAGGCAGAAAAGATTCTCATACTGCTTCCTGGCTGATGGTTATAAAAATGCATTCTTAGCAGGAGACCTTTTTAATGGTATCTGTATTTTAAATGAATTGACAACCTGAATAAACCTAAGAAGTAACACATTTCTTTGAGCCCCTGAACAAAAGGGCAAGGTATAGAAAGGATTTCCTTTTTCTACCCCAAAAGGAGAAAAAAAAATTCAGAATTAGTTTTTGATTATAATACATGTAGCATGTGAAAAGAAGGGCTGTTTACCCATCTAACTGTTAAGGAGCTATAGAGCATGTAACTTACAGGTTAACTTTGTATCATTTTAATGGGCACATCCAGTTTTTGTTTGCATAAGCTGATAATTTAAATCTAGACTGTATCAATCAAGTATGGTTTACCAGTTCAGGCAATTGAACTGTTAATTTTAGGTTGTAATAATTCCTTTCATATACATTTTTTAAGTAGCTTTTAACAGGACAGGTAAGTGTATCAGATAAGATCTAAAATGCAGCAGGCAGAAAAGTGAAAAATTATTCTACAAAAATAATACTGGAAAGATTTTCCTTTGTTAACATTCTGTTGTTGGCAAGGATTTTAAAACCAAATGTTTTAAAACCCATAGGCTGAGGAATACATTTAAATCCTGGCTAGTAAAGAATCACTTGTAACTTTTATAAAAGGCAGCTACCTGCAGATTGTCAGAAGACAATTATTTCTGAATCTTCCGGAGATTTAAAGAGACACTAGAGACAACAAACTGGTATTTTTCCAGCAGCCAGCTTAGAGGAAGTATTGGCCAACGGGGATCCAAGTCAGTTTTCTATACTGCCTTGATGTTAAGTACAGTATAGCTCTGGACCTAGGTTACACATCTGTAAAACAAAATTCTGTGGTCTTCCAAGTGCAGACTGTTAAGCAAGAAAGCTGGAGTCTCAGCTGCAATTATGAATACCAGTTGAGGAGGCTGAGCTTGGGAAAGCCAGCATTTACAAACTGAAAGTTTTTAAACCACATTTCAAAAACACACATGCCTCTAGTCTAACGCTAATTACTAATTAATTCCTACTTAAAAAGTCATTTTTATCAATCCCATCTATTAACAGTTTTATATTTTAATTATCTTTATAGAGATCTTTTCTCCCTTTTAGATTATAAATTCCATGAAACACATTTTGAAGCTCTTGTATGTCAGGAAGGTGTAAGTTACTGAGGTTACATAGAAGAATCAAAGTCCCTGCCCGCATCCACCCAGCAGATGACGAGACACATTCTGCCAGACACTTTGGATAAGACGTTGAAGGTGTCAGACAGGAATCCTTGCCCTCCTGAAGCAAAGCAGCAGAAAGTATAATCCAAGATGTTAGTTCTGTTATAGAGGTATGAATATATGACTAGGAGCACAGGACATAGTCACTGCCTGCCTTGTGGGGAAGTAGCTTAACTAAGGTGACATTTCAACTGGTCACAAAGTGCAACTGGGAGTTAGGCCAGACCAGGACAGACGCCTTGAGCAAAGGCAGGATGCAGAAGGGCTTGGCTGCTCAGAGGGGAAACAGTGAGTTTACTGTGACAAAAAGTAGGATGCACGGGTAAGTAATAAGTCTGGGAAGACTGGTGAGGGCTCCTGTATGCCAACCTTAGTAGTTTAGATTTCACCAGGACCCAAGGACTTTCAGCAGGAAAATGGCAGTTGTTTTTAAAACGCTGTTAACATATCAGCACAGAGAAAGGACTGAAAAAGGAGATGGGTGGCAGGAACCTTACTGATTTCACACATTATGCAGGTAAGTTCTAATTCTGAGTAGTTAACAGAGGAAAGTTCTGTAGTTTACTAAGAAAATTGGGTCCTTAATGTCAATTTAAATGTTAACAGATTTGCTTTTAGCATCCTTTGATCTAGATAATAAAAATTTAGTCTACATTAAGCGAAGCTTTTGTGTTACGATTATGTACTTAAAAAATTCCAGTAAGTCTCTAATCTCTGTCCCTAATTCCTTTAGTTGCTTATATTTAAGAAACCCATAGCAGGGACAAAAAACTTAACACAAAGAATATTTAAATGTTTAATTTGGACTTCAGAACTTTCTAATTCATGTATAAAAACATTACATATAGTACGGCTAGAGAACACTCACGATGATGATTATTCTAGGCAGAGAAACTGAAAGATCTGACCCCCAGGCTGTTCTTGATCGTGCCGGGAAAAAGTACAGAGGAGAAAGCACGTCTCCTGCCCCCTCCCCCAATAACCATGCATTATGCCAAGTAAATAACTTGTAACTTCCTTTGCGGTCACTGTGCTAATGATGATGCAGCAATTTCCTGCTGTCCTTTGAGACTAATTCTCTTAGCAGCGGTGCTCAAACTTTGCTGTACCCACAATGCCACCCACCTTGCGACTCGGCACACATGTACGTATAAAACCAAACAAAAATGAAACAGTACTTCCCTTAAGTGCAATGTACTTTTCCTTTTCTTACAATTTTCTGAAAATTCATCATGACCCACTAATGAATGCATAATGACTTACGGTTTGAAAGAGCTCGTCGTCTTCACTGGGTTAGTTCCATTAATTTGTGGTAGACATGATATGGGCTGGTTTTAGAATTTATTTGAACCTGGTCCTTGTCTCAACTTACCCTATTTTAAATATGGCAGCAGTTCAGCCTTTCTGTTGAAAACTTTATAGCTGGTTAAAGCTTGTTATGTTAAAGGTGCTAGTACAAGAGCTTCCTTTGCATGGATGAAGAGAAAACCTTTAAAACTGAGCAGGTACTTGGAAATAACCATCCATTTTTGTTTTCTCTTTTAGTCAAATACTGGAGATAATGTCAGCAGTGAGAGAGCAGGATCCACTGGAATTAGCCAATACACTATATAACAACACCATTAAAATCTTTTTTCCTGACATGTAATTAGTGTGTCCTTTCCATTTTCCATCATGTATGTAAAATTTCATGGTAAACCTTAAAGGACTGAATAAAGAAATGCTCTGGAAGTTGAATGGAAAGTTATTGTATGTTACTGCACACCATCCCCCTCATTTTTAATCCATAAAGTCAGATCAAAAAATTTTTAATGTCAACTAATGTCTTAGTTTACATCAATGAAAACTCCCAAATATTTCATCTTGTAATCTCTTCCAAAGTCTGAAAGGACAATTTTATGTCAGCGCTGCAAACACAGAATGGCCAGTAAGCATACTGGGTTTTTGTTTTGTTTTGTTACATCAAAATTAAACAAGTAGCACATTCTGGTTTATATCCCAAAGTTTAGTTGAGATAAACCTGTTTCTCAACTCTTACACAATCTCTGAATCATGACTTTCCACCCCAGCTCCACAAGGGGCTGCTCTCAAATTTCAAGAAAGTCTCTTCCGGCAGCCTATTTTGCCTTTGTTTTAAAATACCCCAGGTATAGCTTTTATCCTCTGGTCCAAATTATTTTATTTCTTTCACGTAATGTGGTTTCCTCTGATTTGCATTTTCATTCCTCCCATCCATTTTAAAGAAAAACTAAGGTCCACAGTTAGATACTTTCATATGCTTTCATTGAGGAATCTTTGGCACAGTTGATGCACTGTATTATCATTACATCTATTAAAAAGCTAGTTGTTCAAATTTTGTCATAAAAACGTGAAAACATTTTATTCTATGTACAACAATGTACACAAATTTAAATAGGTCACCAAAGAGACCAGAAGTAATTAAAGAGGTATATTTACAGTAGCACATCACAGTAAACGGAAAACCATTCACAGATTCAACATGGATACTGTTTTTGTGCTTGGTTACACACTGAAGTGAAGCATATTACTCCATTTTGGATGAACTGAATTTTAAACAAATACCTCAATGATTAGCAAATGCTATTTTAATCAGTCAGTATCATCATTAATAAACTCGTCAGCCGCAGGGCCTGTGTGTTGCTGAATCACTCCATTTCTTTCTCTTTGAACATCATCATCACAATCTGTACTGTCCTCTTCGTTCAATTCCCTGTCAGATTCAGCAGCAGCTTCCCTTATAGCTTCCTCTGGATTTTCATTCGGTGCAATAAATCCATTGTTGTTAGATACATTTGAGTTATCCTTAATGTCATCTTCGATGTACACTTTTTGATGGCACATTGGACAAGTATCTTGAATGTACAGCCATTTCCGAAGGCAAAGTGCATGGAAATAATGATTACATGGCGTGATGCGAGCAGAGGTCGTAAACTCATGATAGCAGATTGCACATACATCATCTATCTCTTGTAAGCGGCTCCCTTTTATTTCAGGAAGTGAATTAATTTTCTTAACAGCAGTCCTACGATTCATGAATGTCTTCCAGCCATTTTTTGCTTGTAGGTAGATGTTAAAATATGCATGTAGACACATCATACAAGCCCGAATTTTACTTCCTGACTCAAACATCATCGTGTAAGCCCCATTTCCAAACATCACTACTCCAAATATAAATTCAATAATATTGCCTGTTGAACGAACATAGTACACATAATCATCAAGCTTTTCCCAAAGGACATTATAGTAGCCGTCAATCATGAATAATGTATAAACAGTGAGAGAAACAATTACTTTTAAGCAGAGTTCCACACAAAAGGCCGTAACTGCAAACAACCACGTATTTAGCGCATAGTGATGCCAAAGCACGTAACTGAGTAAAACGGGAAGAACAAACAGGCAAGCTGAGACAAAGAGCACAGGAAAATGTCTACGAAAAGATGACACATGAGAGGCACTGAGAGACATTAATACAGGGTCTGTCATCCCATGGATGAAATGCAGGACTGCAGTTAATAAAAGGCACATGTTTCTACTTAAGCGAATAAGTCTCTCTTCTGGTCTTAGCCCACTTAAACCAGTCTGAAGAGCCAAAATAAAAAATAAAACAGGTGCTACGAAGCCAAGTCGCCTGTCATCCTCTTCAGTGGATCCGATAAAAGCCAATATTCCAAGGCCCAAATAATGGGCTACTGAGGAAATTACAGCACTCATGCCCAGTACAGTTAGTGTAGAATCACATCCACTAATTATAAGATTGCAAATGAGGTCCCAGAAATCATCCCAAGAAATAAAGAAGGAATCAGTTTCATTTGCCATCCTTAAGATGTACATCAACACCGTAGCCTGAGCTGTAATTCTTGTTAGCCAGAAGACTCTCAGTATATCTGGAAAACGAATCCTCTTCCATGTGTCCTCCATTAATAACTGTAATCCATAAATTCGATACATGTGCCTCACTAAAAGATAAACATATCGTGTAGAATAATAAAACCACTTAAGTTTCACTACCAAGACAAGCACTGTGTTTAACGTGAGAATCAAGGAAGAAGTAAAAACTAAAGTCTCTCGGATGTGTAATGGCAGCTCTGTGATCAGGCCTATTACAGGAACTAAGAGATCCAAAATAATTAACTGTGAATAGATGGAATGGATCTGCAGTAGTGTAATATATCCAATGCCCAAGGTCAGCTGGAGAACGATGAGTGCCATCCATAGTGAGGGCCCTTTGCGAGGAAGCAGCTCAATTCCAAAAGCTGATGTGTTGTAGGCACCATAGAAGTCAATGTGCAAAGAAGCATAATAATTTACCAACACTGAAGTTGCAGCTAATAGAAAGGCCGAACTGTACATGTAAAACTTGAAAAGTGATCGTTGTGACAAGATCAGAACAATACTGGATACAAATATACCTAAACGAGAGAGAAGAAAAAAAAAAAAAAAAAAAAAAGAAAGAACAGGTCATTTGAACACAACATTTTTAAGAATGTTTTTCTACTAATAATTATGCCATTCTCCCCTTACTCAGGAAATACGAATATTTTCAAAGTTACGAACTTAACTAAGCCTCAAGACAATTTAGGTTTAAAGGCCAATAAAGGTTTTGTAAAGTCAGAGTTCACCAGAACAGACCGAACAATATTTTAAAAAATCTTACTCCTTTATGTTCTAATTCCCAAAGTAATTCCAGTAGTACTGTATGTCCAGACCCCAAAATTATCTTCAAGATCAGTTTGTAGTGATACATACATTTTAATGTTTTAAAATCTTGAAAGAACATATCCTTTATAATTTCATAATCACTAAAAATATTTAAAACAATTCCATTACTTTAAAAAAAACATTAAGAATTAAAAATAATCAAAATGCAAATATTTGCCTATTAAACCTTAGATTCCTTTTTCTTAAAAGTCACATTTAGGAAATCAAGTTTAACTTTTATAATTACACCTAAGGCCTCCTTTTCCTCAAACAGAGAACTCCTGCTGGCTTTTATTTTTCCTGCTCCTTAAATCTGCATTCTCCCATGGGTCCAAAATCAGGGGTTTTTTTTTTCTACATACTTTCCTGCAGATTTCAGAAACATCCTCCAAAGTTCTCTTTTTTCCTGTAATTACTGTATCTTTTACTACAAATAGTCAACCCTTTTTATTCTCTAAATTACAGAAGTAACATTTAGAAAACCAAAACATTGTTTTAAAAACTGGTAATAAGGGGCGCCTTGGGTGGCTCAGTTGGTTAAGCATCCAACTGCTGACTTCAGCTCAGGTCATGTTTTCATGGTTCATGACATTGAGCCCCATATCAGGCTCTGCACTATCAGTATACAGATTTTCTCGGGATTCTCTCTCTGTCCCTCCCCTTGCTCGTGCTCGCTCTCAAACATTTTTTTAAAATGATAAAGCCCTCCCCCCACACTCTGTATGTAACCAATGTACAGTGTGACATGCATCCAGGATCATCTTTCTTTGTGCTCTGACAAGTTTTTTTTTTTTTTTAATTTTTTTCATGTTTTTATTTTTTTTATATTTGAGGGAGACAGAGCATGAGCAGGGGAGGGGCAGAGAGACGGAGACAGAATCTGAAGCAGGCTTCAGGCTCCGAGCTGTCAGCAGAGCCCGATGTGGGGCTTGAACTCAGGAGCAGTGAGGTCATGACCTGAGCCAAAGTTACACACTCAACAGACCGAGCCACCCAGGCACCCCAACTCTGACAAATTTAAGTGAGGTCACAATAAACATTATTGCCCAAGGTTTCAACTATGGAAACAATATCCAAATATTCACCTAGTTCCACCTCTACCTTACAACTGAAACACTCAAAATTTCTAAAACCTAACTCACTTCAAATAGTTCTTGCAATTTCCAATTTCAGTTACACGTACCATTATTCTCTTAATGGCACCTCTAGCCCCACATCCTCCAACTTTGACAGTTATTTGCCAATTCTGCTAACACCTATTATGTCCCTTTACTCAGCGACACCAACCTGTTAGCTGGTGCCTAAAAGCTCTTGTCCAAATCTATCCAGTCCATCACCAAACTGCCTTTCTTCATTTCTATGCTCCAAAGCAGTGGCTCTTGAAATTACTATCAAGTGAAATCTACATTCCTTGTCCAAACATTCAAGGATCCAACGAGCTTTAGAGTAGCGCTCCTCCCAACACAGACCACCAGTCCAGACTTCTTTCTCAAACATACCCCTTTCTCTGCCACAACTGCAGCTATGTTTACATTCTTCTCTTTGCTTGGTATGATGGGCTTCCCAAATCCCTGTCTGAATCCTACCCATCCAATCGACCCATTTTCTCTGGTAGTGACTGATCTTTCAACTTACCCACAGAACCTGGGGAAACGCCCAATACTCCTATACTACCTGATGTAGTTTGTAGGTATCTGAGTACGTCATCTACCCTGCTATACAATGTATTCTTGATAGCAAGCAAGGTTCCTACCTTGTACATCTATGGATCCTAAAATATTCTGCAGAAAATAAATACAATTATTTCATTGTTCGTTGAAGTCACATTGGGGAAATATTTCTGCTGCGTTCTAGATTATATTTGTAAAGGTAACTGCAAAATACAGCCCACCTGGAAACTGAAACCTATGGAAAGGTAAGACAAAACTGAGAAACCAGAGCTTGGAGTACAGAAAAAGTGGCAAACGCCAAAAACATCATCTACCCACCTTATTTCAACACGTAATCAAGAAAGACACTGCATATTACAATGGAGGCATTTTACAGTCTATTGCATGTAAAAAAGCGAGGGCTAGTTCTCAATGATGGCTTTGCCTATGAACTTAAAATTTATCCTGTGCTCACGTGTCAGATTATTCGTGAAAAGGAGAGAAGGGCACAATCACCTGAAAGACACATACATGTCTGCACAAGAACCACCTAATTCCTGGAGCAAGTGGTCACTGATAATCTCCCAAAGAGCTGACAGGTGGGAACAGGCCCTTTCACTAGAAAATGGGTTTTTGGGTTGGATTAGAAACATTTTTCATGTACGGTACAGGAAACAGAATTTACTCACCCACTATGTGTAATCTTACTTTTTCTATGTGGAAAAAAAAAAAAAAAAGGTATTTTTCCTGAGACAAAACTTAACCTAATCTCCTAAAATAAGTCAAAATAAAACCCAAATAACTTCAGTCCTATTTTATGCCACTTAAAATGGAGAAAGCCAAACAGGGACTATAAATTATTTTTGTCAACTCGCTATCCACAAAATGGTAAATTAATCTTTACCTGTGAATAACCATGAACTCTGTTGTAATTTATAAACCAGTCCTTTTTATTCTAACAGCTCTTTTCCTTAAAGCTTATTTTTATACACAAATGAAGGAATGACTGGATTTTTACAAATATTTCTGTAGAAAAAGTGCTATTTTGCTTCATGCAAATGTGTCAAAGGAAAAAAGGGGGAGATGATGGCCAACGTAGTGAGACTATACTCCAAGTCTGGATGCGCCCCAGCAAGTAACAGGAAGAAACTGTTACTTTTCGTGATTAAAATTCTACTCCAGGCTACAGTAATGACAAAACATTTCAAGAATAGTTTACAATTATTTTAATTCCTACCCAAAGTTTGCATGTAAGGTTCTTACAGTTTTCTTTTATGCTCATGTTCCTATGTATGGAATGTAGGAAAAATCAGCTCTCATCTCACAGAAAAAGCCCACGTGCCAAGTAACAAGTCTCTCAAGTAACGTTCCCTCTTATGGCCTTTTAACATTGAAATAATACCAAAGTGTGTTGCATTTTTACAACTTCAGACATAAAACTCTTGGTATTTATCCTGAAGGCCTAAGAAAATTAAGCGCAGGGGTAGATTTCTCATTAGGATTTAAGAGTAACCTGAAGAAGCAATCAAGACTATATATAAATGCTACTTTATGAAGAAAAATCACCTTGGACACTGGAGATCAGGGATCTCAGTACCCAGTGATTAGAGTTCCACTGAAGTTCTCACAGTAGGAAAAGAGCCAAGTATCAAAATCAATTCAGGAGCTTGGAAGATACATACAAACTCTATTCATGAAAGAGTTCAGGGCCTTTTCAACTTGATTACCAAAATAAGCAAACAAAACAAACACTGCCATGCGTGGCGCACAACAAAGTGTTTAACCCCTTTAGGTGTAAAGTCCATTCATACCTTTAACCCTGTCTAGAAACTGAGGACTAAAAACTGGAAGGAAATAAGACATAACATTTATAACTCTCCAGATATCTTTAAATACCTTTTAAACACAATCTAAAGGAAACTATGGAAAAACATTTAAATGCCTAACAAAGAATGAACAACACAGAAATGTCATGATTACCGTAATCCAAAGAGAGTCCCAAGCAATCAAATGTAGACCAAGTAAATAAAATATCTTGAAATGTTAATCTGTAGGTGTACTTGATAAATAAACGAGAGCATAAAGTATTTCTACAGAATTCTCATTTGGGGTTTAAAAGGGTATTCTAAGTCTTTTATTAATAAGAAAACTAAATTTTTGCTTCTAAACTAAGATTTTTAACGTTTTTATTAAAAAGAAATGTGGGGTGCCTGGGTGGCGCAGTCGGTTAAGCGTCCGACTTCAGCCAGGTCACGATCTCACGGTCCGTGAGTTCGAGCCCCGCGTCGGGCTCTGGGCTGATGGCTCAGAGCCTGGAGCCTGCTTCCGATTCTGTGTCTCCCTCTCTCTCTGCCCCTCCCCCGTTCATGCTCTGTCTCTCTCTGTCCCAAAAATAAATAAACGTTGAAAAAAAAAAAATTAAAAAAAAAAAAAGAAATGTGAGTATAATTTTTTTAAAGTCAGAAGGTATGGGTATAAAATGAAGAGTAAACAAAGTTTTGCATAAGCAAACACACATTCACGAACTCATTCTTTTTGCCTCTTATCCAAAGAGGATGTCATTGTAATAGTGGAGTTTTTATTATCTTTTTTAAAAATTGCATTTCTGATTACTCATCAAAGAGGGCATCTTCCGATTTATTGACCATGTTTCTTTCTCTGTGAATTGCCAATTCATCTTTTGACCATTTATCTATGGAGCGGTTTTTCCTTCTTGAATTGTAGACATTTAAAAATATTCTGGCTACAAATTCTTTATCAGTTATCTGTAAGCAAATATCTTCTGCAGGGATGTGGCTGATCTTTTCACATTTCTGCTGCTGCCTTTTGATTGACAGAGGTTTTTAATTTTAATATTGTTGGATTTACCAATCTTTATTTATACATTTACTTTCATACATTTTTAAAGAATTTCTCCCTTACTCGAAGGTTAAAAAAACTCTATATTCTCCTATATTTTCTTCTACAAATTTTTAAAGTTTTGCTTTTCACGTTTAGGTATTAATCCACCTAAAACTACTTATATATTGATGTGAGGTATGGACCCAGTGTAATTTTTTCCATGTAACTAAATGACCACTACCTGAATAGTCTGTATTTACCTCAATGTACATACTTCAATTCTACCTCTGAAACACATCAAGTTTCTCTATATACATGGATGCTCTGTTTCTGGGGTTTCTATTCTGTGCTTTTGGTCTATTTATCTATCTCAGTGATTCTCAGCTAGGATCAGATTTTGCCCCAACCCCACTTCCCCACACCCACACCCAGCATTTGGTAATATCTAAATGTCTAGAGACATTTTTAGCAGTCACAAAAGGAGGAAGAGGGATGCTAATGGGTATGTAATGGGAACAGGACAAGGATGCTGCTGAAAATCCTATAATTCACAGAACAGCAACCCTCCCCAATGCCCCCCCCCCCAAGAATTATCCAGTTCAAAACATCAATAGGGTTGCTGTTGAAAATCCCCAGTCTATCCCTATGGTGTCAAAATTACTATTGCTTCACTGTTTTTTCACTTCAAAGGTTTTCTGAGTTCTTTCTATACCACCAAAAACTCCATTTTATGTCTAAACCTAATATAAAGAACAGATTCCTTTTAGATATTTAGATTACCTAAGTTAGATATCTAATAGATATTTAGATCAACAATTTGTTATTACCAACAATGCTGCCATGAAAATCCTTTCCCATAGTCTTGCACAAGTACAATTATATCATTAGGTCAAATTCTTAGAATTGGAATTGTTGAGTCAAAAGATGGATGACGGATTTCAAGAGATAGAACCAAATGGCTTTACACAGAAGTGACAGCATACCAAAACTGTATAACTTTATTTGAACTTTGTATATAGTATAACTTTTATTTGAATGCTGAACTCTTCACCAGTCTGGTAACTGAAATCTTGTTGCCTGCAGTTCTTTAACTGTAAATGAGGCTGAGTTTTTGTTTTTTGTTTTTGCTTACTGACCATCTGCATTTCATTTATTGGAAACTACTTTATCTTGGGCCCATTCTTCTCCGGGAGTTTAAGTTTTTCTTTAAGTAAGTCTTTTCTTAAAAGTAAAACTTTTATTCAATCTTATACAGTGTGAATACTTTCCCCTCAGTTTG
The DNA here is from genome assembly GCF_007474595.2 of Lynx canadensis. Classification (NCBI taxonomy): domain Eukaryota; kingdom Metazoa; phylum Chordata; class Mammalia; order Carnivora; family Felidae; genus Lynx; species Lynx canadensis. The sequence continues at coordinate 15,809,000 of NC_044320.2, forward strand.
TCATTTTTAAGAATTTTTTAAAAAAGTTTTGTCACAAAAAAAGTCTTCCATTTTTATGCGCTCAAATTTATCAATTTTTTCCTTGTAACTTCTGGGTTTCCTTGTGTTTAGAAAGGCCTTTCTACTTCAATGAATTATCATTACATGAGTAATACTATCAAACTCGTCCGCTTGCGTTTTCTGCCTTGGATTTAGATTTGCTAATTCAGCATTATGCTGCACTGGGTTGCATTTCATTTAGCATTTAACACCTCCTAAGAATAGCTTAATATTCTTAAATACTCCATATGCTGTGATTCGTATTTTTTGGGTCTCCAAAATGAGATGCTTTATATTCTAACCTGCTGAAATTCTCGTATTAGTTGGATACCAAATGCAAGTGCAGTGGTGGTACATTTTTGTAGGAGGAGTAAATTTTTCAGAGACCAGATATAAAATTGGTAATGCTTTCTAGAGAATAGATTTCCATGTTTACAATTCCATTTTAAAGAAAAAGATGAGATTTGACAAGTTTTGAGATTTACAGACAGTAGTATTGAGAGGTCAACGATTATTAAAAAAAAAAACAACTAGATAGAACAATTAATTTCAACTATCCTCTGGTAGCTTTTACACACAAATCTGTCACTTTCAGTAACAACATAAGCTGCCCCACTGAATGGGCCTCAAAAATTGAAGACATTTGTTCTCATTCAGGGTAAATCTTTAGCAACAAAACCAGTTTTTAAGAATTTTATCATTCTGGGGTGCCTGAGTGGTTCAGTCGGTTAAGCGTCCGACTTTTGATTTCAGCTCAGGTCATGATCTCACAGTTTGTGAGATGGAGCCCCATGTTGGGCTCTGCGCTGACAGTGCTGAGCCTGCTTGAGGATTCTCTCTCTCTAAAAAATAAACAAACAAACAAACATTCTTTAAAAAAAGAATTTTATCATTCTCACAAGTATGAAAAATTAGCAAATTACACTGGTATAACGTAAGTAGCAGTCCAGGTGATAGATGTGGAAAATATGTTGTATTTCTTACAAAGTGTGAACAAAAAATTGTGGGTACAAAGCACCAAAATTTCACTGAGGCCTTCAAAAGACCAAAATATCTAACAGTAAGGTCTTAACTGAAGCATTATTTTTTTTTTTAAAGCTATCAAGCTTATTAATAGCTAACGCTTAGATAGCCTTTCCTAGGTCCAGGTACTGTTCTAAGAGCTTACATCCTAACTCACTTACCATCCTTAACATCCTGAGACAGACCATCACTGCCCATCTTTAAAAATGTTAAGAAAAGGGAGGCACAGCGCAGTTAAATCACTTGCCTGAGGTCACATTCTTTAACTTGCCAAATACAGCTTCCATGATTTACCATAAAAATACGCATGGGTTACAAAGAAAATACCAAAATTACTGTTCAGGGTTCTTAAACTACACATGATTTAATTAAGGAAAATACTCCCTTTTCCTTAAAGCTCCTTAGCCTAAAGCTCAACTCAAGAGCACTGCATTTAAGCACCTGGTCTCAAAGGGCTTCTCAAAAGGATACGAAGTTGCAGGTCAAAAGAACATTCAAGGCAGTGGCTACACCATTTGCCAAAGAATACATGAATCCCCTCAAACACAGCTGTTTTGTTTTTTGGTTCTTGTGGCCTTTTTTTTTCTTTTTTTGCTCCACCATGACCTCCTCTTAAAACAGAAGTGACGAAAGTCATCCCTGTAGTCATATTCGGTGAGTTTCCAAAGCAGCACTTGGGTTATCCCAAAATTGATAAAGCTCCTTGGAAGTCTGTTAGCTTCTGTTCTCTCTCTAGCAAGCTCTCTCTCATCCTATGGGGTTGAGGAACAAAAATGGTAATTCTTCTCACTTCTCAGTCTCTTGACGCCAAAAAACGGCACAGATCTTGCCCGCATGCATATCCCTAACTAATGTGGGTGGGTATGGCAGGGAAAGAGGGCTGGTAGTTGATCAGGCTCAGCTGGAACCCCTAAGTAACTATACTGAGTTAAGTAAGAGCCTATTAATCTATGATCTTGATGAATGGCTTCTAACTGGCAGAAATAAAATGCCATCCCAACAGGCCCCCCTTACGAATTTCACTTTATTTAACTGAAATCACTTTTATCTACGAGTACCAAAATGAAGCAAAATATGTTGAGCATAAACCATTAAAACCACTTAATGCTCTTTTTGAAGCTGAGGTATAACTGACATATAACACATTAGTTTCAGGTGTAGAACATGATGATTCCATATTATATGCACTGTGAAATCACACAGCTCCCTTCTTGCCACATATAATGAGGGCATTACACTTTTGTAATGGTAAGTAGCAATGACTGGGATCAAGTAGCTGGTGGGTTACTGAGAAGTCTTGTGCTAAAGAGCATCACTGTCCCATCTGTTAGTTTTAGATCTAGCATATGATCACTACTATACCATTCTGTATCTGGATAGCAGCTGTATAGAGGAGAAAAGTGAACCACCCTGGATGTCAGAAGACTTTTCAGCCCAAGCTCTGGCAACCACTTACTGCTATGTATCAAAATCAAAAACACTTAGTCTCTATGGCCCTCAGTTACCTCATTTAAAAAATGCGATTAGCACCATCCACCTCTGAGGGATGTGCAAAGTTTAGGTTAGATAAAAACAGTGAAAATGCTTTACAAAAATAAAGTACCAAACAAATGTAAAATGTTATTGCCAATAATAAAACTCAACACCACTTCCCCCCCCCTTTTGGAGGAATAAACAAGCAACAGATGGTTCCTAATTCAGAAAGTCTCGGTAATAAGGACCTCATCATCAACCCTTCATCAGCAACACTTCAAAATCACAAGCCTACTGAAAACTGATCACAAGAATTACCTCATCAACAAAATTTGCCAAGTTTCAGCTGCTTTAAAAAAAATGTTATGCATAAATGCTTCTCACACTGGTAATGCAAGTAAAGACGGGGGATGAAACAGGATATTGTTAACACTCCATTCATTTACAACAAAGGCAGTGATTTTCAGGAGTCTCGGAAAAGTCTCCTCACTTTCTAGCCATTTTTATAACGACTTTCAATACCTTCTCTATTCATGGAAAATGCTAAGACTCGTTACAAGTATTGCTGTCTTCATGAGCATTTTTGGTAATCGTTTCAAGGTTTGACATTCGAAACCCTGTCTCCTTCGTTTGGGTGTCATTTCCCGCAGACACTTCATGATCATGTGGGCCCGGGGATACAGAAGTGACAACATATGAGTGCTCTGTATTTTGGAGAGGGGGAAACTGAGGCCCGGGCCTTGGCACTACAAGCCCAAGGTCACACACGGCGAGATGGGGCAGAGTTGCTGTTTTTCCAAGGCTGTCGCAGGAGACGCGGCGAGCCAGTACTCATTCCCCAAGAGAAACAGCAGGCAAAGAGCCGCATGCTCACACATCCATGCTTTCTCCCCACCCTCGGGTGCAAAAATGAACGGAGGGCTGACTCTTGACGAGGACTGCTCCGCTGTCAACTCTGAGACAAGTGTCATCTCCTCCCCTCTCCCAGCCTGCAAAGATGCCTCTGTTGGGAAAGAAACTGGTTCTGAAACACACATACACACACTACCCACTGACTGCGCGCGGGTGCCCGCTCCCTGCAGCACGTCTCGGCCCGCACAGCCGTCCTGGGACGCAAGCTACCCGGTTCCGCTTACCAAGAAGCCGGAGGAAGATCTGGAGCCCGATGCAGAACCGGCTTTGGCTGGAATCGTAGTAGGAGTTGAAGATGGCGTCGATGATGTAGAGGCAGGGCACCCGGAGCGCCACCTCGAGCGCCGCCCAGACCTGCTGATGGGCCATCCGCACCTGCTGCTGCGGGGGCCCCACCGCCGCCATGAGCCGCTGCCACACCGGGGCTGGGCGAGCCGGGCAGGGCCGCGCGGGGCAGGGCCCGGGACCACGGCCAGGGGCGGGGGCTAAGGCGGGCGACTCCGCCCCCGCCCTCCCTCCTCTCCGGTCTGTCTCACCGCCTGCCCCGCCGCCCGCTCGCGTCTCTCGAGCTGGAGCAGGCGGCGGAGGCTCCCGGGAGGCCTCTGGGTGTCTGTGTTTCCGGCCGGCTAAGGTCTGGCTCCTCCTCCCTCCAACGCCTCCCCCGCCCGCGGAGCCACCATCTTGACCTCGCCCGCCCGCCTCTGCCGTTGCTGCTGTTTGGAGGCCAGGAGGCTGCGTCCGCGGTCACGCGAGACCGCAGGGCCCGCGCAGCCGACTGCGTCATAATCCGGCGTTAGGGGCGCTCCCCAGACCGTCATCACGCGCGGCGTAGCGAACGTCTCGCCGCGTTGCCATGGTTTCCGCCCACCTTCGCGGCTTTGGCGCCACCGGGTGGCGCAGGCGCTCTCCGGCAGCCGCGCCCTCCTGCCTGAGTGGCTTCCTCAGGGAGGCGGTGGCAGCGTCGGTTCTGCGAGGGACTCCCTGCTTCCGTGGGCGGAATTATTAGCCGCTTCGTTCTAACCCATTAAACGTCCCATAAACGTGGTTCAGGGCTGTTTGGGAGGAGGAGAGCAGAGGGCGCCGCCCGCCGGACCTACCCACCCCGCCCGGAGGCCGGTCTGAGGATGGCATTTTCCAGGGAAAATCTCTGCAAGGCCCCCCGGGGTGCTGCTGGAGCGTCGCTGAGCGCGCTCTGTGCTGCGGCCGTGCGACGTGGCAATGAGCCGGGGGTGGTAGGCGCTGCCAAGGAAAGCATCCCTCTCCTCTCTTGCGCATCACCTTCCGTGTCTTCTACCCGACTGGACAGAACTGAGGACGCCCATCGGCCGCACTTTGCGAATGTCAAGGGCCACTTGTGATTTAAGGGCGAGAACCCAGGGCTCTGTCTGTGTTTCTGGCCTTTGAGGTCCGCACATTCAGGCAGTCCCTTCTTTCCTCCTCAGGGAAGAAGCCACACTTATGTTTTTGTAGGGGATCAGAATGTGCCACCCCAAAACATGCCACTTTGACACCCAGATAATTTTGAGCTGAAGATAGCAGAGAAACAGCAGAAGCTTAATTTTTTTTTAAGACCCCTGCCCGCCCTCCTCACTGCCCCCGTTCGCCTAAAAGGCAGGACATAAATTTCTATTTGTAAAGGTGCCTCCCTCTCCCTTACCAAGAGGGCAACTCAGACTTTCAGTGACCCGCAAACCTTAACTAAATGAACTCTTATCTTCCATTCGTTTCCTCCATTACGTTTTTACCTTAGCAGTCTGCTGTCCCTGAAAGCCTAATCCCCTTTTCTTTTGTCACTTCTCTACAAAATTATTCTTTGTTAATACATTAAACCCCAAATTGTAGGCACGCTTTGAGTCATTCACCACTTAGTTTCTCGCATGGGTATGTGCACTCACGGGTTAATAAACTGCTTCTCTCTTGTTGATCTCTCTTTTGTCAGTTTAATTTCCAGGTCCCAAGTCACAGGACGTGGGACCACGAAGGAAGGTCTTTTTCCCTCCCTACACTTTCTTGCCTATCCATGTAATTAATGTAATGTGGTCATTCTTATTTTTCTGTTCCTTCACCAGCAAATGAGAGTGTAAATTGGGCCAGAGTCTGCTTTACTAACTCAGCCATCTTAAATTAAGGGGGATCAGAAACAAAAACAAAATTTAAAAAACCTGGCTCATTTAGGATCCTAGCCCAAACTGTGCTCTGCTATCCGTCTGTACAGAGCTCTGCGTGGGTGACTATCCTCTATTAAAAACCCTCCAGAGGAAAGGAGGAGTATAAAACTCCAACACCCCTTTCTCTGGGTGGAGTTAGGTGTGGTAGGAAGATTGATTCATACCCAAACTCCTTACTCCAGTCTCATGTTTTTAACCTGTTGTTATCCCCCACAAATAATGACTGCCATCTATCTAGTGCTGTGTACTGGGCACCACGGGGAGGGTTTTACATTTTACTTAAATCTTTGCATCAGCCTTTTTTGGGGTAGGTAGGATTATCTCTGCTTTAGAGAGGAGGAAACTGGGGCTTAGATAAGTTATCCAAATCACAAAGTATGTATGTAAGTAGTAAGCCAGAATGGCCATAGCTAGTAGGAGTCAAACCAAGGATTAGAACCCAGGAAGCTTAGAACTTCAGGCATCTTTGATTCTTTCCTCTTCACACCCACCAATCTGCAACCACATTGTATCCACCTGTCTCCTTTGTATTCCCCTTTCTGTTGTCACTGCCACACTCCAAACCCAAGATCCTACTGGAGCTTGCCTGATTCACTGCAATATCCTCATTATGTTATTATGATCACCACTTTTCCTATAAATCAGTCTGTTTACCTCTGCCAGGTTAATTTTCCTAAATTGCACACCTGGGGAATAAACTTGTGGCGCTGACAAAATTCCCAAAGGAAAGCAAACTTGGTAAGATGAGAGGATTATTAAGGTTTATATAGAAAAACCTCAGAGACGTAAATTAGCCTCTCAACTCACCTGTTATTCTGCCCTGATTGCAATTTAAAGCAAAAAGGGAGAAGCTGTTGTGGAGGAAAGGGTCCACAAGGACTAATCTAAAACAGGAGTGTGGTAGAGAAAGCAGGCAAGTACCAATTACATTATGATCATGCAAAATGGAGAATTAAATAATGTATGGGCTCTCCAATTTTTATTTAAAAAGTTAAATGGAATAAATAGTAAATAAAAATCTTATAAAAATGCTTCAGCCCTTACTTATTAATGCTTTAATGGTTTCTAATCTTAATGCACAAATTTTATTAGTTTAAGAATTTCTAATTCAAAGTAAATCCCACTCTCGGGAGCGATGGCACAGTCGTTCTCATCTTACGTGACTTCAAGCACATCCCTTTAAGCTCTAGATCTCACTTTCCCATCTATAAAACGAAGGTTTAAAAAGATTCTGGCAAAGTACTTTAAAATACTACCTTAAAATTAAATGTATAGGGGCGCCTGGGTGGCGCAGTCGGTTAAGCGTCCGACTTCAGCCAGGTCACGATCTCACGGTCCGTGAGTTCGAGCCCCGCATCAGGCTCTGGGCTGATGGCTCAGAGCCTGGAGCCTGTTTCCGATTCTGTGTCTCCCTCTCTCTCTGCCCCTCCCCCGTTCATGCTCTGTCTCTCTCTGTCCCAAAAATAAATAAACGTTGAAAAAAAAATTAAAAAAAAAATTAAATGTATATTACTGAGGTAGTTTTTAGAAAACTTAGGAATTGGGGGGGGGGGGGCGGTGGCGCCTGGGTGGCTCAATCGGTTGGGTGTCAGACTCTCGATTTCAACTCAGGTCGTGATCTCATGGTTGGTGGGATGGAGCCCTGCATCAGGTTCTGCACTGACAGCACAGAGCCTGCTTGGGATTCTCTCCCCCGCCCCTCTCTCCCCCTCCCGTGTTCAGTTATCCTTGCTCTCTCTCTCTCAAAATAAACTTTTTTTTGTTTTAAAGAAAGCTTAGGAATTTTAAAAATAAAAGATAAGCTTTCAAAAGAAAAATCCCTACGTCAGTGATGCACTTTTCTGTTTTACATTTGCCATCTCTCAAGTCTATATTCTAAGCTCAGTTTCATCAAGCCTGAGCTCCAGGTGCCTGCTTACATTTTAGGGGTCCAGTCAAGTTAGGAGAAATAATCACCTTCAAGTAAAGATGAAGGGATACCCTCCTGTACTACCCAAAAATATGCTGTACTACCAAAAAGTTAATGACTACCAAACCACTTAATAGATGCTATGATGGAAACAGAGGAACAAGGACAAAAATCTCAGAGGAATAGTTCTTTTGTTTTTTGTTTTTACAGAAGGAACTTACTGGTTATGTTTGCTTAGCTTTGCAAGAGGTTTTCTCAGCTTTGTATCAGGAAATGTCTGTGTTAGTCGTCATCCAAACAGAAGCTAAATTCCTAATAAGCATAATCCCTCCATAGCACCCACTGTGAAAAAAAAATTAAATAAGCTTTCAAAGAAATAGCTGCAATTCACTGAATTTAATCTTTGCTTGGTTTCTACATTGACTTGAATGTTGCACAATTCAGGTATATGTTTATATTGAATCCACTCAGAGCAGTGGGGAGGGTGTGTGTGCATTCACACAGACACACTCTATATACGTAAGTTGCCTGTTTAAAATATTACCAGCTTAAAAATAACTTCATTTGGCTTTAATGGTTGAATGCCCTTTAGTTCTAAAAAGCCTTTGGAAACAGAACGTGTAAAAACTTGTTTGACTTTTCTGTTGACCTTTGCACTTGCCAGGTCTCTGTTCTAAGCAACAGGAACTGATTCTGGGCTATCTTAGGCAAAAAGGGAGATTATTAGAGGGTTATTTTCATTATTCTTCACGATTTCAAGTTCCAAGAGTGAGATGCAATTAGCCGAGCTTATGGGACCCTGTGCCTTACCCCAGCTGTACCAGCCAGTGCCAACAGCTTCTTTAGCGGGCAGAAAGCAGAAAGAAGCCAGCACTTAGAACTACCCACCCCACCTCTACCCACCGATGTACTATGTATTTACTTCAAACGGATGATGGGGATGCTGGGGGGAAGGGTAGGAATTGATAGCCCAAAAAGGGATAGATACGCCCCACAACTTTTTCTCAGACCTTTGGAATTACTTTAAAAAAAAAAAAAAGGCTTCTGATCCCAAATTACAGTTTTTCTCATTTCATTAAAGTAAATTTCAGATATGCCCATCAACATGCAGCTACTATTTGAGTTTTCCGGTTTTGTAAATGCCAAGTGAATAGGAAAAGTCTGTTGTTTAGTTAACAAAGGAAACAACAGAGAATATGGCGGCATTTGCAATCAATGTTGAGTATATACTGACTCCTTCAGTTCGTTCATTCCTGTGACAGACATTTGCCGAGCACTTTCTATGCATTTGGCAGGAAGTTTGCCCGCTTCTGCCTCTCACTCTAGACAGAGAACTTAAACTCTCTAATCATCAGTATCCTCACCTGGGAAAAAGAAAAAAGTGGTTAATATTGCCAAATAAGATACAAAATACATAGCATGCGTTATCCAGTCGAATCTTAACAAACCTACTGAAAGACACAGACAAGAACAGTGGCAGAGCCAGGTTTCTCACTCATATTTTTCTGATTGCAGAGACTTATGATCTGCTCCTCTGCAGGCAATTTTTCATGCCAGTGATACAAATTAATATATTTTAAGTACTCAGTATGATATACAGTATGTAATAATAATTAGTATGCTGAACAAGATCTACTCACTGGAACCCTTGTGATACCACACACAACACTTTGCAATGGTTCCGTGTATGGCTCAGGAGTTTGGATTTCTATATATGCTAATTACTCATATATTAGAATATAAATAAAATATAGATAATACGTTCAAATATGTTAAGTATGTTAAGTGATGGTCCAGAATAATGAGGGCCGAGATACTGCTGAAAGGCAGAGTACAAGGAATACTAAGTTAAAAACATTTGCCAAGGCAGGAAGCCCAAAGAAGATGGATATAGTACCCCACTGACAGACGGGAAGGATAGGACCCTTTATCCTAGACAGGTTTCTATAGTTCGGGTTTCTAATAACCAATAATCACTTCTCATTTCACAGAGCTCCACCTCACTGAGTAGAATAAAAGCTTAAAACTGGAAGATTCAATATTATAAAGATGTCAATTTTACCCTGTAGTTCAATGTAATCCCAATGAAAAATCTCAACAGGTCCTTTCTCCCAAAAATTGACAAGCTGATTTAAAATTCCTAAGAAGATGCAAAAGGTCAAGAATAACTACGGCAAAATCTTGGGGCGCCTGGGCGGCTCAGTCGGTTAAGCGTCCGACTTTGGCTCAGGTCATGATCTCACGCAGTTCATGGGTTCGAGCCCCGCATTGGGCTCTGTGTTGACAGCTCAGAGCCTGGAGCCTGCTTCGGATTCTGTGTCTCCCTCTCTCTCTGCCCCTCCTCTGTTTGAGCTGTCTCTCTCTCTCTCTCTCTCTCCCTTTCAAAAATAAACATTAAAAAAATTTAAAAAAAAAAGAATAACTATGGCAATCTTAAAGAACAAAGTTGAAGGACTTCTAGATCAGATATCAGGACCTATTGTAAAGCTATAGCAACTTAAACAAGATAGTATTGGTGCTTGGATAGAGTAGCCGAACATGGAACAAAAAAGTCTGGTAACAATCCCCACATGTACAGTCACCTGATTTATGATAAAACTGATACTACAGTGCAGTGGGAAAGGATAAAAACCCGGCAATATAATGTGTCTAACAAAGGCTGCATATCACTTCACGGGGAATCACACTGGAAGCATCCTCCCTACAGTTAAGAACAATTTAACTTGTATTAGTGGGGGGGGGGGGGGGGAGGGAGGGAGTGGGAATTGGACACTTTAGAATGCTAGAGCTTCCCTTTTTAATCAAAATTTGTCAGTTTTAAAAATAAATGATCTTCAGATTGCTGTAAGCTTTTAGTTTTTAAAGTTCTAAAAAGAAAAGTTGATTTTGACAATTTGTGCCAGTCTTCTCATTAATTTTATGGAGAAGCCAGTTTTCAAAGGTCCTTACTGTGTCATTTTGGAAGCCACTCATTTTACTCTTGATACTGGGTAGGGAAGTACCAAGAGATGCCCTAGTGGGTGGAGTAAGCGTGAAATATACTCTTTCCTGCCCTCACTGTGTGACAATAACCCTCCTTCCTCCTGATGATCAGATTCACTTATCCCCAACCGGAGTGGTGACTCTTCCTTGCTTGCCTGCTGGTCTCTTAGCACAAGGAGCCTGACATGCCTGGGAAATCTCAGTAGGTTAAAGTGTAAAGGGTCTGTTATTGTATCTCCTGATGAAAGAGCTTCCCAATTAGGGATCAGCCCTCTAGTCTCACAAAGTTGTGGAGACGGGAGGCATGAACTCCCGGGGGGAGACGGGGGGCAGTGGGGACAGTAAGTGGGTGTATTAACTTCCTATCGCTGCTATAACAAATTACCACAAACTTAGTGATTTACAGCAACATAAATTTCTTCTCATAGTTATGGAGGTCAGAAGTCTAGAATCAAGGTATCAACCACTCTGTTCCTCCTGAAGCATTCTGGGGGAGAATCCATTTCCCTGCCTTTTTCAGTTTCCAGAGGCCTCCAACATTCCTTGGCTCGTGGCCTCTTCCTTATGTTACTCTGTCCTGCTTTTGTCATCACACGTCCTACGTCCTACTTGTATTGCCTCCCTCTTATAAGAGCCCCTGAGATTATATCAGGCCAACATGGATAAACCAGGATACTTTCCTCATCTTGAGATTAACTTAATCACACCTGTAAAGTCCCTTTTATCATGTTAAGATAATATATTTACTGGTTCTGGGTATTAGGACATGGACATATTTGGGGGACATTGTTTAGCCTGCCACAGTGGAAATTCTCCTATTTCTACCCTTTAATTCCTAGCTGTGGATTTTCTATCTAAATGGGACATGGCACTCATTATGTAATAGGTATGGACTTAGAGTGTATACTGCATCCTGGTGAATGGGATCCCATTCATAGGGCATTATCTTCAAGCTTTGATTTGGTTTCAAAAGGTTTTTCCACCATTCCACCAGGCCAGCATTTTCTTGGTTGTATAGTATGTGATAGGATCAGTGAATCACCTGGTCATGTGCCCACTCAAACACTTCCTTTGCTGTTCAGAGGCAATATTATGCAGGAGACATATTGATGGATCGAACACTGTAAACCTTTGGATAGCAGCACTGGCCAACATCTTGTGGGCAGGAAAGGTAAACTCATGGATGCACATAGGAAGATTCTAGTTAGGGTGAATCAATGCCCTTCCATGACAGAAGCCCAATGTAACCCATTTACTACCAATTAGCTGCTTGGTTTTCTTGAGGGATGGTGTTGAACCAAGGGCTCAGCGCTGAATACTAGGCTCTTTGGTGAGTAGAAGCCATGCTGTTGGCAACTTGCTAACCTGCATCCCTGCAACATGTTATTCATAAGCTCTTTATGCTACTGGGGTAGCTCATGACTACCGCTGCTAAAATTAACCAGCCAAGCCTTTTGTTTACTTGTTGAGTTCCTCTTTGATGTGCATGTCTCCGGTAGGCACTTATGCAACACAAAGCTCTTTACTCATGTATCCAATCCCATAGATTCCCCACCACCTCTTCTCCAGGCTTCATTGTCCCTGAACTAATCTTTCCCACTCCAGGCCCCTGATCAATTTGCTAACCTATCTGCCACTTGCCATGAAGGTATATTCTTACTTCAGGCAACTTCTCTTTCCATACGAGGTGGATGACCAGGAATATTGCCCCCAGTTCTGCCTTGTGGGAAGATACCCTTCCCTGCTGTCTTTTAAGACCACTCCTGAGTAGGGCTGTAGGGTAGCAGCAGTTTATTTTGGTTTTGAACCTGTATTCCAAGAAAGCCCATCAATGAACTTAGCTATGCATTTGCATCCTTTATCAGCAAGACAGAAGGGCTTCTCAAGTGGCCATGATTGTGGGCCGAGGGAAGGGCATTGATGCAAGAATTATAAATATGACACAGGAGTCTGGGCCACCTACCTGTGCACCTATTCGTTTCCTCTGGCTCTCGCAATCCATCCCAGATGTACCACTTCCACCTTATGATGGTTTGACTTGAAGGGTCTGACAAAACTCAGCTCATGATGGGCAACTCTGGCTACATGGTTACCCGAAGTTCCAGAAGATGCTCAGATTCTACCAACGCCCATTAGCATGCCAGGAGCCATTTTTGGATGATGCCTGGCTCTCTGCTGCATACCATCTGGCCTTGCTACAGACATCCACTTGAGACTACCTTGTGATTTTCCCATTGGAGCTTGTCCTAAACTTCCATGGCTGCTTTGCTTATCACAGATACTCTTGTACGATAGAATCTCCTGGATTGAATGGTCCATGAAACAAAGCTAATTACACCGCAACCTGTACCTGCTACAGGGACTTTATGTGCTGTGGATCCCACTGAAAACTGGCAGCCTTCTATATCACCCAGGATAGGAGTCAGAGCAGTATTCCCAAGTCCCGAATTCCCACAAAAGAGCATACAGAGGTTGGCGTGCTTCCTTGACGGAGGAACACTGATGAGTGGGTGAGATGGAAAAATCTGTTCTTTACCGTGAAGGAGCAGTCTTGGCATTCAAGCAGACCAGTAGCCCTAAAAATCTTACTGATGGAACAGGTTGCTGGATGGTATTAGTGATTATTCGGAGTACAATATACTAGCTCATTGTTTCTCTGGCCTAATGAGTATGACGCCGTAAGTATAGTAGGTTAGTAGGGTGTTCCTCGAGATGTTCCCATGGCCTAGGTCTCCTCAGACGATAATGATGGGGGAGTGGAGTCCTACATGAACGCAAACTGCTTCTCACCCAGCACCCTCAGGGCTCAGTTCCATACGTACTCTCATGGCTCCTGCTGGTACATGTTGCTTAGATCCTGCATCCCCTTTGGCACATGGGCCCAGCTGAAATTGTTGACAGAAGACACAAAAACAAGAGAAAAGGAGCCGTGTAGGATTGAGCCAGTTGCTTTGTTCGGTGTTGTGCAGCTGCAGTTTTACTCATCAAGTTTTGTTGACCTTCGCTTGAGTTATGAAACTATGCATACATATAGCTTTCATTTAAAAAAACAAAATTCAATGACTAAAAAAGGAAACTAGGACCGTCTGTCTGTCCATCTATAAATACCTACCTAATAGCGTACAGAGAGCTTCGTTGCATGGGCCACTCCATCCAGGAGACGACAGGGTACATAAGTGTGGTGGATACGTGCGTGTGCATGTGTCTGGTATGTTCCAAACTGCAGTTGTAGCCTCATATTCGTTATTTTCTATTTGCCTTTGATTCAACCTTCACCTTCAAAAAGCCAGAAGCAAATACCTATTCTGACAGTTTGGGCCCTCTCTGAAATTATGTGATTGTTGATCAAGTAATCTTGCAGGCAGTCTCAAATCTCATCAGAAAATTTCCCCTGTACTTAGTGTTAATAGTTTTACATTCAGTTTATAATATAGGTAGGGATCCTAACACAATTGTGGTAAGAAATTCTTATGAACTTTATATGTTGAAGTATTGTGTCAGCTTAAGTATTGATCTGTATTTATTATTGCTAACGTGAGTTTCTTCAGTGATTGTGAAAACTAGTAAATTTATACACTATTATAAACTTCTAAAGAGTTAAAAAAAATAAAGCTACACAAAATATAAGAAACAACTATCCTCAAGGCAATGAAGGACAATGATCCATGGGAGATAAAAACAAGGCGAGCCGTTTAATGGTTTAATCGCTCCAGCCTATTGCCTGGAGAAAGTTCCCCCGGCTGTGGCAGGACGAGGGGGAAGCCGGGTGGAGCCCAGCCGACTCCCTGAGGTGGAGATGGTACTGGGAGTCCCAGGAGCCCAGTTAACGAATTTAGAGGTTGGAATGCCAAACGGGAGAGGGCCACGGAGAAGTCCCGAGATCTGCCGACCATCCCCTGAAGCGTCAGCTGATTAGTATCAGTGCGCACAAGAGGACGCTACCAAAGGCCAAGAAAATGACGAGTGTCACGGCTTGCCCAGTGTGAAGTGGCCGCACCCCGAGGCTGTTCAGAATGACATATATTGACACGTGTCCAGGGTGGGAGAAAGTGAATCCAAAATGCTATTTATGTGTTTCTCATCATTTCAAATTTCTATGTTCTTATATTTAACATGCATGCATTATACTCCCTAGGTCAAGAGATACGCATCACTTATTAAAATCATGAAGTTAATGAATAAAGCAACTCATAGTTGAGGGAGTTTAATAAAGTCATCGTCGCCGTTTTTTAATCACAACCTCTCCATCAAGTGGTGCCCTAAGTGACAACTAATACTGATGCTCACGGAGGAAGCTTCAGCACTTTTAAACGTTCCCGGACTGAGGTGACCAAGCCTCCATGAGCCTCCTGATCCTTTCAGTCTTTTTTCCTCGGTTCCATTAGGTGCCTCTTTCTGACCAGGCCAATCCAGCAAGTGCTCAGAGAAGACTGTAACGTAAATGGACACACTCAAGGTGGAGAAAAGGCTTAGGGGACCCTTACTTTCTTCCATTCACACATAACTCCAGCTCATTCTTTTTTTTTTTTTTTTTTTCAAGTTTATTTATCTATTTTGAGAGAGACAGAGAAAGCGGGAGCAGGGGAGGGGCAGAGAGAGAGGGAGAATCCCAGCAGGCTCTGTGCGGTCAGTGCACAGTAACCCAACTCGGGGTTTGAACCCATGAAAGTGGGAGACCGTGACCTGATCCGAAATCAAGACAGCTGGCTACTTAACTGACTGAGCCACCAGGGCGCCCCTCCGGCTCATTCTTTAAGTCTCAAGTGAAGCGTCCCTGCTCCCACCTTCCCAGCCACACTCTCCGCTTCCCCTAACCCACACCCCCGAACGTGGACGGCTGCCTCCACTGTGTGTGCCTGTCAACACCCGTCTGTTTCTGTCTCAGCACTTAGTGCCCAGTATTAACATTGTTTCCTCTGTGTCCACGTCACCAGAAGTGATCCCCCCCATTTTGGGCAGGACTCGGCTTTTTTTAATTTTTTTTTTTTTTTTTTTTTTTTTTAAAGATTTTGAGTACTTGCCCCACCTCACATGGGGCTTGAACTTACAACCCAGAGATCAAGAGTCACATGCCCCCCAGGACTCAGCTTTACTCACCTCTGTGTCTCCGGCCCTCAGCACAGTGCCTGACAGCGAGAGTACACGGCACATCCGAATTAATCAGTGAATGGCTTTTCAAAACAAGGACCCTCTACTTTAACTAAAGCAAATGTACAGCAATTCCTCACACCCAAAGTAGGAACCGGCAGTTCACCTTACACGAAGACTGAAGTACTCAGTACGTGCCAGTCACGGTGTTGACGGTTCAGGTCTGTTAACTCGCTTAACCCTAACAAGTATGCTTCGGGCTACGTACACTTGTTAACCCGTATGTACAGAGGAGGACACTAAATCTTGAGAGACTGCCTCACGTCACAGAGAAAGAAGGGAGGCCAGAAAGTGTATGAGTGGAACCTCAATTCCATGAAGGCAGAATCCATGTCAATCTTCTTTGACCACTGAACACTCAAGGCCTGATGGGTACGTAACAGGTCGAATGAGACCAGCCAGGTGTATCTGATGTCAGCGGCCCATCCATAGCTTAGGTCAGAAAGGTAACTCCTCAGCCCCTAGCCACGTGGTTCCCTGACCCCCCCCTTCCTCCCTGTTTCTCCCCTGCCTTCCTTCCTCCCCACGCGGCCTCCAGTCCCAGCGTGGCATTTTTAGCCGGAGGCACAAAAGCCGCAGGCATGCGTGTCAGAAACCAATATGGGGAAGAGGAGAGGATTCAGGCAAACACAGGCCACTCGGTGGGATGGTAATGGACCAGTCAGGCCCCCTTCTGCGATGGGATCCCACGACGGCTACCACTTCCTGGGGGCTTACTGGGTACCGGACACTATTCTTTTTCATCCTTACAACAACCTCCATCTTCAACACACCTCTCGCCGCTTCTTCTGTTCCGGACTGCTCTAGTGACGGTGCTCCAAACATCTTCTGAGCCAACTCTCTGCACTCACTATTTTCTTCCGCTAGCATCTGTTTCCAGCCTGACTCACTAACAAAATCTTACCCAGTTTTTAAGAGCCGGGTCAAACACTACCCCTCTGAAGGCTTCCCCATTCTGAAAACTTTTCTTCACCTCTGCACTTCTACATGGTGCTATCACTCTTACGGTACCTACTGTATTCCAGCCCTGAGTTTTTGTGTTATTTCTGCTGCTAGGTTGTGAACTCCTCAGAGACAGGGTCTGTATCGAATGCATCTGCAGCTCATATAGACAGCAGGCACTTAATTTGCGTGGAAGCATAAACAGCACCAATCCTGTCCTTACTGACGCTGTCCCGAGAAGGACGGGCAGCCCCAGCTCGAGCCCCAACAAGCTGAATGCCAGACACAGTCATAATCCTGAGAAAGCACAACGTCCCTGTGCGTCCTTCATCAGGCAAACAAGCCCAGATGGCTTCGAAGTGCATGAAAACACAGCTCCGAAAAGTGATTCTCAACTATTAGTCATTCCAAAGGTAAACAGTGCTTCTCTGCGATCAGTCATTCCAGGGGCACACAACGGTGCTGGCAGACAGTCACAAAACAAAGTGACGCTTGAGAAACCCTGCAGAATATCTCTCACTCCCTAGAGCTCCTCACGTTGGCCCTGATGTCCACCTGAGAAGGAACACAAAAAGGGAATCTGAGGCCTGTTAAAATCTAAGATTTTAATTTGAACTTTAAAAATAGCTAGCTTAGGAGCACCTGGGTGGCTCGGTAGGTTGATTGTCCAACTCCCAGGGTTGTGAGATCGAGCCCCGTGCTGGAGTCCGTGCTGAGCATGCAACCTGCTTAGGATTCTCTCTCTCTCTCTCTCTCTCTCTCTCTCTCTCTCTCTCTCTTCTCTCTCTCTCCCTCGAATAAAATAGCTAGCTTTTTGTACAAGCTTAAAGCTGGAAAGCTAGTTTCCCTATAATGTAAAGCAGTCATTCTTAACCTCTTTTCTACAACAACAAACCTGATACATAAGACATCCTCCCCAACACTCATTTAGCAACGCTAAAGCAAGGGAATGAAGTTAATACACTACAGTAATTCTTATCCTTTTCCTTCCCTAATTCAGTCTTAATAACAAAGCTGCACCGTTTGATTGCTTTGATTTGGACTCTATTGCTTAGTCTCATCAATTTTATATCTCAAATCCATCCACTTCCCACTGCCACCACCCTAGTCCAGGCCACCACCATCTCCTGCCTGGACAACCACAGAAATCTCATCACTGGTCTCCCTGCTTCCGTCCTGGCCCCACTCTGGCTGATTTTCCATATTGTAGCCGGAGTGATTTTGGAAACAGCACTGTGTCTTTCATTCTAAAATAACCAAGGCTTATTAGATAACAACTGCTTATTAGATAACAGCCATATGAGACCATTCAAAGAAATCCTCATTTTGCAAGTGAGGAAATTCAAGGCCAAAAGAATACTGGAATCACCCACCCAAGGTAAGACAGAACTGAAGTCAGAAGTCAGAAATGCCCTGGCCTCATTTTAATGAGCCATACTGCTTCTCCCAGATATGTAGTTCATTCTCAATGTGTTAACAGAAGACAAATGCAATGACTCGGATTAGTCTAGAGCCTGCATTCAGGGCCACAAAATATTAAAATAGGTTGCCAGGAGAAAAGAGGGGTGAGAACCCAGCCTAAACTTACGTATTAAGGTTCACTCACATGTAGATCCTTGGGTCTCAGGATCCACCTTCTCTAGCCAACTAGAGGGCAGGGGCGGCATTCCAGATCCAAGACTATGTGGTCCACATGGGGAGCGTAGGATTTCACTGGTTGGATGTGCAGGATTTGTGTCTTCCATGGTTTCCCGTGCACCTGCCGAAGAAGGGTGGCAATACGAGTTTCTGCAGATTCTGCCCATCTCTGCCACTCTGGCTTGGTGGCTGCTGGCAGTGTTTTTCTCCTAGAATCCCCGGTAGCTCCATTTGTCCCTTGGTTGGTGATAATTTGCTGAGGATAAGGCCAATGCTCCTTCTCCATTTCACTGCTTCCAAGAGGCTGGAGATTCTTCCCTGGGAAAGATTCCACATTTTGGTGGATATGCAAAACGCCCCCAGCAGCCTGTTTTAGCACCTGGCAGGCAATGGGCCAGCCTTCTTCAGAGCTGGGAATCAGCCCCAGGTTCACCCTGTCTGCAATGTTTGAGAGCTTCAGTTTTCTGTTATCCCCAAAGTGTATTTGGCACCGATCCGCCACTCCATTGATCTCAAGATTAGTTCTCAGGGCAACTACAGCATGGGGGTTCCACTCACAGGCGTGGACGAAGGCAGCACCAGCATGGACCAGGAAGGGCAACGTAAAATAGCCAATCCCTGCGTAGAGATCCACCAGCACCTCTCTGGCACAGGGCAGCGATGCCACTCGAAGCTTCTCCGTGATGTTTCCGAAGGAGAACATGCACTGGGTCACGTCAAACTTATATCGGATCCCATTATCGACATGCTCTACCCAGCCATGGTCGCCCAGCAGCAGAGTCACGGCTGGTGTTCGAGTGCCGTCTGGTGATACCCGCCCTCGTTTGGCCACACGACGGACGCCAAGGGCCGACGCAACAGTCTCCCAGAGTTCTGGTTCCAGATTTTTCCACTGCTTGGCTTGGAAACAGTCTTCACTCAGCAACAAGAGGTTACCATGTCGTTGCCAAGATCGGGGCAAATCAGCCTCCAACTCAGCTGACCACGTCACTCCCCGGCCCTCTACCCAGCGACTCACTTCAAGACACAGCCTTTGGGCAGGTGAACAACTCTGAGCCTTCTTGGAGGGAACAGGATCCAGGAGCTGGGTTACTATACAGGTGCTGCCTGGGGCCACACAATTCCTCAGCTCCCGCAGGTGCTGTTCACGGAGAGCCTCGCCCAGCACGGGTAGCGCCACGGTGCCATCCGGCATCTTTGCCACACGGTGCTGTCTATCCAAGAGTTTCTGCTTCTCGAGATATTCCCTGTATCGCTGGGTAAACCGAGGCTCAGTCACAACTGCGACAACAGCCGCGTTCTTCCCACCTTCCCTTTCCATGCTGCTGGTGCCCCATTCTCTCCGAGTCCCTCCGCGAGACTCACTCAGACTCCACTCACCAGGACCGGGATCTCCACCACAACAGCAACAGGAAGAGCTGCGCGCACACCGCCCGCCGGAGCCGGAAGTGACGTCAAAATGGCAGGCCGGAACAAAAGTTGGTGCGCTTGCGGACAAATGCGTCGCCGTTGCCGTGGAGACGTTGCTGCCGCCATCTTTGTTGTGGTTGACCATTGCTTGCTTCGGTTTAACGGGAGATTAGTTAAAACAAGGAATTCTCTGGGCTCGAAAACTTAAAATTAGTCGATATCCGCTAGAACCCTCGTGCACTCTCTTCAGTTATGCTCACGAATCCAAAGAGAGAAGTGCACTTGGAATGATGGGCTGGATTTGGAGAAAGGCATAGTTTCCCTAGCCTCATGCTGCTCTCAGGTCAGTGTCAGTGGCCACGGTATTTGCTGAGAGTGAGGAGTCAACTATAGCTTCCTCATTCCTTTTCCTTAAGATAGTCGTCACCAACTCATTGTCCTACAGTATAAAAAAAAAACAGTGTTTGGAAGTCAGAAATATCTGAGTAAATCATATCACCTCTCAGAACCAGAAGCTTCACCTATGAACTGGGATTTATGTTAACTTTCTCAGATGATTGCTATGATTATAGATATATATAAAACGCTTTGAACAGTGGCTAGTAAAGAGTAGATACTCAAAAGAGATATATGGAATAAGTTGAACTGGTTAGATAGTAGATTAATAGCCCCTTGAAATGCTTTGATATAGCTAATGAGGACAAAGAGTAATTCCCCTACACCTAAATTCAAATGGTGAAAAATAAGAGTTGTAAAGAAGCCCTATTCATTCTACTTACCTCCGACCATTCTATACCAGGATGTTGGGACCCAGAGAGGTTAACATTCATTAAGACTTCCAATTCAGGTCTCTCTGTATGGGAGGCACCAGGCTATGACTAAAACAGTTTCTTGTTTCTTGACACCTATTCAGTATCGATCAGAGTTGTTGTTGTCAGTTTTGTCTTTATGTTTAAAATTCAGATTCCATGGAGAAAAAAAATTAAGTGGGATAGAGTAGAAGACTCTTTTGGTGCCCCATATACCCTTGGGACTCTCCATTCCTGTATATGTCAATCCGATGGCTTCTAACTAAAAGCACTTAGGTGTCTGTCTAATGGCTTTCTTTGCTCACCAGAATTGGCTTAGCCTATGTCCAGGGCATGCCAGAAATGCTGGAAAATTACTGCTATATCCCCAGTATTTTATATAGTTCCTGGTCAGTCATTTCTTGGCAAATACTATAGTAATTAAGAGAATGATTGATCACCAAGAGACTTGAACATGTTTGTACCCACTCAAGCAGTAATCCATTCCATAAATGTAGAATGATTAGAAATTCAAAGAAAGAATTATAAACTAAGACTCCTTACTGTTTTACTTAAATGTACAGATGAAAGGTTAAATGGATTATGATACATCCTTTAGATGGAAATATTAAACAATGGTCATGATTATAAGAAATATTAATGACATGGTAAGTTACTCCTTTTGCAATGTTAAATTGAAAAATATACAATTATGCCTTAGATGATATTATTTATGTATTTTAAAAAGTTTATTAGGGCAGGATCTAAAATGTGAATGGTGACTCCCTAAATGTGATATAATTATAAGTGATTCCATTTTTCTTTTGTACATTTTTCTCCAGTAACAAATTGTATATGATGAACAAATGTTATCTTTATATCTTACAAAAATCTTTAGAAGATCCCCGAGGCAGCAAAAACATTGTTTTCTGGGTTCCATACAAATGGAAACTCCCTTTCATTTTATTTGTAGTGGGAGGTGATAAAAGTCATATCTTGCAAAGTGTTTTTTCCTCTAGGTTTTCCTTCTGTTCCAAAGTCAGTCTAACACCTTGCTACAATAATTAAGATAATGTAGTGCAGACTTTGACCCAGATATATCCTACTTTTAATCTGAAGTAAACAAAATATTGGGGGGGGGGGGTAGATTTGAAAACTAAATATTTGAGAGTTAGAAATGGTCCTTTAAAAAAGTTTTACAAATGAGCCCCACTTGTGCATGGCCACCTTGATCCACCTTCCCTCAAGCACGTGACCTCACTTTCCCCACCACTTCTACCATGTGAACTCATTAAAATGACAACAAAGCAAAAGCAACCAGCAATGACGACAGTAAACAAGCTTTTAGACAACCCGTGAGTTCAAATGCAGAAGAGGATAACTACTTAGTAAAGGAGAAGTAGGTCACGGAAATTAACTGGAGAGAAAAGGAGAGAGAGGGAGGAGGCAAATTTTATCACAAACTGCTTTTCCTGAAGTGGCCAGAATTATTTATTTCCATATGAATTAAAAATATCCATTAGAGTTGTTGTCCGAGAGACCCCAGCTGGAGATGAGTTTGTTACCACCTCTTATTGATGAGATGCCAACACGTGGAAGACCAAGGGACTATCCACCAGCTTCTTATAAGAGAGGCTGCATTCGGTTGTTTAAGGGCTGTCGGTTTTCATGTAGGAAGGAGGTTCCAAATGGTGTTGGGCTGGCCGTATACACAAGAGCTTTCCTCCATGGCTTGATAGACCCTGGAGTCTAGAAATAAAGAGGAATAAGTTTGTTCACGTTCTTATTTTTCTCTTCCTTCTGTTCTCCACTTCGCTGGCTTCACCTGGAATGCATTTCCCTTCCCCTAGGTGCCTCTTCATTTGTTCATTCATTTTAGCATCACTTCTGCAATTTTTGAACAACTGTTTGCTAATCTCCCTCCACGGATCTCTATTCTGAGTTATACATACACTCCCAAATACCTCTGATGCCATTAGTTAGGTGCTATTGGAGTTGCAGTTCAAGTGTTTTGTGAGCATGGAGGAGAGATCAAGCCATCCCTCTCTTTCATTTTGAAGAACACGTTCTACTGCTTTTCCTCCTACCTCACTGAATGCTTCTTCCCATGGGTACACCTGTCTACCTCCTCTCATCAGCCCCCCTGCCACCATATTTGATGTTTCCCAGACACTTCACATTCAGTACTTCCAAAATTGAACTCAGCCTGTGTTCCCCCCACTCCTCTTTAGCTCATGAAATGCCCCTGCCAGTGTCTCTAGTTGCTCATGTCACAAACCTGAGACTTTTCTTTTACTTATGCCTCCCCTTGCCCTCAGCACTCACAACAAAGCCACCTCCATTTTGAATGGACTTTACCTGCCGCACAGTTCCCCCAAAGAATCCCCTTCTCTCGGTGTCAGTGACAGTGCCCTAGACCTTGTCTCACAGCTTCCTGAGTGGACTGCACACCTTTGTTTATTTCACTGGTAACATACTATTATTTTTACTCCCTTTATTTTATGTCAGGGTATTTGAAATAAAGCCCCAAGATGGTAAGGAATTTTTCATAAGCTTTGCTTTATTCTATAAAGAGTTACACGGTCACATTACAAAGTACATTATGCCATAATTGAATGTTCCATTAGGGGAATGGGATTTGAATAATTTATATTATGATACCCAGAGCTTGAGACTTTGTAATGTTTAAAATTGTAAAAATTCAAAAATAGCAAGTTGTTTTCTGAGAGAGAGAGAGAGAGAGAGAGAGAGAGAAAGCACAAGCTGGGGAGAGGAGCAGATAAAGAGAGAGAATCTTAAGCAGGCTTCACACCCAGCATGGAGCTCAACACAGGGCTCAGTCCCATGACCCTGGGATCATGATCTGAGCTGGAATCAAGAGTTGGACGCTCTCGAGTCACCCAGGTGCCCCCCAAATAGCAAATTTTAGCAACATTTTTATTTTATTTTTAAAAATTTTTAAATTTTATTATTTTTCAGAGAGAGAGAGAGAGAGCGCACGAGCAGGGTAGGTGCAGAGAAGGGTGGGGGGGGGGACACAGAATCTGAAACAGGCTCCAGGCTCTGAGCTGTCAGCACAAAGCCCAATGTGTGGCTCAAACTCACAAACCGTGAGATCATGACCTGAGCCAAAATCGGATGCTTAACTGACTGAGCCACCCAGGTGCCCCAACAATATTTTTAAATATAAAAAGTTCTCACTTTAACTCGTTAATAATTGCATTCCATTGTGGCCAGAGAACATACTATATATACTTTCAAGCCTGCCTTTTAGATTTATCGAGGCTTTATTTTGTGACATAGTATATGGTCTATCCTGGAGAATGTTCCACATGCACTTGAGAAGAATGTGTGTTCCACTGTTGGTGGTTGAGTGTTCTCTAGTTGTCTGTTAGCCTGTATCTTTTCAGCTTATGATCAGGTCATTATTATATTATAATCATTATATTTAACAACCATAGTCTTAATTCAACAAACCAGAATGCCTAAGGGCACCTGGGTGGCTCAGTTGGTTAAGCAGCCTATTCTTGATTTTGGCTCAGGTCATGATCGCATGGTTCGTGAGATCAAGCCCCATGTCAGGCTCTGCACTGACAGCCCGGAGCCTTCTTGGGATTCTCTCTCTGCCTCTAACCCACTTGCACTCTCTCTCTTTCTTTCAAAAGAAATAAACATTAAAAAAAACCCACTAGAATGCTTAATACCAAGTAATAATTTAAACACATGGTCCTCTCTTATTCCTCTGTACTCAACACACTCCCTCCCTTTTGCCGAGCTCACTTTCATGACGGGTCTCACTGCCCAGAAAATTCCCTTCCTAAGGCCAGTCAGAACATCCTCAGGAAAGCCTTCTCTAACCTCCTATCCATCTCCCCAATAAGGAAAATCCCTACCAATAATTCTCATAGCACCATGTTCTTCTCTTAGAGCCCTTTCCAGTCATATTTTTCATGTTGATTTGATTAATGGCTATCTTTCCACAGTGTGTAAGTTTCAAGGGGGGGGGGGGTAAGGAGCTAGGTTTCCCCCCATTATTGTATTTCCTTATTGTATTTATGAGGACCCGCCACATACAGTACATTCTCATAAAATATGTGTAGAATGAACATGTGAGTTTGTGAGTGCATGGATGAATGAACGAATGATGGAAGGAAAGAAGGATCTGCGGAAAAACAGTCTGTGGCCCAGGTGAGCGTTTTAGTTCCAAGTTGTTGCCACTAGATGGCAGCAACAACCAGCACCACAGCAGTTGCAACTCTGAGCAAAGTTCTTGGGTTTCTCACGGTTTGGACACCCTCAGGGGCCTACCCTTCTCCAACGGGCCTTTCTTCATTCAGCTCTATTGACCTTACGACGTCCCAATCCAGATACATGAATGTGTTTGGCAGCAATTAACAAAACCTCCAAGGAACAGCAGCTCAACAGTGGGTGAGGAGATACGTATTTTTTCATGTAAAAGGAAGTCCAAGGCTTGTGTAGCCTTCAGGGAACTCGGCAGTAAACCAGCCTCCTCCTCAGCCTTAGCGTGACCCTTTTATCCTTGAGGTGTCAATATGGCCACTACGCTTTTAGGCTCTGTGTGCAAACCAAAGCAGAAAGAATAGGGCAGAGCAAAGAGAAGCGTCTGCCCCATGGACTTCCACTACCCCTCTGGGACAGAAAGGGGTCCCAAGGCCACCCCTGATGGCTGGAGAGGCTGGGAAGTGGACTGGCTTTACTTTTTGATTGTGGGGTTGATCGAGGACAAATAAGGGAGAGTGAGCAAACATCAGCCATGAAGCAACATTCCTCTACACAGTAAGCAGGGGGGCAAAAACCCTGGAAACAACAAAGGGGCTCTGGACAGGGGTTGGGATAAAAGACGGCAAGTAGACATAAGAGCAAAGACCAACATCTATGAAGAAGTTTTAATAACATAGTTCAGCTAAGAAAGGACTGAGCTGACTCTTGTTGCCTTCATCTTCACTCTGCAAACTCTGAAAATTCGAATTTAACTAGGAACATCTTTTACAGGAAGTCCTTCCAGACTTCTCTTGCCTTTTCCTCCCACCTGGGATTTTTAAATTTTTAAAGGACAATTAAAAAAAAAAAAAAAGATTTAAAAGTATTTTTTAAAGTAGGGTCCATGCCGAACATGGGGCTCGAACTCAGGACCCCAAGATCAAGAGTCACATGTACCACTAACTAAGCCAGCCAGTCACCCCAGATTTAAAGGTATTTTTAATAGTGACACTGAGAAAAATAATAAGTAACATTTACAAAGCGCTTATCGGGTGCCAGGCACTAATTTCAATGTTGTATAGTAATGAACTTTTCCAAGAGCTGGTTTTTTATCATTCATGTTCTTTAAAAGAGGCTATTAAAGTTGTTACACAGCTAGGAAGTGGTGCAGCCAGGCTTCATACCCAGGTCAGCTGACTCCTGAGTCTACATTTTTAACCATTACCCCACACTGCTATCAAGCAAGCACAATTTGACAACACCAGTGTTCAGAGGTCTCTAAAATGATGCAATGTGAGTATGCGAGATGGTCTAGTGGGTAAGGAAGGGAAATACTAAATTTTTCTCCTTTCATTCTTTTTTGCGTCTCCTATGTTTCATTTCTGTATGTGCCTACACGTAATAAAGTGCATACTATGTTAGCACTTTAGCTCTTTTCCAAGATTTCGAAGTAAAACACACAGCTGCTAGAGCTTAGAGAAGTGCAGGTTAAAAGCCTGGGGCTTTTTCCAGAGGCTCAGTCTGAGTGTATTTGTATTACAAGGTATCAAAGACTATACTTTCAGGGATCATTTCTATAGTTCGGATTCCAAGGTATCTCCACCAGAGGGTGCCTCGTGGGCAAAGAGACTGGTGACATTTCCAAAGGGAGGGCTTAGGGATTTCATCACTTCCTTTGTCTGGCTGTAGTGAGGCCTCTGTGCACACACTCTCCATCTTCCTTCTGCCCACTGGATACTTTTCACTCACCTGGTTGGTCCATTTGCCTTTAGGCTTTAGGAAATCACTACAGGAGTTGCCCTATCACAGCCCAGAGAGAAGGTAGAAGGGCATTCCTATCCCTCCTCTCCACTTAAACCCTCCTTATTCTTTTTTTCTTTATTATTATAAATTTTTATTTATTTATTTTGAGAATGAGAGAGAGGGAGACAGAGGTGGGGCAGAGAGAGACAGAGAGAATCCCAAGCAGGTTCCACATTGTCAGCTCAGAGCCGGACGCAGGACTCGAACTCGCGAACGGTAAGTTCATGACCTGAGCTGAAACCAAGAATCAGGCGCTGAGTCACCCAGGCGCCCCGCCCCTCCTTATTCTTAAACTCTGCTTGGGCATCACTGCCTCCTACCTTCCCCCACCATTCTGCCTCCCTGTCCCTACTGCTCCCTCTAATCTGAAGGAACTCCTGCCTCCGTTAGTGTGCCGTTAAACTGTTCATTTCTCATGTGGTGCAGGACGCAGGGGACAGAGACCCACTTTACCAACAGCGACGCCTTCAGGAGCAGGGAACCACTCTCTCTGGCTCGGCACGGTGCCTAGGCAAGGGGGCTCACGGTAAATAACTGTTAGTACAGAAATGACTTTCCAGAGTCAGCTTGTTCTGCGTTCAGATGACTAAACGTGTAACCATCGCACCCCGCTGGATTAAGGAGTGGTGGCTCCATCTACACAAGAATTAACCTTTGGACAGCATTAGCCTTTGAGTCCCTTTCCTGTTCTGAGAAGCAGATTTACGGTGATGGTAAGAAAGCTTAAGCTTCAGGCCCTATCAGGTGCATTGGCTCTTTCCAATGGATGAAGCCTTTGACAGTGATTTCACAGGGTCGGATGTTTTTGTGGAATTTGCAGAAGTAAGAGGACTTAACCAACAAACGGTTAAGATCACTGTGTCGCTCCACGCCACCTTCCCCTCCCGTAAGGCGTGGATGCCGGCATTTCGGGGACTCAGTAGGTGAAGTTAAGCTGGAATACGCTTCGTTTGGTGTAGTGGGATACATTTGTGTGATTGCAGTCTCTTCTGTGTGTAGTTCAGTTCTTGCCAGCGTTCAGGTTTAGGAATAGCTGCTGGAGATACTTCTATGGCTAGCCACTGCTTCGCCCAGCATCCTGACACGGAAGTACAGGACCAGGTGTCCCGTGGTGATGTGAGCATGTTCTCTGATGGTGGGCACTGGAAGGATATGAGTCACAGAGGAGAAACCAAGTTTCAAAAGTAAGGTGTCAGCAGCTAGTGTGCAGGAAGTTTCTTCTAAGCTTCAGGCATATATATATATATATATATATATATATTTTTTTTTTTTTTTTTTTTTTTGAGAGAGAGAGAGAGTACCTGTGAGTGGGGGAGAGGCAGAGGGAGAGGAAGAGAGAGAATCGCAAGCAGGCTCTATGCCCACTGTAGAAGCCAACATGGGGCTCACTCTCACGACCGTGAGATCACGACCAGAGTGAAAATCAAGAGTTGGATGCTTACCCGACTCAGCCACCCACATGCATCCCTGGCATGTACAATTTTAAATGGAGGGTTCCGTTTTCAACAATGCCTGGTTAGTATTCTGTTAGGAATATGCTAGATAACATAGCATTTTCATTATGAACATGCCATACCTTAGAAAAGAACTTGGGAATAGGGTATATATTTTTTAAGCACGCTCTACACCCAACATGGGCCTTAAACTCATGACCCCAAGATCAAGACTCATATGCTGTACCGACTGAGCCAGCCAGGCTCCCCGAGAGTAGGATATTCGGCGAAACATCACATTCAACCCAAGTTCAACCAAGACACGTGCTCGCAATTTAAAAACACACAGCACTCACTAAACTGCGTGAATGGGATATCAAAACAAGAGTGTTGCTACAGGCCTGTGTTCTAGCCTCCACGTCTTAGTCATTATACATTCATCATCCAACCTCAGGAGTATCCAACGTCTCTTGTTTAGGTCTCCTTTTGGCAGAATAGAGCAAGAGCATGAATATCCCCCAAGAAGAAACCTCCTGTAGGATAAGAACACAGAACCCAGAGTGAGAAGGAAAAGAAAAAGAAGCCAGACCGGCCAGCCGATGTGGGCAGCCCAGTCAGTACCCGCAGCAGGCAGGTGAGCCCTTACCTGATGCTGAGGTCTCACTTTGGCCCCCCTGTGAGTTTCCGAAAGAATCTCCTGTCACTCAAGTCGTTCATCTTAAAAATGACAAATGGCTGGGGCGCCTGGGCGGCTCTGTCGGTTGAGCGTCCGACTTTGGCTCAGGTCATGATCTCACGGTTCGTGGGTTCAAGCCCCGCATGGGGCTCTGTGCTGACAGCTCAGGGCCTGGAGCCTGCTTCGAATTCTGTGTCTCCCTCTCTCTCTGCTCCTCCCCTGCTCATGCTCTGTCTCTCTCTCCTTCAAAAAAAAAAAATTTAAAAAAATTTTTTAAAAAAATGACAAATGGCTAATTTCTCTGACAATGCGATTTGATTTTTTGATCAAAAGGTTTTAAAACCAAATGGTTGCTGGCTGAGGATTTTCCAAAAACCTAAATAAGAAAAGAAAAGGCCAGAGTCACACTCCCTTATGCCACCTACATCAATGCAGTTTAAGCCAGAAAAATTATAAGATTTTCATATAAAGTTACATGAAAACACACTTTTCACATAAAAACATTTAAAAGATACCAACACGACTTTGTTTCTTCCGCGTAAGCCCAAGGGAGACAGTAATTTGCTACCTGCTCTTAATGTCCCAAAGATGCAAAGAATTAAAATCCTGTTTTTTCACTATTCTCTACATTAATAAAATGTATACTTTTTAAATTAAAAAATTAGATGGCAACACACACACTTGGATTTACCAGAATTCTTATGTTTGTAGGCCACAAACTAGTGGCAATAATAAAAACAGCAAGAATGTCTGTGAAGTTGCATATTTTATACATTCCAACCACCGGTAATAGAAACAACTGTCAGAGCGCCTGGGTGGCTCAGCGGGTTAAGCGTCAGACTCTTGGTTTCGGCTCAGATCATGATCTCATGGTTTGTGAGATCGAGCCCCGAATTGGTCTCTGCACTGACAGCACGGAGTCCACCTGGGATTCTCTCTCTTCCTCTCTCTCTCTGCCCCTCCCTTACTCATGCCTCGCGTGCGTTCTCTCTCTCTCTCTCTCTCAAAATAAATAAACCTTTTTTTTTCTAAGTTAGCAATATGGGATTTCTTTTCTTATTCTAAGTAACTAATTGAAATATTTGCTTTTTAATTTTGTTTAAATTTTATTTTAGAATGGGGGGAGGGACAGATGGACGGAGAATCTTTTTTTTAAAGTTTACTTATTTATTTTGAGAGACAGAGAAGGGGAGAGGGGCAGAGAAGGAAGGAGAGAGAGAACCCCATCCACGCTGTCAGCACAGAGCCCGACGCAGGGCTCAATCCCACGACCCTGGGATCAGACCTGAGTCAAAATCAAGAGTCTGACGTTCAACTGACTGGGGCACCCAGGTGCCTCTAAATATTTGCTTTGTTCCTATTTTTATACTTGTAATTTTGTGTTCTTTTTTTCATTGTTTGAGGTATAACTGACATATAACATTGTATTAGTTTCAGGAGTACGATACAATGATTCGATACTTGTATATAGTACGGAATGATCACCACTAAGTGATGATCTAAGTCTAGGTAACATCCATCATCATACATAGTTACAAGTTGTTTTTTCTTGTGATGAGAACTTTTAAGATCTACTCTCAGGAACTTTCAAATGTGCAGCACAGCAATATTAGCTGTAGTCACCATGCTGTACATTACATCTGTATGACCTATTTATTTTATAGCTGGTAGTTTATACTTTTTGATCCTTTAAAGATGGTCACAAATTTCTTTTTTTTATTTTTTTATTTTTTTAACGTCTATTCATTTTTGAGAGACAGAGAGAGACAGAGCATGAGCAGGGGAGGGGTAGAGAGGAGGGAGACACAGAATCTGAAGCAGGCTCCAGGCTCTGAGCTGTCAGCATAGAGCCCAACATGGGGCTAGAAATTATGGACCATGAGATCACGACCTGAGTTGAAGTCAGACGCTTAACCAACTGAGTCACCCCGGCGTCCCAAGACAGCCACGCATTTCTAAGCTCCAGGCCCCGCAAAACCTGGATCTGCTGCTGGCTGTTCTCGCAACGCTCTGGGTTTGCTTGGAGAAAAGCCCGAGCTTACATTGTTCTCCTTCTCAGCTCTGGGCCCCTGTAGCGTGTTTTGGGGTATGGTCAGGGTGCAGGCTGCCAACAGAGTTCACTCCTCTTGGCCGTGAGAGGCTCCGGACATTTAGCCACTACATTTGGGACGGGCAGTGTCCAATAATTATTACCTATAATTCGACTTCATTTTAAGGTTCTCTTCCTCCCAGCTGATAGGAAATTAAACTCATTCCTGGGGTTCTCCCCACGGAGGGTTGGGCCACGGTCTTGGAGACCCTCCCAACACCTTGAATTCTGACATGATTTCAAGATTATGCTGATGCTCAAGTATGGGGAAATGAGAGGTCTGGGTTGGCTGTGACTACCCTTGTGTGCATCTGCCAGGCTTCTTGGGGTCCCCACCACACTTGGGCGGGTCAGGGACTTTTTCAGGAGGTTTTCTGCATTCCCACGTGCCCAGACAAAACCCAGAGGCTGTTCTAGGCTGTAAGCCTGCTTCCCTCTTTGCTTCCCAGCAAAGTGGTTTCACTCTACAGCCCTACTCAGGGGAAAGAGTTTTGAGGGAGAGGAAGAGAGTCATAAGCTCCCTACCAAGAAAACCACAGGCTGCAGAAAACGGCTGCAGTGTCTGGTAACTGCACGTGGAGAACATTCAGGTGTTTGGAGCCAGCCTGGGTAAACAGTAGGAAACGTGCCAACAGTGGCCCAGGACAGCCCACAGAAACACTCTAGGTGGTGCCTCTAAACTTTAAATGGAAATCCTCTCCATCTCCACTACTTCTGTTAAAGGCAGGAGAGACAAGGGGACTAGCCCAGTACCTGCAGAGCAGGAAAAACTCTACTGGCTTTGTTTTACTATCAAATGAGTGTTAAACATGATTCTTCTTATTACCTAATCACACTCGCCTCTTTCTTCAGCAGGAAATGCACTGAGAAAATCTTAAATCCACACACATATGGTCAATGAATTTTCAAGGAAAGCACCAAAACTACTCAATGGGGAAAGGATAGTCTCTTCACCAAATGGTGTTGGGAAAACTGGATGGCCACAGGAAAGGAATGAAATGGATGCTTATCTTACACCACACACACACATCAACTCAGGATGGATTAAAGACTCAAGTGTAAGACCTGAAACTTTAACACTCCTAGAAGGAAACAGAGGAAAAAGCTCCTTGACATTGGTCTTGGTAATGATTTTTTGGATCTGACACCAAAAGCACAGGCAACAAAAGCAAAAACAACAACCAAAAAACAAAAACAAAAACCTAACGTGCTTCTGGACAGCAAAGGAAGCAAAGTGAAAAGGCAGCCTATGGAATGGAAGAAAATATTTGCAAACTGTATATCCAACAAGGGATTAATCTCCAAAATATATAAGGAACACTTAATAGCAAAACCAAAACCAAATAATCTGGTTTAAAAATGGGCAAAGGATCCAAAGAGACATTTTTCCAAAGAAGACCTACAAATGGCCAACAGCTCTGTGAAAGAAGTCTCAACATCACTTACCATCAGGGAGGTGCAAATCAGGTATCACCTCACATCTGGTAAGATGTCTATTATCATAAAGAAAAGAGGTAACAAGTGTTGGGGAGGGTGTGGAGAAAAGGGAACCCTCGTGCACTGTTGGTGGGAATGTAAATTGGTGCAGCCATTATGGAAAACAGGATGGGGGCTCCTCAAAAATTAAAAATAGGGGCGCCTGGGTGGCGCAGTCGGTTAAGCGTCCGACTTCAGCCAGGTCACGATCTCGCGGTCCAGGAGTTCGAGCCCCGCGTCGGGCTCTGGGCTGACGGCTCAGAGCCTGGAGCCTGTTTCCGATTCTGTGTCTCCCTCTCTCTCTGCCCCTCCCCCGTTCATGCTCTGTCTCTCTCTGTCCCAAAAATAAATAAACGTTGAAAAAAAATTAAAAATAGAACTGGGGCGCCTGGGTGGCTCAGTCGGTTGAGCATCCGGCTTCAGCTCAGGTCATGATCTCACATTTTGTGGGTGTGAGCCCTGTATTGGATTGGGCTCTGTGCTGACAGCTCAGAGCCTGGAGCCTGCTTCACATTCTGTGTCTCCCTCTCTTTCTGCCCCTCCCTTGCTTGTGCTTGCTGTCTCTCTCTCTCTCTCTCTCAAAAAATAAACATTAAAAAAATTAAAAATAGAACTACAATATGATCCAGCCCTCCCCACTTCTGGGTATTTATCCTAGGGAAATTAATTCACTATCTAGAAGAGATTATCTGTTTTCCATGTTCATTGTAGCATTATTCACAATAGGCAAGATATAGAAGCAATCTAAGTGTCCATCGACAACTGAATGGCAAAGAAAAGATATATTTATATAATGTAGATATAATATAAATATATCATCTGTAATGTACCTACTATATTATATATATATTTTTGTTATATATGATATTATGTAAATATATATATTGGAATATTATTCTGCCGTAAAAAAGAAAGAAAATCCTGTCATTGGCAACAACATGGATGAACCTGGAGGGCATTATGCTAAGTGAAATAAGCCAGATAAAGTCATATACTGTATGACCTCACAGGTGGAATCTAAGCAAACAAGCAGGTTGACCTCATAGAAACACAGAATGGAATTGTGGCTGACAGGGGCTAGGGGTTGGGGGAAGTGGGAGATGTTGGTCAAAGGGTACAAGCTTTCAGTTATAGAAGATGAACAAGTTCTGAGCATCTGATGTAAGGCCTGGTGACTAGAGTTAATAATACTGTTTTATATATTTGAAAATAGCTAAGGGAGCAGATCTTAAGCATTCCCACCCAAGGAAAAAAAAAAAAAAGGTAACTGTGACGTGATGGATGTGTTAACTAACTTGATTATGGTACATATGTATATGTGTATAATATATATGTATATCAAATCATCACATTCTACACTTTAAATATATTACATTTTGGTCAACTTTTAATACCCCAATAAAGCAGGTGGGGGGGGGGTACTTAAACCCTCATGCTTCTGTGATAGTTTGAACAATTAATGAAACCATGAACATTCAGCAAGAAGCCACTAAATGTGAATTTAATTAAAACCCTCAAAAGGCTTCTCTCAGATCTTATCTACTTATCACATGCAAGGTAATACACTGTTCCTAACCCTTGATAAACAACATGCAAACTGCTGAGCCCAAGGGCATTCTAACCACCTAGCCATCCCCAGGGAACAGGGACTGTACAGGAAATTCCAACCAACTAGCTCCCAGCCATTTACATACACACAGAGTTGGCAGGAAACTTAGCAGTTCCTGGATTTCTCCTTATCTTATGAAAATTTGGGCATTTTCCTATTCTTGTTGTTGTTGTTGTTTGTTTTTGTTTTTTGGGTTTTTTTTTTGCTCCCTTCACATTCCAGGATGCTTCAACCATAATTGATATTGGTTATATGACCACATCCAAATGTCTTTTAGTTCTCCAGATTATACTTTGGCAAATACAATTAAGTTACAAATCCTAGGAACTGTTAAAGACGTTATCATCAAAAAATATTCTTGAGGCGTTCTGAAGAATGTCCCAGAAACAAACGTAGTGGTTTGAATAGTGTCTTCCCCCTCAAACTCACATCCACCTGGAATCTCAGAAGGTAACCTTATTTGGAAATAGGGTCTTAGCAGATGTAATGAGTTAAGGTGAGGTCACAGTGGACCAGGGTGGGCGCTCA
Source organism: Lynx canadensis (assembly GCF_007474595.2). NCBI lineage: Eukaryota > Metazoa > Chordata > Mammalia > Carnivora > Felidae > Lynx > Lynx canadensis. Next base: position 15,843,267 of record NC_044320.2, read on the forward strand.
ATCCAATGACTGGTGTCTTTCTAAGGAGAGAAAAAGACACACGAGGTGAACACAGAAGGGAGAAGGTCTTGTGACGATGGAGTCAAAGAGTGGAGGGAAGGGGCTATAAGCCAAGGAACCCCAAGGATTGCTGGAGCTGTCAGAAGCGAGGAGAAGAGGAAGATTTCTTCCTTAGAGCCTTCAAAGGGAACATGGCCCTGCTGACACCTTGATTTCAGACTTATAGCCTCCAGAACTATGACAGAGTAAATCTCTGTTGTTTTAAGCCACCAAGTTTGTGACAATTTGCTCTGACATCCCATTGTATAGGAAACAAATATATACAATCTTCTGTAAAATAAAAACTATCTTCAACATTGCTCATTCATTCATTTATGCATTTATTCAACCGTTATTTTTGTGTGCCTTTGTGTGGGGGGCACTGACCAAGCATCAGGGAACATGTGGATTACAGATGAGTTTTTGACCTCAATGTCCTTATCAGACACACACTAGCGTCAAGGGCTGGCTTCATGGATGTGCGACCGTGGTAGTCGCACACAGCCCTGGGCTTAGAAGTGCCCTAAGCTTGGTTTAATGCTCTGCTGTCTTGAAATTCTTAATTTTTAAACGGGGGATGCCACATTTTCATCGTGCAGTGAGCCCCACAAATTGTGTAACCTGTCCCCACTACAATAATTACAGAATCACTAACATTATAAAGAGGGTAAAGAGGAGAACCCATAATCTGAGGGAGATGTTTCTTCAGTAAGGCCGTGTGGTAGGACGATTTCCTTAAAGGAGGAGTTTGTTTGGAGACAGGTTAATTTGCCAGATGGTGAACAGAATGAACAAGGCGTGTGCAAGCATGAGAGGTTCAGCGAGCACATGGGATTGACTGCACAGCTTAAATGGACTCTGGTAGTATTAAGCATCTAACATACCACTAGGGGGTGCTCGGAGAGAGGTTGACAGATAAATGTGGGTCAGATCTGGAAAGTCCTGTGGGCAGTGCAGAAGGCCTTGAATGTAGTCCAGAAGGAGATGGGGAACCATGAAAGATAATGACCAACAAGGGACAAGATCTGCTCTCCCAAGTCTGTTGCTCCCGGATTTCAGTTGAGCCATCCTGTGCTCAGAGATCCAGGCCACACAGATTTGTGTATCGGTTCTCACATGGTAACACCAGGAAAGGATTCAAAGAGAACTGATCCTCCCTTCTGGCGTCTGCTGCTCTTTTTCTGAGTATGAACAAGTTATAAGAGCAATAAAATGTATTCAGAGTCTGTCAGGATTTGCCAGCCTGAAATAAGATAGTTCAGGAGGACTTTTTGCTGAATATCCCTGGGTTTGACCCTTCAGGGGATGTCCAGATTGGTTATCTCTAAAGTAACGTTCATGCAACACAGGAGATTTTCAACAATGCAAGACCTTGTGGTAGGCTGAATAATGTGTCCCTAAAGATGTCCGTGTCCTAATTTCCAGAACCTGTGCATATTTACACAGTAACAGGGACTTTGCAGGTGTGATTAAGTTCAGGATTTTGAGATTGGGGAATTATTCTAGTTTATCTGCGTGGGCCCTGTGTAATCACAAGGGTTCTTATAAGAGGGAGAAATGTGAATCAAAGGGAGTAGGAGATGTGACAACAGAAGTGAGAAGTTGGAGTGATTCAAGGAAGGAGGCGTATACCAAGGAATGTTAAGTGGCTTTTAGAAGCTGAAAAAGGCAAAGAAATGGATTCTTTTCTGGACCCTCTAGAAGAAACCCACTATTACCATCTTTTTTTTCTTTAATAAAAAAATTTTTTTTGAGTATAATTGACACACAGTGTTACATTAGCTTTAGGTGTACAACTGAGTGATTTGACAAGTTTATACACTATGCGATATTCAACACAACGTGTAGCTGCTATCTGTCCCATTACACCGCCAATACAACATCATTGACGGTATTCCTTATGCTCTGCCTTTTGTTCCCGTGACTTACTCATTCCATAACTGGAGGTCCGTGTCTTGATTTTAGACCTGTGACCTCCAGAACTGTAAGAGAACAAATTTGTTTTTTCAGTAATGTTGTTATAAGGGAATTAATACAGCTCTTTAATAAATATTTGAACTCATTGTTTTTAAAGTTCTGTCTTTGTGGGAGTGCTGATGCATAGGAGCACTTGTACCCCAGTGTTTATAGCAGCACTTTCAACAATAGCCAAATTATGGAAAGAGCCTAAATGTCCATCAACTGATGAATGGATAAGGAAATTGTGGTTCATATACACAATGGAATACTACTTGGCAATGAGGAAGAATGAAATAAGGCTTTTTGTAGCAACATGGATGGAACTGGATAGTGTTATGCTAAGTGAAATAAGTCATGCAGAAAAAGACAGATACCATATATTTTCACTCTTGTGTGGATCCTGAGAAACTTAACACCATGGGGGTGGAGAAGGAAAAAAAAAAAAAGTTAGAGAGGGAGGGAGCCAAACTATAAGAGACTCTTAAAAACTGAGAATAAACTGAGGGTTGATGGGGGGTGAGAGGGAGGGGGAAGTGGGTGATGGGCATTGAGGAGGGCACCTGTTGGGATGAGCACTGGGTGTTGTATGGAAACCAATTTGACAATAAATTTCATATTAAAAAAAATAAAGTTCTGTCTTTGTGAATGCTTACCGTGTACACAAATCTAGCAGTTCAAAGTTCAATTCTGTGTGTAAGTGTATATGGTTTACAAATAAGTGAATATAAAAGGGCTAGTATCCAAAATCTATAAAGAGCTCACCAAACTCTACACCCAAAAAACAAATAATCCAGTGAAGAAATGGGCAGAAAACATGAATAGACACTTGTCTAAAGAAGACATCCAGATGGCCAACAGGCACATGAAAAGATGCTCAACATCGCTCTTCATCAGGGAAATACAAATCAAAACCACACTCAGATATCACCTCATGCCAGTCAGAGTGGCCAAAATGAACAAATCAGGAGACTATAGATGCTGGAGAGGATGTGGAGAAACGGGAACCCTCTTGCACTGTTGGTGGGAATGCAAACTGGTGCAGCCACTCTGGAAAACAGTGTGGAGGATCCTCAAAAAATTAAAAATAGACCTACCCTATGACCCAGCAATAGCACGGCTAGGAATTTACCCAAGGGATACAGGAGTACTGATGCATAGGGGCACTTGTACCCCAATGTTTATAGCAGCACTCTCAACAATAGCCAAATTATGGAAAAAGCCTAAATGTCCATCAACTGATGAATGGATAAAGAAATTGTGGTTTATATACACAATGGAGTACTACGTGGCAATGAGAAAGAATGAAATATGGCCCTTTGTAGCAAAGTGCGTGGAACTGGAGAGTGTTATGCTAAGTGAAATAAGCCATACAGAGAAAGACAGATACCGTATGTTTTCACTCTTATGTGGATCCTGAGAAACTTAACAGAAACCCATTGGGGAGGGGAAGGAAAAAAAAAAAAAAGAGGTTAGAGTGGGAAAGAGCCAAAGCATAAGAGACTCTTAAAAACTGAGAACAAACTGAGGGTTGATGGGGGGTGGGAGGGAGGGGAGGGTGGGGTGATGAGTATTGAATAGGGCATCTTTTGGGATGAGCACTGGGTGCTGTATGGAAACCAATTTGACAATAAATTTCATATATTGAAAAAATAAATAAATAAAATAAAATAAAAAATAAATAAATAAATAAAAAACCAAAAATGTGTGCAAGTTAAAAAATAAGGGGAACTGAGGTCTAGACATAACATAAATTAGTGTAATTATTAATATTTATATAATTATATGAAATAGTCATAGCAAATTTTAGACATGATTATACATATACTCGATAATCACCAAGAAAGGAAAAGAATATTGTAGTCAAGCAGGTGACAATATTTTCCACCTATACGGTGATGGCCTTAATGTAGCTTAGAAAAATTAAAATTCAGAAAAAAAACCTCCTCTTTTCTTTTGTGTTCACTTGGCTATCAGACTTTAGGGCTTGTGCCCATAATCCTAAAATGCTATCATTGTCTGCCAGTATAGGTCCCCAGGAAACTATTTCCATTAAAAATCTGCTTTAATGTACACCCAAGGATATTGCAGTTATTTTCAAATATTGTTGATTCCAAACTCATCTTATAAGAGATCACTGAATATGGCCAACTACTAGTTTTTCCTGAGATGTGTCCTGGCAAAATCTATTATATTTACGTCCAAGTGCATTGCCTTGTTTGATTTTAAGGAAAATAATTATGCAAATAGATACATAGAAAATTTTTCTGTAATTTAAAAATAGTTTTTTAGGTTTTTGAAAAAAGTAGACAGTATTAGTTGTCCAGATCAGAAGTAAAAGATAATACTAACAACAAGAATAAATACATTTATAATGTTTATTATAAGAAAGGCATTGTTCTAGGTACTCTGTATCTATTGACTAACTTAACCCTCACAATGATCCTGAAAGGTAATTGGTAATAGTAAATTGTATTACCATTATCCCTTTTTATGGATGAGGAAATGAAGGCTCAACAAAGGTCAAGAACGTACCCAAGATCACACAGCTGGAGTGAGGCAGACCTGAAATCTGCAGCCTCTAGCTTTAGCTCTTGACTACTGCACTACTCTCCATAGCCGATTAACAGAGAAATAAATGACGGTGTGTTTGAACTCTGAATCGGATTTTGGATCGTATCCCAAAGTATGTCCAGTTTAGAGATGACACCCATTTACATGATAAACAAATACGGACATACAGGCTATCGTTTTGTATGGTCTCTGGGCAAATGGAATAATTATTCATGACTCCTGTCCTTCAAACTGGTTCCTTTATAAACTGGCTTTGATTCTGCATTTCCTCGGTATGGACTAATAAAATCATGTCATATAATAGAAATATTGCTCCAATGACTAGAGATTTGGGCTTATTTTTCATTGCTTCATCATTAGTTATCTTTTGCATTTAGGGTGCACGTTGGCAATCCATGGTGGCATTTTCTCTGTAGAGATTTACTTAAAAGCTGGCTGTGGGAAATAAATGAATGAAAAGAAGTAGATAGATAGTTGCTATTAAATTATTTTTCCATTGATTTCTTGTATTCAAAGAGAAAGTTCCAAGAGTTACAATGGTTCAAGGAAGGAAAGCCAGAAAAATGCAGAGTTCCATGGGAAGCCATCTTTATTTGGGGGAGATATATTAAGGGTAAAGTTCCTGATCAAGTTTCTAATATTGAGAGCTTTGCAGAAATGATCATAAACACCAAATCTGATCAATCAGAGTAAACTTCCTAACATGCATATCTAGTTACTTCATTTTTCTGCTTAGTATCCTTTAATGACTACCTATTATTTTTATAATAAAGTTAGAATTCCTTGGCATTGCATCCAAACCTTTTTTTGCCACGGATCCTATGTGCTTCTTCCTGGATGTGTGGCCCCTCTCCTGAAGCACACTGTGCTCTGGAGGGGAACAACCTCGCCCTATTTGCGCTTTCACAGATATAGCATATAGTCACGTTTATGCTGCCTTCTAAAATGTGGTTGCCATGCCAGCACCTCCCCTCAGATGTCTTCCCTAGCTGGTCTCCCCTTGTCTGCCTCAGTCTCAGCTCCAGCAAAGTTCGGAACTCACTCTGATGTGGGTCCGTGATCCAGACTGACCGTAACTCCCCTACAACACTTACCTTGCTATAAGGATTTCTTGGTTTGTCTCTCTTTCCCACCAGACTGAATGCTGGAGGGCCGCCATCTCATTCTTTTCTTCTAAATCCCCTCCGCTGGGCATATATGGGCCACTCAACCTGCTCTTGTCAGTTCTTCTCAGCTCCTCTCTTCTAGCTCTGAAAGTATGAGAGAATGGGATTCTGAATTTCAACATTCATGTCATCAAAGACCAGAGACAACCGCTTTGGGGTTACACTGCATGCATGATTTAAGAAATTCCCAAAGTTAATTTATGTCTACACCAAACTGTTATGAGCACACTTAAGTGCCTGACTCCTGCATAAGATAAGACTCCACTGTAATTATTTTGTATTTGCTATATACACTTCACAAAAATTTCAGTATAAGAATTCTGAAGCTATGTTAATACAGTCCAATTTTAAAAGCATTAGGGGAGCTTCCTATTTCATAAAGAAAAGAATAACACAAGTCTATCTTCCTGGAAGAACACACTACTGAATGTCGGATTGGTTTTAGCACGGGATCTGTCATAGTTCAACATTAGAACTGGGGCTAATGTCTATAAATAAGATACTCTCAGCAAGAAAATTTTAGAATGTTTTTGCACTGATATTGACAATTGAAACCATTTATTTATTTAAGCAGGGGTAGCATCCATTTATTACGTTTAGTGTTACCTCTTAGAAAGGGCACTGCTTGAACTGCACTTAGGAGAATTGAATAGATCTTATATTTCTGGGTATAGATCACCCAAGTCAATATTTTATAAAGTAATGGTTCTCTGGAAGAAAATGCTCTCATTTCAGCTACTTGATAGAATTTCATAATAAAGCTAAATGAGAATTGAAGTGACTGAATCTGCTAAAAGCAATTTCTAGTTTTCACATCAGTTTCCTTTTCCCTGTCATGTCTCTTAAGTGAGGAAATTTAAGGATCGTGTTGGTGGATCATAATGTAAAGCTTAAGCAGTCATTTGTAAGCTTTTATATGCCTCTGAAATTTCCTCCTTGCATTGCTACCCCTCTGCCCCAGTTATCACTAAATTTCCTATTTATACTTGCCAAAGTAGTTTCTTCAGGATGTCCTTGGATTACCAGCATGAGAATCCCTTGAAGCTCATCTTAAAGATGCAGGTTCCTGGGCCCTACTCCAAACCACTGAATCAGAAACCTTCGTAAGGAGGGCACTTCTCCCCCATACTAGTTTAATCAAATGGCTTTTATTTTCCTCATAGCAAGAAATCTGGAGTTAGGTAAACTAAATTGGTGTGGCAGCCTCACGATGCCTTCCGAGACCAGACATCCTTCTGGATTTCTCATTTGTCTTCATTCTCGTGCTCTTAAAATGTCTGCTCCATATATCAGCACAGAGTTGCACCACACGAAGAAGAAAGGGAAAGGGAGAAAGTCAAAAGACCACAGCACTGAGTTGGCCTCCTTTAATATGTGTCCTGAGATGCTCCACCCACTGGATTTCTCACTTATTTCTCATAAACTTTTTTTTCTTCCTGAGTTTCTACAATCACATTTGATGATTTAAACAAAAGTTATATACCATCTGATACATAGTGCTCAATGTATGTAGAAGAAATACTTAAGACAGCTATATTAAAAAGAAGACAGGGACGCCTGGGTGGCTCAGTTGGCTAAGTGTCCTACTCTTGACTTCAGTTCAGGTCATGATCTCATGGTTCATGATTCATGAGATTGAGCCCCACATTGGGCTCTGCACTGACAATGTGGAGCCTGCTTGGGATTCTCTCTTTCTCCCTCTCTCTCTGCACCTGTCCTGCTCTCATGTGCATTCTCTCTCTCTCTCTCTCAAAATAAATAAATAAACACTAAAAAAAGAAGGAAAGACAAAGGGACCTAAATGGAATATGAATTAAAAATAATTTCCAATTGCATCAGAAACATAAAAGACTAAGGAATAAATCTAGTGGAAAATGTGTAAGAACTCTACTGAAAACTGTAAGGCATTGCTGAGAGAAATTAAAGACCCAGATACATGGGGAAATGTTCGTGATTTAGAAGGTGCAATATTGTTAAGACGCCAGTTCTTCCAAAGTTTTCTTTAGATTCTATGCAATCCCAGTGGGCTCTTTGGTAGAAATTGACAGATTGGTCCTGAAATTTATATGTAAATGCAAAGTATTTGGAATAGTCAAAGCAATCCTGGACACGGTTGAAGACTTACTATAATGCTACAGCAATAAATAGTTTGAAGTTGGTATAAGGATAGAAAAAAGGACTATGAAACTGAAGTAAGGGCCCAGAAATATACAGGCACATATAAAGCTAACTGATTTTTTGATAAAGGCACCAAAGCTGTTCAGTGGGCAGAGGAGAGGCTTTTCAATAAGTAATGCTTCAACAACTGGACATTCATATAAAAAAAAATGAACCCCAATCCTTACCTCACATAATACAGAAAAAATAATTTAAAATGGATCATAAACCTAAATATAAAATTAAACCATGAAGTTCCTAGAAGAAAGCACAGCAGATTACCTTAGTAACTTGGCACAAAGATTTCTTAGAACATGAAAAGTACTAACCATAGAAGAAAAAACCTGATAAATTAGACATCATGAAAATAAAAAAAAAATTCTGCTTATCAAAAAATAGGTGGGAGAAAATATTCACAGTGCCACATAAAGTTATCCAGGAAATCAATAACAAAAAGACAAAATACCCTACCACCCAAAAAATTAGCAAACACATAGTCATAGCACATAGAATGATGTGTAAATGGGCAATAAACACATGCAAAAGTGCTCAATATAATTTTCATCATGACATAATGAGACACCAGTATACATTTCCTAGAATGGTTAAATTGAAAAATACTGACAACACCAAATGTTGGCAAGGATGTGGAACAATGAAAACCCTCATACATTGCTGATGCAAAGGCGGAATTGTACAATCTTTCTGGAAAGCTGGCAGTTTCTTATAAAGTTAAACAGACATCTAGCCTATGCCCAACCAAACCACTTTGATGTTTTTATTCAAGAGAAATGAAATCATGTGTCCACAAAAACCTAGTACAAGATTGTCCGTAGCTGCTTTGTTTATGATTTCCAAAGTCTGGAAACAAGTCTACCACCAGGGGAATGGATACACAAACCGTGGTATATGTACGTGACGGCACACTGCTCCACAACAAAAAGAACAGACTACTTACAGTCAGCAACATGGACAGATACTAAAGAATGGCATGCTGAGTGAAAAAGCCAGACAAGATAATAGTATATAATCATGATTCCACTTACATAAAGTTCTGGAACAGGAAGACCTAACGTATGGTGATAGAAATCGGAATACCGATTGCCTCGGGTGGAGCAGAAATTGACAAGGCAGGGGTGTGAGGAAACTTCCTGGGGTGATTGAAATGTTCTGTATTTTACAGAGATGCGGGTAACTTGGGTCGTATGCCTTCACGAAATCTCACTGAACTTATATTGAAGTACACTGCATTTCATTGTATGTAAATCATTCCTGAAAAACACCTTGAATCCTGACAACTCTGCCTTTAAAACAGAAAAAAATGTATGAATGACCTAATGATCTTCCGCCTTTGCTGGCAACTGAGATGTCTTAAAGAAGTCTGTGATTCAGTCACTGTGACCATTGTCAAGGAAAAGCTTGCAGCCACTCTAAACAATGTCTGGGAATGGTTAAAAATGGTTCAACTGATGGATTTGCCATCACAAGAATCTTAGATGTGGGAAGCATGTTGTCTGCAACTGCGGAAGGCTATATCGTGAAGCTGGTGTCTCAGGCACAAGGCATCTGACACGGCTTGGTGAAAAATCACGAGTCACATAGTTAATGATTAATAAGACTTTCTTTAATGGGCCATCATTTCTCCACTCATGCACCAAGCATGTGAAATTGCTCTTTGTATCCACGAGCATCCAGTCTATCAGTGCTGTATGTGCTGTGGCTGGGATGTGTCTTTGATACTCATGAATGTTTGGCCGACAACCATCACCATTTAGGTGCAGGTGGCTGCTATCAAAGGTCTGGGCCACACTCCTGTGTGCCCTGGTTATCTTCAGTGTTTATGTTAAATCTCCAGATGCCACATTTCTCATTCTGATGCTGGGTATGTGCCAAATCATCAGATGTTTACTGATTGTAGAATGGAACCATTTCTTTCTTCATGTGTAAACCCAGGATTAGTTTTCCTCCACTGGCCAGTGCCTCTTCTATGATGCTCCTCTATTCATACCTTGCATTTTCAATGCCCAAACCCCTATTCTCAGATATAACACCCTGCTAATCAGGTCCCACCTTATCTATCTAGCCCTATTTCTCACTACTATCCAACATAGCAGCATGGAATAGTGGAGACATCGTAAGCCTAGGAGTCAAGAGAGCTGAGTATAGCCCTGAACTTCCTATATAATTGGCATATCACCTCCCCTATCACATGAGAAATTTGGATTCAAAGGGCCTCCTTTCTTTCACTCCCTGAGTTTTAATCAGAAAAAAATATCACTATATTCCCCAATATTTGTCTAAACATTCCCTCAACTGCATCTTTGTTTTGCAGAAATATTACCCATCTTTCCTGGTACAGCCAAAGTGGTCTTGGCTCCCTGGGTCTCCCACTGTTATTCCATCCTTTATCTGACCACACACGGCAGTGAATAGTACCACACATTGATCACTCATTCTATTTTTATCCTCCTAGTGTCTACTGTCAACATGATATACAAACAAAATATTTATTGAGCCCCTACTATGTACACTGAGATAATTACTGTGGGATGTGGCCAGATCCATAAAATAGCACTTACTTTTAGTCAACTTATGAGTCAACTTAGAAGTTGATCCCAACTTCTCCATGCCCCATCAAGGGTATGAGCTCCTTGAGGGAGTGCCTATGCCTTTTACACGTATTTCTTTGTGTCCCTTAGATAAAAATGAAGCCTTACTATTTTTCAGGCTTCTCTCACGTCTTCAAGTCCACTTGCTCTCCCCGTTCTCTTTCCACCTTCTCACAAGATTACCCCGTGGGAATTCCCTCCAATAACTCCTTATTCCCTCTAGTCCTTCCCTTACCAGCCACCTGTCATGCTCACATCCCTGTGCACTTTGACCCCTGCTCACTTGGGCAGCTGGCTGGTGGATTTTGTGGGGCCACTACCTGTTACCCATGGCTTCTGATTGGGGGACGATCCCGATACAATAATGCTTACACTATTCTCCCCACCAAGTGGTTATGGGGGGGGGGGGGCAAATGAGACCATGTCTCTTGAGCTATTAATTTATTTGAGTCACACAGCCCTTTGAGAATGACCCTCTCTAAAAAAATGTACAAGTAGCCTAGACTTTGCCTACAATTTCTAAGGAGTCACTCCTGAAGTTCCAAAGTCCTTTTACACATCCACTAGACATCCCACAGACTCTAGGTTATAAGCACCTGCTGCACATGAAAATGCATTATAAGCCATAAAGACTAACTTTGGCAGAGGATGTTATTAGTATTATTTCCTGGGAGCCAGATCAGTGCAAACCAAAGTCTCTTAGCCCCTTTTCTGCCACCAGAGTGCTACCCACTAGAATGCCCTATGCCTTCTGTCTCTCTCCTATGCCCCAATCCAGCCTCAGCATCCTGTTTGGGGAATTAGAAAGTGGCTGTGAATCAGGGTTTTGCTTTGAAAGGAAACCTGGCCTAGGGACAATCCTTAGTCTTGTCCTATATTAAAATATATCTCATTATGTTCGAAATAAAGTGAAGCCTGTTTACTTTATTTATTATGGGCTCAATTGGAGTTTACAGGCCAGGTTGGAAACTTAATATATATGTAACATGACAGTCACTTATAAGTATGTATCAAAATATTTTATGATTATTAACATTCTATTATATTCCTACTTATATAGTTATTTCTAAAGAAATATACACATATTATATTTCTATAGAAAACTATGCTAAGAAAAGGAAACCTTTGTATTTTAACCTTTTTGTAACCTGGGGGTTTCTTATCCTGCTTTTAAAGTTTTGAAGACATGTCATTGAACTTAATATGTTCCAGATAATTTGTGAGTCACAAATGGGAGAAATGAAAAATACATGATCCCTGCCCTCAAGGAATTGACAGAAAAGTAGGAATTTGATAAGTACTTATTGATTTATAACGCATTGACCTTTGAGGCTTGGTCACACTTCCCTGATATCAAATAGATACCCAAAGGGTAATGATTTCAAAGGTGTTTAATTAACAAGGGACACTTAAGACACTGGCAGAATATGGGGTTCAGTACGGACAATTTAATCTTTAAGACAATAACATTTATTGCGCATGATTTCTGGAAAAACACCTTATCACTTTATTTTTTACTTAATCACCATTTCAATTATAAATTGTATTTGAACTTATGTACCTGAAGGTTATTCAAAAGGAGGGGAGCAAGGTTATAAGCAGAAACCATAAATTATTTCCCCAAAGCTATTCAGAAAATACTAGTCAAAACTTGAACTAGGTTTCTGAAAACACTACCAGTACTTGAATATTTCAAGGTCAAAGTCAGATTAAGCAACCCGTCTTAGATATTTTTAGCAGTAGCTACAATTAAGATTTAACAACACTGGTCAGGTCTGGAAAATGTCATGATGTCATACTCTGATTATTATCTTGAAATTCACGAGGAAGTCCATAACCATAAGGTTTGGGGAGACAGTCAGTGGAAAGAACATTCTGTTGGTTCCTACTATGAGCCTGGTGCTCTATGATCCTTACGGAAATTGTCTTATTTAATTCTCACAAAACCCTGCGGTGTGGATTTTTTATTCTCATTTTATAGATGAGGAAGCAAAGTGGAAACAATTTGCTCCAGGTCACAACAGTGGTTAGTAAGTGGCAGAACTGATTGTTTTTTAAATGCATAAAACAAACTGCAGAGAAAATTACCAAGGAAAACAGGTATGATGAATGATAGTGAAATGTTGCATTAATTTCCTATTGCTGCTGTAACAAACTACTACAAACAACAGCTTCAAACAACACAGACGTATTATCTCACAGGTCTGGAGGGCAGAAATCCAAAATTATGGCACTAAAATCAAGGTGCTGACAGGGCTGCGTTCCTTCTGGAGGCTCTACGAGAGAATTTGTTCCCTTGTCTTTCTCAGCTTCTAGATGCTGTCTACAGTTTTCCGCTTGTGACACCCCGCCTGCAAGCACATCACTGATTCTATGGTCACATCTGCTTCTCTCTGACTCCCTTGTCTTTTTCCCTTTGATGGATCTTTGTGATTAGATGGGGCCTATCTGGATAATCCAAGTTAATCTAACCATGTGAAAATCTTCAACTTAATCACACGGGCAAATTTCATTTTGCCACGTGAAGTAATATAGTGGCATTCTGGGGATTCGTATGCTGACATCTTTAGGGAACTATTATGTCTACCATAATTACTTCTCAGTGAATTTGTATAGCTGCCATTCCAAATGCCTAACGTACAATCTCGGAATTGGAATTTTATAATGAAAGGGACCTTTTGGCTCACTTAGCCTAATCTTTTTAATGAGGTAGTTGATTTATTTGTGTTCGTTCCTCCCTGACGATTCTCACGGTGGGGTTTTCTCCTTTATAAAAGACCATCTATTTATTTAAATATTATTAATATTGCAAATTTGCAGCTGGGATGCTCAGGATATTCGTTGGTGGTGGTAGGAGTGTTTTGTTTGAGCTGTTGTTAAACATGGCTGATTCGTTCACTAGGAAAATGAGCATGTAGTACATGCCTACAGCCTAAACCTAAGGGATACAGGGTGAAGGAGGCAGAGAATGTCCCTGCCATCGAGGAGCCTGTGCTCTTTTTCACTGAACTTATCAGTTAAAGAAACCTATAGGATAAAGATAAGCGGAATATAAGTGCCAAGAATTTTCACAGCCATCTGGACAGTGCAAGTATGTCTTGTATTTCCAATAGACTATAAGCTTCCTAAGGGCAAAAGCCTATGCATGATGATTTATATCCTTTACTTGTTCATGTATGCAGTATTTATTGAGCATCTCTTTTGTCAGGCACTGGGATAAGAGTGGGGATGTAGCAGCGAGCAAGATGAATAAGGTTCCTATTCCCACAGAGCTTACTTTTACTGGACGGAAAGACACTAGAAATAAATACACAACTAAACGAACAAGATTATTTCAAAAAACAAAAATAGCTAAAAACAACATGATTGAGAGTAAATGAGAGAAAGGCGACTCTATATAGGGTGGTCAGAAGAGGTTTTGACAGGAAGAAGACGGTCATGGGAAGTTGCACTCACAGAAGGAACAGCAGGGGCGAAAGCTTGAGACAGGGACAGGAATGGTCTGTCCCAGGATCATAAGGGATGTTTGTGTGGCTGAAGTGTAGGGCAAAAGGCAGTATCTGAGGAGATGAGGTTTCGGATGTAAACACAGGCCAGATAGGTCATATCAAGACCAGTAGGACTTGGCAAGAAGTTTGGATTCTACTCTAAGTGGAAAGGAAAGCCATGGGAGCAGGCAGGGAAGGGGTTAAGCAAGAGAGTGTCATGGTGTGATTTGTGTTCTAAGAGAACTGTTTTGTTTGTCTTAAGGAGTATGGATTTGGATGAGGCTCAAGTAGAAGCAGGGAAATTATCTAGGCTATTCTGGTGGTACAGACCAGAGACGATAGGCTTGCACTAAAATGCTGGTCATGGAGACCATGAGACGTGGTCAGATTTGAGGAAGCGAGCTCAAGGACTTGCTGGTGGATTTAGATGTGAGAAAAAGAGATTAAAAAGTAACTCCTAAGGGTTTTATTCTCAACTTTATTTAGATATAAGGTAGCGGCCATAGAAGTTTATCCACTTAGTCCTCGGTTCAATGGTTTTTAGTATATCTACACAGCTGTGCAACCATCACCACGATATAATTTTAGAACATTTTCATCACCCCAAAAGAAACCTCATGCCCATTAGCAATCACTCCTCACTTGCCCGCTTTCTTTTCACCCAGTTTTGCCTTCTCAGTTTTGAATGTTTATTTGTTTTTGAGAGAGGGAACATGGGGGAGGGGCAGAGAGAGAGGGAGGCAGAAGATCCGAAGCAGGCTCCACGCCATCAGCACAGAGCCGGACGTAGGGCTGGAACTCACAAACTGTAACATCACGACCTAAGCCAAAGTGGGATGCTCAACCGACTGAGCCACCCAGACGCCTCTATTCCTTCTCAGTTTTGAAGGCCAGAAGTCCAAACTAAAGTTGTCAGCAGGACTGCATGATCTCTGAAGGCTCTAGAGGAAAATACTTGTTTGCCTTTTCTGGCTCCTGGCAGCTCCCGGTGTTCCCAGGCTTGTGGTTGCATCCCTCCAATCTCGGCCTCCGTCTTCACATGCCATCCCCGCCCTTCCAAGTCCTCTCTTCTTATATGTTATAAGGACACTTGTCACGGGATTTAGGGCTCATCTGGGAAATCTGGGATGATCTCATCTCAAGATGCTTAACTTAATTACAATCACAAAGACCCTTTTCCCAAATAAATGATGTTACATTCATAGATTCCTAGGTTAGGACCATATCTTTTTAGGGACCATCATTCAACCCAGTATACCTGGATGATCACTAATCTATTTTCTGTCTCCAGAGATTTACCTATTATTCACGTTTCACTTCTAGGATTTTGCCCCAAGAATTTTGGTGGATGGTGGTGTTGCTTACCTAGGCCCAGATCAGGGATAAGTGGTGTAGAGTCATGTGTCTTTTGCGAACGTCACATTTAAGATGTGTATTGTGGACGCCTGGGTGGCTCAGTCGATTAAGCGTCCGATTTCAGCTAGGGTTATGATCTCGTGGTCTGTGAGTTCGAGCCCCATGTCAGGCTCTGTGCTGATAGCTTAGAGCCTGAAGCCTGCTTTGGATTCTGTGTCCCCCCATCGTGCTCTGCCCCTCCCCTGCTCATGCTCTGTCTCTCTCTGTGTCTCAAAAGTGAATAAATGTTAAAAAAAATGTGTATTGTACATCCAAGTGGAAATGTCAAATGAGCAGCTAGATGCATGAATCTGGATATGCAGATCTGGGAGTCACAAGCATGTGGATGGCATTTATAGCTGTGGGACTGACTGAGATTGCCTGGAGTGACGAGTGAAAGAGGGAGGCTGAGGAGTGGTACCTGGAACATGACAAGGTGATGCAGGGGAACCTTGAGGGAAGACTTAGAAGAAGGACGTGAATGAGAGGGTAGGAAAACCAGAAACTCCAGTGTTTTCTCAGATGTCAAAACAGAAAGCATTTCTCGAACAAGGGTATAGTTCACTATTTCACATACCTTCGGGATTTGGAGGAAAGTCAGAACAGATAAATAAGCATTGGGTTTAGCAACAGAGACCTCATTACTTGTCAGACAAAAGCAATTTTGGTGCAGTTGGGGGAGGGGGATGGCCTGAGTGTGTTAAACAGTAAACAGGAAGTGAGGACGTGGAGATGATGACCATGAACACCTCTTTTCAGAAGTTTTGCTCTGAAGTGAAACAGAAAAATGGGCTGTAGCTGTAGATGTACAGATTCTCTTCAAGAGAAGATTTGTTTTGTTTTAAAGGTGGAAGATAAAACAAGATGATTTTATGCTTGGGCTAAGTATCCAGAGAAAGAACTTAAAGATGCAAGAAATATTTAGTTAATTAAAGATGTTAATTCTAGGAGTAGTCTTCTTGAGCAGGCAAGACCCCAAAAAACATGCCTGGTAAGAGTTGGAAACTATTGCAGCATTATTTATAATAGCTGAGATATGAAAGCAGCTAAAGTGTCCGTCGGTAGATGAATGAATAAAGAAGATGTGGTATATATGTATGCGTGTGTGTATATATATTTATATAAATGTATGTATTTGTGTTTATAAATATATATATATATTTACACACACACAAACACATACTCTCTGGAATAATACACAGCCATAAAAAGGATGAGATCTAGCCATTTGCAACCACATGGATGGACACAGAATGTATAATGCTAAGCAAGATAAATCAGAGAAAGACAAATACCATACGATTTCGCTTATATGTGGATCTAAAAAACACATGGATAAACAAACAAAAAGCAGAATCAGACCTATAACTTCAAAGAACTAATGGTTTCCAGATGGAGGGTGGGCAAAACATGTGAAGGGCAGTGGGAGACAAAGTCTTCTGGTTATGGAGTGAATAAGTCATGGGGATAAAAGGTAGCATAGGGAATACAGTCCATGGCATTGTAGTAGCCTTGCATGGTGACACATGGTAGCCACACTTGTGGTGAGCATTAAGTCGTTGCACGCCTGAAACTAACGTGACATGTGTGTCAACCATACTTAAATTAAAAAGAACAAGAAAAAGGAAGAGCAGGAATCTTGCATCTGTTGTAAAGGGTGAGAAGCCCCAGAGGCGAGGACAGGTGAAGAAGGTTGTGATGTTTTCCAACCACACGCAGCCGCTCAGGAGCTAGTGTGGTTATCTGGCCAATATCTGAGTTTAGCCAGAGTTGATATTTTGCCAGACAAGTAGGATGGAGAGCCAGGGGACAAGCAAGTCAACAGTGTTTCAAAAGGAGTGATTGTAATGCCAAGGAATCGAAACTGGGTTCAAAGGGAAGGGAGGACACAGGAGGAGAGGATTGATGGATAATGAAAAAGTGGTGGAGTCAATGGTTGGAGGTCGTGATAGGGTCAAACAACCATGGTGATCTGAAGGGTAGAAAGTGATGATCAGAGGGGGGGAAGTGTTATAGTTGAATTTTAGGGTGTTGACATTATTTGTGGGGACCAGGCCAGGTATGACCATGGGAATAAGTGGCTGGAAAGAGGGGAGCAAAGGATCACTGGGGGGAGAGGAGATCATGGAACTAGGACCTCAGGATGCCTAGTACAGTGCTACATACAGACAAGTTGCCAATAAATAGTCACAAGTGAAGAAGGCTGAAATATGTGAATCTTCCAACATTTATAGTGTTTTGGTTTGTCTTTATGAGTCTTGTGTTTAACGTATTATATAATTCTTCCTGAAATGATATATTTTCCAATGCCTCAGGGACAACATTACATGAAAGAAATCATTTGGGATGGTTAAAAGGGTAATGTTAAAAGAAAATTCAAACTGGAGTTTAATAAAGTCATTAGATATGAAGCTAGTCAGGCAACAGATAATTTGCTAAGAGAAGTTGCCACTGGAGCTATCAAGAGGAAAAACAGACTTATGATTTTGAAGTACCTTGAAACTCATGCAAAGAGAAGGCCATAGTGACTCAGTAGCTCTTGGCTCTAAGGTCAACATGTCTGTCTGAACTTGTCTGCGCCTTTGAAGGGGAAAAGGCTTGAACTCTGGATTCACAGAGACCATAGGTTGCAATCCCATCTATTATTTATTAACTGTGTGACCTTGGGCAAGTTACTTACCCTGTCTTTACCTCTAGCTTCACATCTAAAACATGAGGACTAAAAATAACCTGATGGGGTTATTAATGAAGATAAAGAGAGGTAATCTATATTAAAGGTGTAGTAAAGTACCTGGAACATGATAAGCACTCAATAATGGTGAGCTATAATCTTCATTGTTATTATCTGTAAGCTGGAGATTTTAAAAAAGCTACTTTGCAAAGCCAAGAGGATTAAATGAGATGAATTACACAAAGTACTTAGCACAGTGCCTTCTATGTGGTGATACTAACTAATGACTAGCTATTACTATGACATTGCTTAGCAGACCTAATCATTTAATTTTATAGCTCCTGGGAAGTGATGGCGGTAGAAAGTAGCGTTATCCCTCTCCTGAACCCCATCCCGTGCTGGCTAATATTAGTCCTTTGGAAGTCTTTCCAAATGGTGGAGTAGAGACTGTCTTGGAAATCATTTCAGGAAATAGAAGTCCTGATTGGGTCTGAAAAGATGATAAAGATTGAAGCAAGCACAACTTCATTGAGCCACATTCTGTCCAAGGACTGCTTTCCACCTACAGGTCAAACAGTCATGAGGCTTTCACCAAATAAGCCTTTTTCACCATTATTCCCGCAAGCTTTAGGGAGGTGTGATTTACAAACAAAATTGTTATATTTAGGTTGTACAGCATAATTTTTTAATGGCATACAATGTGATGATTTAATATAAGTATATATGTGAAATGATTACCACCATCAATTAATTAACATATCTATCACGTAACTATCATTTTTGTGTGTGGTGATAACACGTAAGAACTACTCTCTTAGCAAATTTCAAGCACACAATCCAGTATTATTAACTATGGCCACCATACTGTGCATCCCCAAACTTACTCATCTTATAACTGCAAGTTCGTACCCTTTGACTAACATCACATCCCCTCCTCCCCCACAGCCCCTGGCAACCACTGTTCTATTCTCTGGTCAAGTTCTACTTTTTTAGATTCTACATACAAATGGGACCACATGGTATTTGTCTTTTTGTATCTGTCGTGTTCACTTAGCATAATGTCTTCCTGGTTCATCCATGTTGCAAATGGCAGGATTTCCTTCTTTTTTATAGATGAGTAATATTGCATTATGTATATCACAGAAAGGAAATTCAGAGAACTTTATTTGATATGAATATTTTACTGAGTGAGAAACAAACTGCAAACAGGAATATTGCAAACCTAAAACTGATATGATCATAGGCATGATGTTACAGGATGGCTAATAAAGTGAAAATGAAGAAATTGTTTAACCTTTACAATGACTGGTTACTACAAGGGGAGTTTAGATACGGCAAGATATTAGTTAAAAGTGATTATCTTACACCATTTTAGGAAGATGACTTAAGTTTCATTTATGATTATCAGAGTCATGTACAAGAAATAACATGTTAAGTTTTGTTTACAATCATGAAATAAGCTAGATTAAGTTTTGCTTATGTGGCTTATATGGTTTTGTCTGCTTCAGGGATTTTCAAGCAATCTCCATTTTAGCAATATACCACATTTTCTTTGTCCATTCATCTGTTGACGAACAACTAGGCTGTTACCATATCTTGGCTATTGTGCCGCAATGAATACGCAGTGCAAATATTTCTTCAAAACAATGATTTCATTTCATATGGATATACATCTGGAAGAGGAATGGCCGGATCATATGGTAGTTCTACTTTTAATTTTTTGAGGAACCCCCACACTTTTTCCATACTAGTTGTATAAATTCCCATCAACAACATTTAAGGGCTCCATTTTCTCCACACACTCTCCAACACTCATCTCTTGCCTTTTTGGTACTTGCCATTCTAACAGATGTGAGTTTGATTTGCATTTCTCTGGCGATTAGTGATGTTGAGCAACTTTTCATATACCTGTTGGCCATTTGTATATCTCTTTTGGAGAAATGTCTGTTCATGTCTTTTGCCCACTTTTTAAAAAATGTTTATTCATTTGTTAGAGAGAGAGAGACAGAGGGCAGTGGGGGAGGGGCAGAGAGAGAGGGAGACCCAGAATCCAAAGCAGGCTTCAAGCTCTGAGTTGCCAGCACAGAGCCGGATGCAGGGCTTGAACTCATGGACTGTGAGATCATGACCTGAGATGAAGACGGGAGCTTAACTGACTGAGCCACCTAGGCACCCTGTCTTTTGCCTATTTTTAAATTAGATTATTTGTTCTTTTGGTGTTGAGTTGTATATGTTCTTTATATGTTTTTCATACTAACCCTTAATCAGATAAGTCTTTTACAAATATCTTCTCCCATTCAGTAGGTTGTCTTATAGTTTTGCTAATTATTTCCTTTGCTGTGCAGGTTTTATTTTGAAGTAGTCCTAATAGTTTATTTTTGCTTCTTATTTCCCTTGCCATAGGAGACGTATCTAGAAAAATGTTGCTATTGGGGGCACCTGGGTGGTTCAGTCAGTTAAGCATCTGACTTGATTTTGGCTCAGGTCATGATCTCATGGTTCGTGAGATTGAGCCCCATGTCGGGCTCTGTACTGGCAGCACAGAGCTTGCTTGGGACTCTCTCTCTGCCACTCCCCTGCTCATGCTTTCTCTCTCTCAAAATAAATAAATAAACATTAAAAGAGAGAGAGAGAGAGAGAGAGAGAGAAGAGTCACCTGTGTGGCTCAGTTCGTTGGGCGACCGACTTCAGCTCAGGTCATGATCTCACAGTTTGTGGGTTCGACCCCTGTGTCAGACTCTGTGCTGACAACTCAGAGCTTGGAGCCTGCTTTGGATTCTGTGTCTCCCTCTCTCTCTGCCCCTCCCCCGCTTGTGCTCTGTCTCTCTCTCAAAAATAAACATTAAAAAATTTTTAATAAAAAAAAAAAAAACAGAAAAATGTTGCTATGGCTGATGTCAAAGAAATTTGACCTGGGCTCTCCTCTAGGATTTTTATGATTTCAGGTGTCACGCTTAGGTCCTTAATCCATCTTGAGTTTACTTTTGTGTATGGTGTCAAAAAGTGATCCAGTTTCATCCTTTTGCATGTATCTGTCCAGTTTTCCCAACACCATTTGTTGAAGAGACTGTCTTTTTCCCATTGTATATTCTTGCCTCCTTTGTCAAAGATTAATTGATCATATAACCATACATTTATTGGGGCTCTCTATTCTCCTACATTGATCTATGTGTCTGTTTTTGTGTCAGAACCATGCTGTTTTGATTACTACAGCTTCATAGTATATTTTGAAATCTGGGATTGTGATCCTCCAGTTTTGTTCTTTTTCAAGATTGCTTTGGCTATTTGGGTCTTTTGTGGCTCCATACAAATTTTAGGAGTGTTTGTTCTAGATCTGTGAAAAATGCTGTTGGTATTTTGATAAGGATTGCATTAAATGTGTAGATTGCTTTGGGTATGGACATTTAAAAAATATCTGTTCTTCTAATCCATGAGCATGGAATACCTTTCCATTTGTTTGTGTCATCTTCAATTTGTTTCATCAATATTTTATAGTTTTCAGAGTACAGGTCTTTTACCTCCTTGGAAAAGTTTATTCCTAGGTATTTTATTATTTTTGGTGCAATTGTAAATAGGATTGTTTTCTTAATCTCTCTTTCTGCTACTTCATTATTGACACATAGAAATGCAGTGAATTTCTGTGCATTGACTTTGTAACCTGTGACTTATGAATTCATTTATCAGTTCTAGTAGCTTTTGGTGGAGTCTTCAGGGTTTTCTATATTTAGTATCATGTCATATAAAAGTAGTGAAAATTTTACTTCTTCTTTACCAACTTGGATAACTTTTATTTCTTTTCTTGTCTGACTGCTATGGCTAGGACCTCCAGTACTGTTGAATAGAAGTGGTAAGAGTGGACATCCTTGTCTTTCTCCTGATCTTAGCAGAAAAACTCTCAATTTTTCCCCACTGAGTATGATGTTAGCTGTGGTTGTTTTTTTTTTTCATATAAAGTCTTATTATTTTGAGGCATATTTCCTCTAAATCTACTTTGTTGAGGGTTTTTAAATCATGAATCGATGTCGTACTTTGTCAAATACTTCTTCTGCATCTCTTGAAATAATCGTACAGTTTTGTCCTTTCTCTTGTTGATGTGATGTATCACATTGATTGATTTGTGAATACTGAACCACCCTTGTATCCCAGGAATAAATCCCACTTGATCATGGTGAATGATGTTTTTACTGTATTGTTGGAGTCGGTTGGCCTATACAGTAAAACCTTAGTTTGTGAGCATAATTTGTTCCAGAAATATGTGTGTAATCTAAAGCAAGTGTATATCAAAGCGAATTTCCCCATAAGAAATAATGGAAACTCAGATGATTCACTCCACAACCCAAAAATATTCATATAAAATTGATTATAATACTGTAATATAATACAAAATAATAAAGAAAATACAAAATATAAAGAAAATAAACAAACTAACCTACAATTAACCTTGAAAACCTTCGTGACTAGTGTGAGGGAAACAAGAGAGAGGAGGGATGTTCCATAGGACAGCTTTCACTAACGGAATCACTTCTACCTATTGGCTCTCTCTCCATGTGGAATCTTTTTCCACATGGGGGCCATTGTATATGCTCGCATGGATGGTGACTACAGTCCAGTATTAATTAACTCTTGTCATACACTGTATTTAATGTAACTGGCAATAAGGCAGCAGATGAAAGGGTCTATATCTGCAGGCAGCCTGAGTTAGAATGAAGCAAAGTATTGCTAAGCTTACTCTTGTATGGAAAAGCAAAGGAATGTCCATAGGTGCTTGGAAGTGACAAAAAATACACTAGTGCCAGTTGTGGGGACCTTCCAATGTTCTGAAAAATCACGGATTTCTGCCAAACACTGTGGCCTGAGAGTAAGCATCAGAGCATGAGAGATGATCACCCACAATCCCATAGTGGCAGAGAAAGAGCAAGAGAGAGAGAAGAACCATTGGCTCAGTTGTGATCATGTGATGTTCACTGTCATGTACTACTTGTACTGCAAGACATCATTCGTTTATCAAGTTAAAATGTATCAGAAATGTTTGCTCATTTTGTAGAACATTCACAGAACAAGTTACTTGAAGTCCAAGGTTTTACTATATTTTGTTGAGGGTTTTTTATTGGCCTACAGTTCTCTTTTTATGTAGTGCTTTTATCTGGTTTTGTTATCAGGGTAATGCTGGCCTCATAGAATAAATTTGGAAGGTTTCCTTCCTCTTCTATTTTTTTGGAATAGTTTGAGAATAGATATTACTTCTTTAAATATTTGGTGGAAATCACCTGTGAAGCTGTCTGGTCCATGCTTTTTGTTTGTCAGGGTTTTTTGATTACTTGTTCAATTGCTGGTAATTGGTCCGTTCAAATTTTCTATTTCTTCTGGATTCAGTTTTGGGAGGATATGTTTCTAAGAATTTATTTATTAATTCTAGGTTGTCCAATTTGTGGGCATATAATTTTTCCTAATATTCTTTTATAATCTTCTGTATTTCTGTGGTGTTGGCTATTCCTTCTCTTTCATTTCTGATGTTTGAGTCCTCTCCCCCTCCCCTTTTTTTGATGAGTCTAGCTAAAAGTTTATCAATTTCGTTAATCTTTTCAAAGAACCAGCTCCTGGTTTCATTGATCACTATTGTTTTTAAATTTCTATTTTCTTTATTTCTGTGCTAATCTTTATTATTTCCTTCCTTCTATTGGTTTGGGGGGTTTTTGTTTGTTCTTTTTCCTATTCCTTTAGGTGTAAGGTTAGGTTGAGATTTTTCTTGCTTTTTAGGGTAGGCCTGTATTGCTATAAACTTCCCACTTAGAACAGCTTTTGCTGCATCCCAAAGATTTTGGACCACTGGGTTTTATTTTCATTTGTCTCCGTGTATTTTTGGATTTCCTCTTTGGCATTTCTTTGTTGATCCATTCATTGGTTAGCAGCATGTTATTTAACCTCCATGTTGTGGGCTCTTTCCAGATTTTTTCTTGTGGTTGATTTGTAGTTGCATAGTGTTGTGGTTAGAAAAGATGCATTATATGACTTCAATCTTTTTTAATTTGTTGAGACTTGTTTTATGGTCTAATATGTAATCTATTCTGGAGAATGTTCCATGTGCACTTGAAAAGAATGTGTATTCTGCTGTTTTAGGATGGAATGTTCTGAATATATATATTAGATCCATCTGATCCAATGTGTCACTCAAACCACTATCCCTTGGTTGATTTTCTGTTTGAATGATCTATTTATTGATGTAAATGGGGTCTTAAAGTCTCCTACTATTATTGTATTACTATTGATTACTTTGTTTATGTTTGTTATTAGTGGTTTTATGTATTTGGGTGCTTCCAAGTTGGAAGCATAAATATTTACAATTGTTGTATCTTCTTGTTGGATTGTTCCCTTTATGGACATAGTGTCTTTGTCTCCTGTTACAGTCTATTATGAAGTCTATTTTGTCCAATTTAAGCTTTCTTTTCACTTCCATTTGCATGATAAATGCCTTTCCATCCCTTCACTTTTAATCTGCATGCTGTGTCTTTAGGTCTGAAATGAGTCTTTTGTAGGCAGCATAGAGATGGGTCTTGCTTTTTTTTTTTTTAAATTTTTTTTTTTTCAACGTTTATTTATTTTTGGGACAGAGAGAGACAGAGCATGAACGGGGGAGGGGCAGAGAGAGAGGGAGACACAGAATCGGAAACAGGCTCCAGGCTCTGAGCCATCAGCCCAGAGCCCGACGCGGGGCTCGAACTCACGGAGCGCGAGATCGTGACCTGGCTGAAGTCGGACGCTTAACCGACTGCGCCACCCAGGCGCCCCTGGGTCTTGCTTTTTTATCCATTAGGTCATTCTATGTCTTTTGATTAAAGTGTTGTTCCATTTACAATCAAAGTAACTACTGATAGGTATGTACTTATTACCATTTTCTTACTTGTTTTATGGTTGTTTTTATTTTTCTCTGTTCCTTTTTCTCTTGCTCTCTTCTCTCACAGTTTTCTGGACTTTTTTTTGTGATATATTTTGACTCCTTTCTCTTTATTTTTTGCATATCTATTACTGGTTTTTGATTTGTGGTTACAACTGGGTTTGTATATAACATCTTAAATGTTTAGCAGTCTCCATTAAATTGATTTTCACTGAAGTTTGTTCCCCAGAAGTTTCTTGAGTTATGTTTGTTTGTTTTTGCATTGAGTATTCTTTATACATTTTGAATATTAACCCCTTATCAGATATATAGTTTGCAAATATTTTCTCCCACTCTGTAGGTTGCTTTTTTATTTTGTTGATTGTTTCCTTTGGTATGCAAAAGCTTTTTAGTTTGATGTAGTCCCACTTGTTTATTTTTGTTTTTGTTGCCTGTCCTTTGGTATCATATCCAAAAAACATCATCGCCAAGACCAATGTCAAGCAGCTTACCCCTATGTTTTCCTCCAGGAGTTTTATGGTTTCAGGTCTTACTTTCAAGTCTTTAATCTGCTTTTAGTTGAAATTTGTGTATGCTGTAAGATAAGAGCTCAATTTCATTCTTTTGCATATGAATTTCCAGTTTTCCCAACACCATTTGTTGGAGATTATACTTTCTTCCATTGTATATTCTTGGCACCTTTGTCCAAGATTAGTTGACTGTATATGTGTGGGCTTATTTTTGTTTCATTGATTTATATGCCTGTTTTATGCCAGTACCATACTGTTTTGATTACTATAGCTTTGTAATATAGCTTAAACCAGAAAGTATGATGCCTCCGGCTTTGTTCTTTTCACTCAAGATTGCTTTGGCTATTCAGAATCTCTTGTGGTTCTGTATGAATTTTAGTATTTTTTTCTACTTTTGTGAAAAATGCCATTGGAATTTTGATAGCAATTACATTAAATCTATAGATGGCCTTGGGTAGTATGGACACTTTAACAATATCAACTCTTCTGACCCATGAACACGGGATATCTTTCATTTTACTTGTATCTTCTTCAATTTCTTCACCAACATTTTATAGCTTTTATTATATAGATCTTTCACCTCCTTATTTAAATTTATTCCTAAATATTTTATTGTTTTTTATGCTATTGTAATTCGAATTGCTTTCTTGATTTCTTTTTCAGATAGCTCATTCTTAGTGTATAGAAACACAGATGATTTTTGTATATTGATTTGTTTCCTGTAATTTTACTGAATTTATTAGTTCCAACAGTTTTTTGGTGGAGTCTTTAGGGTTTTCTATATATAAGGTCATATCATCTGCAAACAGACAATTTAACTTCTTCCTTTCCAGTTTGCATGTTTTTATTTCTTTTTCTTGCCTAACTGCTCTAAGACTCTAGTACTATGTTAAATAGGAGTGGTGAGGGTGAGCATCCTTGTCTTGCTGCTCATCTTAAAGTAAAAGCTTTCAGCTTTTCACTTTTTTTTTTTTTTTAATTTGAGAAAGAAAGAGAGAGAGTGAGCAGGGGATAGGGGCAGAAGGAGAGAGAGAATACTCCGTGTGGAACCTGATATGGAGCTTGATCCCACAATCCTGGGATCATGACCTGAGCTGAAATCAAGAGTTAGATGCTCAACCTACTGAGCCACCCAGGCGCCCCCAGCTTTTCACTGTTGAGTGTGTTAGCTGTGGGATTGTCATATATGACCTTTACTATGTTGAGGTACATTCCTTCCATACCTAATTGAGGATATTTACTTTTTTCGAGTGCCTTTTCTGTATTCAGATTATCATATGGTTTTTAATTCTCCATTTTGTTAATGTGGTATATCATGTTTATTGATTTGTATCCCAAGAATAAATCTCACTTGATCATGGTGTGTGATCCTTTTAAAGTGCTGTTGAATGTGGCTTGCTAGGGTCTGCTGAGCATTTTTGCATCTATGTTCATCAAAGATACTGGCCTGTGATTTTCCTTTCTTGTATTGCCCTTATCTTGCTTTGGTAGGAGTTTAATGTTGGCCTAATAAAATGAGTTTGGAAGTGTTGTCTCATCATTTTTTAATGATAAGAACTCCCAGCTCTGTCTGGTTCCAAAGCTATTGCCCTTGGCAACTGATTAATACAGCTCTCACCACTGATAATAAAAAGAGAAGGTATCATTTGCTGAGTGTATATGATGTATTCTACGCATTCTGCAAAACTCTTCGTGTAGATTATCTCATTTAATTATACAAACAGCTTTGGGAGGTAAGTACCATTATTATTTAAATTTTGCTAAGAAGGACACTGGAGGTCAAAGAGGATAATTGGTCCAAGGATATGCAGCTGGTAAGGGGCTGAGGCAAGATTTTAGTCCAGGTTAATGTGATTCCAATACCTCTGGAGGTTCTATGTACACAGTGGATACAATATTGGGTTACTAGGACTCAATTTTACTAGGACTTTTTAGTCTATGCACCCTCCATGTTCTCCTTAACAATCATATGTATTTTCTTATCTTGCTGGAACTTAGGGCAAAGTAAGTTGGTCTTATGATGACAGTTCCTTAAGATTACTGTTCTTTTTTGCTTTTCAAGTGGCAGTATATCATAAAATCAAATATGGATGGGCAGAATGGTGGTTACCAGGGGATGGGGGAGAGGAATAGGGAAGTTGTTCAGTGTATAAAGTTAATACAAGATGAGTAAATTCCAGAGATCTGCTGTATAACGCAGTGCCTACAGTTAACAATAGGGTATCATGTGCTTAAAATTGTTAAGAAGTCTATCTCATGTTGTAGTCTTACAAAAAAACTCAACCAAACAAAACCCAAAACCAAACCAAAACAAAAACAAGGGACACAATAAAACTTTTGAAAGTGATGTAGATGTTTATTACCTTAACTTTGGTGATAGTATAACAAGTGTATACATATGTACAAACTTACCAAATGATATACATGAATTATATGCAGTTCTTTTGTATGCCGATTATGCCTCAATAAAGCAAGGAAAAAATATGGATTAGCTACTTAATTAAAAATTCAACAAATGTACTGTATATTGTGTATATTTACAGGATACTATGCTAGCTGCTCAGGGAAAACAAAGATGAATTAGACAGGGAATCTTCCTTCAAGTTGGTTATAAGTGAGGCCTACCCCACCAACCAGCCCCCACTCCTGCCATATACTAGAACACAAGAAGGTTCAGAGACAATAATGAGGGAGTTCAGAAAAAGAGGTCATATCTTCCATGAAAGCATCTTCAAGAGCCACCCCAGGAATGAGAAGGCATTTGAGCTGGGCCCTGAAGAATGGGAAAGATTGGACATGGAGACACTGAGGGTGAAGGTGCTGCAAACAGAGGTGACAATGTGAGCACCAGTGTGGAGACTGGAAATCTTAGAGAGTACTAAGGGAGTCATGTTTGGTTCAAGAAAGGGGAAGTAGTAAGTCATTTGGCTAGAAAAGCAGTTTCTAATAAGATCACAAAATCCATAAATTAATAAAGGGTGCTATTGGAGATACAGTTTTGAGGCACAGAGAGATAATGCATAGTGACAGTCAACAAATCCTGATAACTTAACCTCTGTCAGAGCCAGCCAGGATGGAGAAATGGAAATAAAAATTAAAAACATTTGATGGATAGGGGTACCTGGCTGGCTCAGTCAGTAGAGCATGTGACTCTTGATCTTGGTGTTGTGAGTTTGAGCCTTACATTGTATATAGAGATTACTTTAAAAAATAATAAATAAAAAATATTTTTAAAAACCCACATTTAATGGATAGAATGTATGGAATTTAGCAAGGACATTTTTGAAGTGAACAAGGAGGTCAAAGATGGGTCAGACTTTTGAGTTTGAGTTTGGAAGGTATATAAAGGAAATACAGCAGGAGGAATGGGTGTTAGAGGCAAGAAATTCTGGGGACAGGTTAAAAAATAATAGCCAGGGGGTGCCTGAATGGCTTAGTCGGTTAAGCATCTGACTCTTGATTTGGGTTCAGGTCATGATCTCACGGTTCGTGAGATGGAGCCCTGCGTTGGGCTCTGCACTGACACTAAGGAACCCGTTTGAGATTCTCTCCCTCTCTATCTGCCCCTTTCCCACATGCACTCGCACTCTCTCTCTAAAAAAATAAATATTTTTAAAAAATAAATAACTGCCAGAAACCATTTTAATAATTAAAAGCTCAAAAAGATATTCTGAATCCTAAAACTGTGTAAGAACATATAGGACATATGGATTATACACGTGGGTCCAAAGTATTCGATGCAGAGCTCATTAATAGGCAGAGAAATCACATGTGGCACACCTTCCATCTACCTAAACTAACTGACTAGCTATTGCAGACATTCACTAAACATCTGATTAACATAGTTTGGCTGGCTTCTAATTTTTTTTTAAATGTTTATCTTTGAGAGAGAGACAGAGACAGAGCATGAGCTGAGAAGGGGCAGAGAGAGAGAGGGGGAGACACAGAATCTGAAGCAGGCTCCAGGCTCTGAGCTGTCAGCACAGAGCCTGATGCAGGGGTCGAACCGACAGACCGAGAGATCATGACCTGAGCTGAAGTCGGACGCTTAACCGACTGAGCCACCCAGGCACCCCCGGTTGGCTTTTAGAATTCATTTCCCAAGCATCTCAGCTTCTCTTCTCAACCCACTATAATCTGACCTCAATTCCCATCACTTAACTGAAATTGCAGGGCAAAAGGTCATCAGTGATTTTCTCATTACAAATACAAAGAACGCTTAAAAAATATTTTTATCAAAGTTCTACTTAGTTATAAAAGTCAAATTGTTCTACAAAATATACTAAAAAAAAGAAAAGAAAAGAAAAAGAAAAAGAAGAAGTTCCCATTCCAGTGTCTCCCTATTTCCAATTTTCATTTTGGATAGGCACTTATTTTCAACTGCTTTAGGTTCCTTCTGGATACATAATAGAATTACATGCCTATTATTTCTTCTTCTTCTTTTTTTTTATTATTGTGTTGGATATCTTCCATTTGTCTCTGGGATCTACTCTTCTTCTCCTTCCTCTCTGTTCAGAGAAATTCACTTGTCTGGGCCACAGCAATGGGTTTATGAACAGGCACTCTGGTTTCCAGCTGAGTTTTCCCTCTAGTTGGGAGAAGTTGGAGAGGAGATTAGAGAAAGCAAGTGATAAAAGACAGTGAGATGAGAATATTTATCCCCCTGACTCCCTCCTTGACCATCTGCTCTAGCTGGCTATGTCCTCAACTGGAGGTCACTGCTTCTCTTTAGAAGGGCCACTCTGCTTGGTTCTCATTCTAGACTGTGGTCCCCATGTACTCCATTTAGCTCTCTGGGCCTAGGGTTGCTAACAAGGCAATTGCTACTAAGCCCTGGAATACTGCACGATCTCTTGTTCCTTCCTGCCAACTGTCACACCTTTGTATATAAACCCCCCTCAAATCATCCCATTTAGAGTGTACTGCTCTCTAGACCCTGACTGGTACACTTACTATGCAAGATAAGGATTTAGCTTTCATACTCCCCACTTTCTTGCTCTACCACACTAAACATATCAACAAACACACACACAGGCACACTCTTCTTGTTATGGACTAAATGTTTGTGTCCCTCCACC
The DNA here is from genome assembly GCF_007474595.2 of Lynx canadensis. Lineage (NCBI taxonomy): Eukaryota > Metazoa > Chordata > Mammalia > Carnivora > Felidae > Lynx > Lynx canadensis. Next base: position 15,873,801 of record NC_044320.2, read on the forward strand.
CCCTTCATACGTTGAAGCTTTAACCCTCAATGTGTTCGTATTTGGGTTAGGGGTTTGGGGAAGGTAATTAGTGTCATATGAGGTCATGAGGATGGGGCCCTCGTGACTGTATTAGCATCCTGTAAGAGAGAAGTTTGCTTTCCCTCTTTCTCCACACTTGCACAGAGAAGGTATATGAGCACACAGTGAGATGGATGCTGCCTACAAGCTACAGAATGAAAATTACCTGCTCACACCTTCATCTTGGACTTAAGCCTCCAGGACTGTAAGAAATACACTCCTGGTAAGCCATCCAATTTTGTTATGGCAGTCTGAGGTAAGACATTTCCCTTCCCCACATCTGCCCTACTTAAGATATATCACAATTTTTGGTTAAATAAATATTCTGTATTATTATAATCTTGTGAATACTATTTACCTGTGATCCTTTAATTTATTATAATTTCTCCCTAATGTAATTTCTATTTAGTAGATCAGCCATAAAAAGAAGAAATCTTACCATTTGCAATGACATGGATGGAGCTAGAGTATAATGCTAAGTGAAATAAGTTAGAGAAAGACAAATACCTTATGATTTCACTCATATGTGGAATTTAAGAAACAAGACAAATGAGCAGAGTAAAGGAGACAGAGAGAGAGAGAGAGAGAGCGAGAGAGAGAGAGAGAGATGGGGGAGCAGCCAAGAAACAGACTCGTAACTATAGAGAACTGATGGTAATCAGAGGGGAGGTGGGTGGGAGGATGGGGAAATAGGTCATGGGGATTAAGGAGTGCACTTAATTGTTGTCATGAGCACTATGTGCTGTAAGAAGTGTTGAATCACGGGGCGCCTGGGTGGCTCGGCCGGTTGGGCGTTCGGCTCAGGTCATGATCTCACGGGCCGTGAGTTTGAGCCCCACGTTGGGCTCTGTGCTGACCGCTCAGAGCCCGGAGCCTGTTTCAGTTTCTGTGTCTCCCTCTCTCTGCCCCTCCCCTGTTCATGCTCTGTCTCTCTCTGTCTCAAAAATAAATAAATGTTTAAAAAAAAAAAAAGAAGTGTTGAATCACTATAGTAAACACCTGAAACTAATATAACACTGTAAACTATACTGGAATAAAATAATAAAAAAATATTTATTAGAGTTAATTGCCTCAGTTTTTGTTTGGTTAATTTTCTAGGCACCTGTCACTAATCCATTCCCAAATTCTCCCCCAGAAGTGTAATTCTCCTTTCAATATTTCAAATACATCACAAAAATCTATAAAGTCCATCTCTTTGTCAGAGGCACACTCCCAAAGCCTTCCACTGCCTTGCACCCATGTAGCCTGGGAGTTCTCTAGACCTGCTGTCCTGCAACTTCCCATCTCCTGGATCTCTTGCTTTATTCCTTCCATTTGATGGAGCACATCTTCCAGTTTCTTCCTGATACGATGTTTGGGACATAAATATTTTGAGACTTCAATGTTTAAAAAGGTTATAATCTACCTTCACACTGGATTGCAGGATATGGAATTATAGATTGGAAGTAATTTTCTTCAGAATTTTGAAGTTATTGTTCCATTTGTCTCCTGGCTTCCAACATTAGTGTTGAGATGTCTGAAACGGTTCTGGAATGGGATCCTTTAAAAAAGTTTTTTTTAGTACAGTCGTATATGCAAATGAGTTGCATACTCATTGAGTATGGACATACAATGTTGTATTAGTTTCAAGTGTACAACATAGTGATTCTATAAGTTATGCTATGCTCACCACAAGCATAGCCACCATCTGTCACCACACAACGCTATTACTGTACCATTGACTATATTTGAAGTGGGATCCTTTTTTACTGAACTTCCCTTGACATCCCTTGACTTTGCTGCTGGAGATTTTTAAGATCTTTTTTTGTTCTCTAGCAATCTGATGACAACAAAGTGTGATGACATACCTTAAAGTGGGTCTTTTTTCATCTCGTGTTCTGAGCCCTCAGTGAACTCTCCTGGTCTGGGAACAAATGACCTTCAGTTTGAGGAATTCTCCTTTAGACACTTGACAATTTTCTCTCTTACATTTTCAGACCGTGTTATCTTCAACTTTCTTGCACCTCCTGGCCTGATTCTTTAATTCTGTCACTTATCTTCTATTTTATATATTACCTGTTGTCTGCTTTTAAAGAAATGTTTCTCCATATTATCTTCCAGTCTTTTTGCTAATTTTTTCATTTTGACTATCATATTTCAAATTTCAAGAAATATTTTTTGTTTTCTGGCTGTTCCTACTTGTACAGAATCCTATTTTTCCACAGGTGTTGTGTCTTCTCTTATTTCGTAAATATGTTAGTATTACACATTTTCAAAAGTCTTATTTTGCTCCTATGTCCTCTAAGATCCTTTTTTCCCCCCCTATCCTTTTTTAAAATCTCTATGCTTCACATGAAGCTTGAACTCATGACCCTGAGGTCAAGAGTCTCATGTTCTACTGACTGAGCCAGCCGGGTGCCTTTTTTTTTTTTTTTTTTTAAATGCTAACCATTTTTCTTCTGTCTTGAAGGCTTTCTTCAACTGACTTGTGATTTTAAATTCTTGGCTCATATTTTGTATTTAAGCGTGAAACAACAAAAAGCTGTTTGGAATCTCTGTGGTTGGCAGAGCTGGTTAACTGATGGTTTTACGGTAGGGTGATCTGGCTGAGCTGTTTTATTGGGGGCCTAGAGAGGAATCCTCCAATAGTATGGCTACCATACTGTTCTTGAAGCAGAGCAGAAGAGTGACAAGGGCCCCATGAGTCAGAATGTGGTACTCACCTACTCTCTTGTGTTTGGTATACCTCCCTTGCCCTCGGGTGTTTCTAGTGCCCCAAATCCACTGCCTCTCCACTGGTAAACTAGATTCCTGCTGCAGTGAGGAAGTGCCATTCTCCCAGCTGTATAGCATGTGGAAGGGGATCTGGCTTTATAAACACCCCCTTAAAAATTTTCACCTGGATCTTCTGTTTTTAGCTCGATTATATCTTTACCTTCAGAAGTACCTGGTGCCTCCGATTCTGGTACTTTTTCGAGACTGTTGCTCGAATTAACCTTCTTGTAGGTGCTCCATTCTGGCTTAGTTTTCACCTTTCTCTGATCCGTGAGGTTAATCAACACTCCTCCATCCACTTTCCGTCTTGTATTTCTGTAATGCTGTCACCTCGTCCTCTTCTCCCATGAACTCTGTGCTTATGAGGGTATGGCTTTTTATTTTTAACCCATTTACATTCATTTTTAGTGCACTTTTATTACAAAGTGGTCATAATTGTATGTGTTCAACTCACCATCTCTAATAAGTACTTCCTTGTCTTTAATTTGCTTTACTTTGCTGCTGCACTTGGAACTCTAGACCTCTCATTCTAGAAACTTCATCATCCTTTGGTTTCTGTGGCCAGATATTTTCCCCCTTTACCACATTATCTCACCTTCTTTCCTTGGTTATTTCTTCCACTGCTTATCTCTTAACCGTTATTGCTTCCCATGTCTCTGTCCTCTTATGTTTTCTTTTTCTTTTTTAAAATGTTTATTTGAGAGAGAGAGAGAGAGAGAGAGAGAGAGAGAGAGAGAGAACGTGCATGCAAACAGGGGAGAGGCAAAGAGAGAGGGAGAGAGAGGATCCCAAGCAAGCTCTGCACTGTCAACACAGAGCCCAAAGAGGGGCTCAATCTCACAAAACATGAGATCATGACCTGAGCTGAGTCAAGAGTCAGATGCTCAACCAGCTGAGCCACCCAGGTGCCCCTGTCCTCTTATGTTTTCATGCACACATTTGCTATAGCAATTTCATCCACTTGCATGGATTGAACCATTCCTTAATGCTGGTGACCCCCAAATCTGTCTGTGGCTCCAGACTCACATAAAGCTCAGCAACCAGAAGAAAAGAGGACCTGTCTCCCTACATCCTACTCAGGAGAAACAAACACACTGGACCCAAAACAGGTCCTCCTTTTAGAACAATAGGTAGGAATGAAAAGAAGGCATTCAACTTTATAAAATGTAAGAGAAAGAGCCAAAGAAGAGCTGTGTTAGTCATGATAGTGGAGCTTTTGCTGCAGTAAACAGGAATCTCTAGGTCACACTGACTTAACACAAAAAAGTTTGTATCTCTGTCATGCAAAATGTGTTATGGATTGGGGCAACTCTGCAGGGCAGCTGTTTTCCTACATTGGCTCACTACTCCCAGCCTCATCAATTTCATAGAACTCCCATTTCAGCACATGTTGTGAATCTTGCCATGTTAAGATCAGGGGAGAGAACTGCCTACCTGAGCACAGGCAATTAAGTACCTGTATCGGCGGGGCGGGGGGGGGGGGGGGGGAAAAGTATGTCAGGTTTCCATTCATTGGCCAAAGTAAGTCACACAGTTACCCCTAACTTCAAGGGCATAGGAGAGAATAATTCCCTCTGGCCCTGAGAATTGGATACTGTTGAACAGTAGTAATTTATAGCATTGAAAATACTTGGTCATAAATATAGGAACATTCAAAATCGTTCTACTGACCTCTCTGCTGGGCTTACAGATAGAGTCATTTTTCAAAAATAGTTCATGCAGCATCTAAATGTTTGAAGCCTCACTAAGAATTCAAGTTTAAAGTTTTCAAAGAGGCGTTTCATAGCCCTATTGTTTATATTTGCTTTGATCAATATTCCTCCCCAACCTCAAACATGATAGGAAGCCTGGAAAGGAAAAAATGTTATAAAGTATTGCCCTGGAAGAGTCAGGTAGGTGTGTGCATGTGTGTATGTGCATGTATTAGTGTGGAGGTGCACTTAAAAAAGTTTATTTATTTTTGAGAGAGAGAACAAGAGAGTGCAAGTGGGGGAGGGGCAGAGAGACGGGGGCAGAGGATCTGAAGCCTGCTCTGCACTGACAGCAGCCAGCCAGATGTGGAGCTGGAACTCACAAACCATGAGATCATGACCTGAGCCCAAGTCAGACACTCAGCTGACTGAGCCACCCAGCTGCCCCTGCAGGTGCCCTTTTTATGGTGAGTGTGGGATAGTCATAGTCTTGTTGCCCAGAGTTATGCCTGAGGACAGATAAATATGAGCTTCTTGGAGTATGAAATTGAGCAGAGGAGTTTTGCAGTCCAGTGATCATAGCCCCTCCATTTTCTACCTTGCCTTCATGAGATACTGTTTCTTCCCTGTGAAGGGCACTTTCCAACATGTAGATGAAATCATTAAAAATGAAGTGGGAGCGCCTGTGTGGCTCAGTTGGTTAAGCATCTGACTCTTGGTTTCGGCTCAGGTCATGATCTCCTGGTTTGTGAGTTCCAGCCCCGCAACTGGCTCTGCGCTGGTGGCTCGGAGCACGCTTGGGATTCCCTCCCCCTGTGCCCCTCCCCTGCTCACACTCTCTATCTCAAAATGAATGGATAAACTTAAAAAAAATTAAAAAATAGAAAATCTTAATGCCTTTTAAAGTTTATTTTTGAGAGAGAGAGAGAGAGAGAGAGAACACGTGTGAGCAGGGGGAGAGGCAGAGAGAGAATCCCAAGCCGGCTCCACACTGTCAGCACGAAGCCTGACACAGGGCTCGAACTCACAAACCATGAGATCATGACCTGAGCCGAAATCAAGAGTCAGATGCTTAACTGACTGAGCCACCCAGGAGACCCAATTCAGGAATTTTAAAGTGGACGGTAATAGCTGGGTGTATAATGTATCATAACATGTACACAGCAAACATCCTTGTGCTCTGCCAGCCGCAGGGATGCCAGGAACTCTGAAGAGCACTTGCATGATGTAATCTATTGTGGACTGTTGATTCAGCAGCAATTTTTCATGAGGAGACTGTGATTGTTAATGGAGGCATGATGTTTGTCATCTTTAAAACTGAAGGGCAGGGCTGGCTGAATCCAGGCCCTCCTGCTCTCCCTCTTCTGTAACCTTCTCCAACCTGCTGGCCCTCCCTCTGTAGCACGCCCACAATTTCCTCAGAACCTTCCTCCTGCCACCCACGTGGACTTGCCTTACCCTATATTTCTCCAAAGCTTTATACACAGGCCCCAAGCCCTCCCATCTCCTCCATTTATTCGCATTTAGGATATTCAAATGTTCAGAGAAAGGGGATGGGTAGGGGATCCAGTTAGTACACATTAAATGGGTATTAAATGACAGGTATGTATTTCTCAAGTTAGGGTCAAAAGACATAATCCTAGAGGTTTGAGAGGTTCACGGGAATTTTGTAATGATAGCTAATATTTATTGAGCACTTACCATGCTCCAGGTATTGTTTGAAATGCTTTACATGTATTAACTTAGTTTCACTAAAACCCTATAAAGCAGATGCCCTATCTCCATTTAACAGATGAGCAAATTTAGCAACACCCTTATCCCATCAAACAGATGAGTGACCATGGAAAGTCTGAGTTATTAGCTCAAGGTTATAGAGCTAGTAAGTGGTGGAGTGAGGACCCAAACCCAGGAAGTCTGGCTCCAGAGCTAATGATCTCAACCTCTTTGCAATGCTGTCATCTGGGGCTTGGATGGTCCAAGATGGCTTCACACGGGCGCCTGGTAGTTAGCTGGGGCTGTTGCCTCGTCCTCCATGTGGTCCTTCCAGCAGGATACTCCAGACTTCTTCATGTGGCAGCCAAATTCCAAAGGGTAAATGTTATGTGGAAAATTACCTTGATGTAACGGCAGCCTCCAAGTATACCCCACGCGGACTGTATGGTAGGTCACAGGACAGATAGGCTTATAGACCAAATTCAGACACTTGAATTACACTGTTTATGTGACAGCTTTAAACCATGTTCCCAAATGCTTTGGCATTGCTCCCATTGAAGCGGGGTGGGGGGGGGTCTATATTCCCTTCTCTTGAATCCTGGCTGGCCTTAGTAGCTTTCCGGTAGCTAGTAGGGTACGGTTGAAGTGATGCTGCACAACTTCTTAGGATACGTCAGAGAAGGTCACAGCCTGGTTTCTTTGCAGACACTCATTCTGAGGGAAGACAGCTGCCACGTGAGAAGTCTGCCATGCTGGATCGAGGGGCTGTATGAAGGTACTCCGGTTCACAGTCCCAGCTGAGCATGCAGCCAGCCAACAGCCAACATCAGTTGTCAACCACAAGAATGTGCTATCTTGGGTATCCGGCCCAAATCAGCCTTCAAGTGATGGCTGCAGTTAGTTGACATCTGATCAGAGACTCCAAAAAAGGACTGCCTAGCAAGTCCTTCCCGAATTTTTGAGCCACAAAATCATGAAGAAAATACACTGGCTATTTAAGCCACTAAGTTTGGCATAACATGTTCACTCAAAGAGCAGCAATAGTAACCCAAACTGTTTATCAACCAATTTAAATTTGTGTGTTTATTTATTTATCTTTGAGAGAGAAGGGGGTGTGGGGAGGTGGGGGGGTACAGAGGATCTGAAGCAGGCTCTGTGTGTACAGCAGAAAGCCTGATGTGGGGCTCGAACTCATGAACCGTGAGATCATGACCTGAGCTGAAGGCAGACATGTAACCGACTGAGCCACCCAGGTGCCCATTTCATCAATTTAGAAGAGAGTGGGAAGCAAGGGGAAAGAGATGGGGTAGATAAACAAGCTTAGGATAGCAGGACGGAAGACCAGAGTATCTGAATTTTGTTTTATGCAGTGTTCCTATGTACACTATGCAGTGTTCCTATGTCCTCTGCTGTGCCAGTCTTCTCTGCAGATGGTGTGGTTGTAAGAACCAGAGCGGAAAGTAAGAGAGAGGGGCCTGGAACCAACAGATATCTGTTCTGTCAGAGAGATGAAGGAGCAAGTGTGTCTGGTCTTAACTGTAGCTGGTCATTATTAGCTGACTGAGTAGCGAGGGGTCTATCTGCTTTTCTTTTCTTTTTTTTAATTTTTTAATGTTTTATTTATTTTTGAGAGAGAGAGAGACAGACAGAGACTGAGTAGGGGAGGGGCAGAGAAAGAGGGAGACACAGAATCCAAAGCAGGCTCCAGGCTCTGAGCCATTAGCACAGAGCCCGATGCAGGGCTCAGACTTGTGAACCGCGACATCATGACCTGAGCCGAAGTCGGACGCTCAACCAACTGAGCCACCCAGGCGCCCCCATCTGCTTTTCTTGTACAGACTACACAAGGCCGAAATGGGGCTATAATGGGTGTCACTAGTGAGTGGCCAATTTAGTTGTCAGTCTAGAGGTAGTATAATCTCTACCTTATTAATATTTAAAGTTCACTTGGTCTATCTCTTTCTATCTAAAGTAGCACTTTCATTTGTTCCATCCTTTTTATCTATGATCAACACGTATCTATTTATCCTATGTGTAATGTCTCAGAAGCAAATTGTGTCTACTTTTTAGTTTCTTATTTTCTACAGCAGACTTGAACAATCATAAATCATACAGCAAACACATTACAACAAGCCCTTAGAACAAGCACTTAGATCAGGTTTGTGATGTTCCACTTACTGGCTCAAGCAAGTCACATAGCTAAGCCCAATGTGGGACAGGTCTACACAAGGGAATGGACACCATAAGACATGATTCACTTGGACCACCATTGTAATAATGTACCACTAACACAGCTAGGCAATGGTTGATCCAGTTGTCAAACTTTCAGCAATCTGTTTCTGGAGCCCCCACACACAACTGGTGTCCTCGAGGCTGTTAGGAACAGGTACTTAGTCAAGAGCTTCTCCAAACCTCACTTCCCAGGCCCCACCCCAAGCCCAATGAATCAGAATCTCTTGAGGGGTAACAGATACAGGAGAGAAGGTGGTGGTACTCCCCAAAACTTCAGACTGAAATAACTCCGCAGAGGATTCCAGCACAGAGGGTTTCAAAAACAAGACAGTCTCAATACGCAACTTCATTTCCCACAGAGCACATTCTTTTTTTTTTTTTTTTTTTTAAGTAATCCCTACACCCAAGGTGGGGCTAGAACTCATGACCCCAAGATCAAGGGTCGCATGTTCTTCTGAGCCAGCCAGATACCCTTCACAGAGCACATTCTTAACTGTCATAATTACAGCAGAGATGCTGCCTTGAAATTTTTTTAAAAATAATTTTAATGTTTAAGTTAGCAGTGGTTCTCAAACTTTTGTGTGCAGCCATATTAACGGGGCGGGGGGGGGGGGAGGCTTGTTAAAGCACAGATGACTGCCCAATCCTCGGTTTCTGATTCAAGGGGTTTAGAGCTGACTAGGGCAATTTGCATACCTTACAAGCTCTGCTGTGGGGAACCACACTTTGAGAACCACTGAGAGCAGTAGGATGATTTAGTGATAACACTGACTCACGTTTAAATACTGCACTTCCATGATTATAGCACATTTACGACATACAAGGTCTTGGGCTGGTGCTACAGCGGATACGATAAGGATAAGATTTGGATCTTGATTGCGCTTGAGCAGATTTACTCTTTAAGTGGATCTATTCTCTAAGACAGGAAGCCTAAGTATCATTAGATAGGTTCGGATAAAGGGGCAATCTCCTTTCTTTGGAGGAGATAAAGTTAAGGCTGGAGTAGGAGACCCTTCGAGCTGGGTCCTGAAAGAGAACTAGGTCCTGGACACGTGGAAAACAGTGTTGCATCACAGGATTCTTTTCGCCTCGGCAAAGAGAAAAACAAAAACAAAAACAAAAACAAAACAAACCTTGACAAACACCCGGAAAAGGTCTGTGACATTCTTGCCTCCCGCTCCAGCATTAACGATCTGCAAGCTGCTGGCATCAGAACGAGGAAGCGTGTTTTCCGTGTCACGGCCTCAGTCTCAAACCCTGGCCTTGCCCTCTCCCTTTGGAGCTCCCAGAGCGGGTGCCTCAAAGACTGGACGGAGTGTCTGGCCGAGGCCTCAGTGGGCGGTGCCTTGCCAAAGGGCGCGGCTTAGGCGCTTCAATCCTCAAAAGCCTGAGCAGGACGGTGAGACGACCCCTGAGAAGTGGCGAGGCCCGTGCCTGGCGAGAGGGGCCGCACGCAGCGGCACCGTTCACAACGAGCCCCAGGTTTACGCATGGCGCTAGGACGGGCCGGTGGCAGCGGCACTACCCTGTCGAGCAAGAACTCCAGATCTGTTTCTTCCCGTTCTTTGCGTTGGACTTAGGGGTGGCGGACGCCAGCACAGAGGACGCGAGCCCTCGGTTCCTCCACCGTCACGCACCGAAAGGGGCGGGGACTCTTGTGCACCCTCCTAACTCTGGAGAGAGCACAGTCCGGGAGCCCGCGGACTGCGCCTGCGCGGCCCCGCCCCACCCCACCCCCTCGCCCCGCCCTGTTAGCCCTTATACCGCCGCTAGGGGTATCGGTGCTGCTGCGGCCTGAGAGCGCGGCGGCTTTGAGGGCGCGGGAGCCGTAACGAGCGCCGGCGAGGGCAGGCAAGAGGGTGGGAAAGCCGGCGGGAGCGGAGGGCGGCGCCGGAGGAGGGCGGCGCGTGGCTGACTCATCCCTCTGGAAGATCTAACTGACGGAGACAAACCCTCGTCAAACCCGCCCGCCCGCGCCACCCCTCCTCAGCCGGGAGGCGCCCGCCCGCACCGCCCACCCGCCCTCTCCCGGCCCGGCAGCCTCGGAGAAAGTTTTTCTTGTCGGAGGGACCCGAGCCGCCGCGGGCCTTTCGGAAGAGAAGGGGGACAGGAAAGGAGGCGACCGCCGCGCGGGCCCGGGGAGTGCATGGTGCCCGGCGCCTCGGCTGCCAGTCAGGAGGACATCGGGGCGGGGTCGGGCTGAGCCGAGCTCCTTCTTCCCCCCGCCTCGCCAGAAATCGCTCTCCCGGACTGCCGCGGGGGTCCCCGCTCCTCAGCCCGCCATGTCCCGGCTGCTGCCGCTGCTGAGGAGCCGGACCGCGAGCAGCTTGAGGCCGGGCCCGGCCGCCGCGCCCCGCCCGCCGTCCTGGTGCTGCTGCGGGCGGGGGCTGCTGGCGCTCTCGGCCCCCGGCGGCTCCCGGGGGCTGGGCACCCACCCCAAGAAGGAGCCCATGGAAGCGCTGAACACGGCGCAGGGCGCGCGCGACTTCATCTACAGCCTGCACTCCACCGAGAGGAGCTGCCTGCTCAAGGAGCTGCACCGCTTCGAGTCCATTGCCATCGCCCAAGGTAAGGGGGCGAGTGAGGGGCGAGCCCGGGGCCCGGCGTCCCCATCCCGCGGCCTGCGCCCCTGGAGCCCTCCAGCCCCTCGGCCCGCCCCCACCCCCCTCGCCCGACTGGCCTCGCGCCTGGGACGTCCGGGCCCGGGAGGGGGGGTTACTTTCCGCCTCCTGAGTGTCCCCAGGGCAGGTAGGACAGGAGCAGATCGTGCCAGGCAGCCAGGACCAACGCTTGGCTGGTTCCTCCCCAGCCTCAGAGGCCGGAGCTTCAGCCCAGATTGTCAAACGATTCTGTTTCGATTGTGCTTTGATTTATTGTGCGCCTCCCCTCCCCAGCCCTCCTGTCCCCCCTGAGCCCTTGCTGCTTTCTTGTGAACGTGCAGCTACGCAGGTGCATGCCGTGCCTGCTCGGAAAGCGCTACCAAAACCCGAGAGGCAGGAAGAAACTTTCTTGAAAGGTTATCCAACCAAGCTGTACGGGTGTCCAAAAGAAGGGATATTGCTTCCTAAGGCAGAGATGCTCTCAGCTGTGTGATTGCACACACTTCTAGTTGTATTAAACAGCCAAAGGAAACATTTTCCTGGGAAATGGAAAGAATGAATCAAACCAGCAATTGCAGATACATAACTTGCAAGCCCGTATAGGTTCGGCGCTGCACAAGTTCAACGCCAGTTGTTTCCCCAGAGGTTGAAAGAATGTAGTAAGAATGTATTTTTCTGGCAATCTGTGGCTCTACAATAAAAAGCAGACTTCTGCTTTAAAGTAATGTGGAATGGTGAAAGCAAAGCTATTTTTAAGCTAACATGTTAAAAAAGGATATTTTTAAAAACGAGTGCAGAGTGCTGTAGGTCAGAATTTGAGAGCAGGTGAAAAAAAAAGCTAAAAATTCAGAAAATCAGAAGGATGAAAGGACTAAATGATTTAATTCCATATTAAAATATGTTTGCAATTTGAATACAGTAGTACAGACAAAATACATAATACAGACAAAATATATAGCTATTTTATTTCACATTACGATGTGTTTGACATTTTTTAGCAAGTTTACCTCCCCCACCCTGCCAAAGTTGGTAGGTGCGTAAACATCCCATAGATTCCGAAGTTTAAAGTACATTGATTGAAACATGGCATTTGATTAGCCAGAGGCACTTGAAAGTGCTTCTTGGGCCAATAATACAGGAATGGAAGAAAGTCATACAAGTGTGACTTACCTATACGGCTTCTTCAGAAACTTTCTCTTACTTGTGCCTTTGAACTGCTTTTTTTTCTAGATGCAGGGAATTGCAGAACAATTGATAGTACTGGATATTCCAGACAATGTCCACCCCTAGGGCATTTATAGGAGAAATGTAACTTCATAATCAGTTCAGTTATTAAATGTGTAACCATGCCATTATATGAAATAATAATCAAATACTAGTGATTTGTAAGGTATGTTTGTATTCATTGTGTGGTTTAAGATATTCAGTTCTGAAAATGTGCTCCTGGGAGAATACAGACAGTCATATATGCTGGAACATTAATATTAGGAATGTTTTCTCCATGGGCAACACTTTTGAACATATATTTGGCCTAGTCTAAGTAACTTAGAAATTCTTCTGCGTTAACATTGTTACAAGTTTCAAGGGCCTTATTAATATAATTTTATGATAATTCTTGAAAAGCATATCCTGTGATACAACTGGGTAAATTTTACCTGATGCCTTATTGTTTTAGCTCATGGCAGTAGAGATGCTACGTTCTCCTGGGAAGATAATTTTAAATTTGACGTGGTTTGAAGTATTTGAGAAAGGACCTATAAACTTCAGTCAGTGGAGGTTACTTAGCATCGGTTAAACTTAATCAGTATGGAAGTTATAGGAGGAAGAAATCAGTAATTTGTCTCCTTTGTTCAAGATAAAAAGGGAAAGGTATAGGAAGTGATGTGGTAGTCAAATGCTTGTCTCCTGTTCATAAGCTAAAGAAAGAACTTCAAAGTTTAAATCAACTGTTTTTGCCAGTATTGATGACTAAATCATTGCTCTTTGACTCAGAGGATACTTACTGATGCTGCTGCTTTAATTTTTAGTAGTCTTAGTGTTCCTTATTGTGTTCAATATCAATATATACAGTTCCTATGGAGATCAGTGAAATCATTTTTCCCCAAATGAGTAACTCCCGTGTTTTTCTTTTATTGTTGCTTTTTGAATCTTTTTAAATACCTGATTCATGTACTAAATGTATGTGTACTAAACATACTTTCTATTAAATAAATTATGTTAAAAGAACTGTTTCTTGTTATAGGAAGTCTTACGTGTTCTTGGAAAGTGTGCTTGTGTAATCGAAAGAAGTGTTTTGGATTTGGTGTGGAAACATTACAGGAAAAAATCATCTATGCTTTGATATGGCAGTGGAATCTATTGTTGAAATTTGGTACATTTGCCCTCATCGTTCTTAGTGCTTATCAGTAGACATGTGATACGATCTGTGACAAGATAAAGCTTTACATGATTCTAAATAGATAAGATGAGCTGTGTGGGATGTCTTATCATAGTTAAATAGTTGAAAATTGTGATTTTCAAATTACAAAATGATTTCCTTCTCAATTTTAAAAAAGTTGATGTTGTGTTCTCAATGTACATGCTCAACCTAATCTCTCTTCTAGAGACAGTCCATATTTTCCCGATAATTCTCTGTTGGTTCATTGTTTTTATGACAGGACTGGCAAGCTGACATTAGTATAGTTGCCTTTCAGTCTTAGCCAAGAGTTTTAAAGCAAATTTGTCTTTTAAGTTTTTGCAATTATTATTTCTATTCATAGTTGTTTTTTGTTTTTGTTTTTGTTTTTAACTTTCAAAACATATGAGTTGGTTTTTGAAGGACAGGCGATGCTCATTGTGTTACTTATACATTATTGTGTAAAACATAGTGGCTTAAAACAAACATGTTTTTTCTCAAAGTTTCTGGGGATCAGGAATCTTGAATCAGCTTTGTGGCATGTTTCTGACGGGGTATCTCATGAAGTTATAATCAAGCTTTTATTTTTATTTTTTGTAGTCAAGTTTTTAGCGGGGCCTGCATCCGCTGAAGTCTTGCCTAGGTCTGGAGGATGCATTTTCAAGAAGGCTCACTCACGTGGCTGTGGGCTGGAAGTCTCAGTTTCCTGCCCTGTGGGCCTCACTACAGGGCTAAGTGTTCTCAAGACATGGAAGCTGGTCTCCTCCAGAATGAGTGATGGGAGGCAGAGAGAGGGCGCTTAAGCTGGAAGCCACAGTCTTTCATAACCCAGTCTTAGAAGAGAGAGTCCACTTGTTTCGTCCTGGTACATTGTGGGAAGGTGTACATGTATGCATGGTGCAAATACCTGGAGGTAGAAATCACTGGGGGCCATCTTGGAGGCTGCCTTCCGCACTTACTTAAAAGTGTTATAACTAATGTTTATTGGAGAATTACACAGCAAGATAAGAACTGGCTTTGGGGGAGGCACAGTGAAAGATAACTGAAAAAAAAAAGGAGCTTCTTAGGGAATTATTTTTGTTAAATGTGTACTCGAGGTACTTTTTAAAATGAGATTTCTTTTACGTAATAGTAGATAAGAAATGTATGGAGGTGAAAAGAGCAGTTTTCTATTAATGTTAGATCTTAATCACTTGCATTTTTCTTTCTATTTCTCTGTATAAGTGGTAATTGTGTATGTTTTAAATTTGCTTTTTTTTTTTTTTTGCCATTTATCTACATCCATATAGATACACCATATAATTCTAAACTTCAGTCTTACAGTTCTCATCTTTTGTGGATATTCATTTAAGGTAGGATGTTTCATTGTGAGAACTTGTCATATACAACAAGAGGCTTTTGGCAGAATGAAAGGCCAAAAGATTAAAATCTGATATTGAAGTGGATACCGAGAATGCTTAAAAACAAGACTTTTTTCATAGAGTTCTGATTCACTGGGGATCTTGGACTCTTAACAAGAGTATCCCCGTTTTTCTCAGCCCATGGTTATGTGAGAAAGTAGCAACTCAGCTAAGCTATTGGTTTCTGGGATGAATTGGAGATAATTGTGGCTTTTGCTCAAAGAGAATAAAAAAAAGGGCAAGAAAAACATTTCATATTCCAAATTAAGATGTGTGAATAAATATATTTCAGAGGCTTGGTTGAAATGGTAAAAGAAGAATAAGGGAGGTGTAGCCCAAACTAGACCCAGCAAGAGAGGAAGAACCAGGATGGGGCTATGAATTGTGAATTGAGTCAAGAGGAATGAAAGATCTCTAATAAGCTGAGAGCTGCTGAGGCTGCTTTTCCTTCTCCTCCTCCTCCTCCTTCTTCTCTTTCTCCTCCTTCTCCTCCTCCTTCTTCTTTGCCTTCATCTTCTCCTTCTTCTTCGCCTGAGACCTTCTATATCTTGGGCCCAGATAAGTTATGAAGCTTTGCTATAATCTGTTATTTACCAATATGGAAAGAGCCTAGTTACAGCAGTATATTCCAACAAAACTTAATTCTGAACACTTTAGAATTACTGGCATAATGGAGTAATCTTATCACTGGGGATTATTGCCAGCAGAACATAGCTAACATAATAGGATTTTTTTCTTCCATTATAAAATGTATATATGCTGTTTGACAATCTCTAATCATCACTCATATATAACTGGATGTTCAGGGTTACCTGTGACTTAGAACAACAACTGTTCTCTTATATTTCATGATTTTGCAGCTCAGGAATATAGGGAGGGCTTGGCTGGATGACTTTGTTTCATGTGGCGTCTGTGGCGGTCCCTCCATAAATTTCAGCTGGTAGATGTGCTGGTGGCAGGGTCCAAGATGGTTTTACTCACATGCCTGGTACTTTGGTGGAGGTGGCTGGAAGCTGGCTCATCTGGAATGGTTGACCAGAGTAGATGCGCATGACCTCACTAGCACAACATTCTCGGGGAGACTGTAGTACTTATAAGATTGGTCATGACTCACAGAGAAAAAGTTCTAAGAGTGTTATCTATGTAGAAGCTGTAAGACTTTGTATTAGTTTTCTGTTGCTGCTGTAACAAATCACCACAAATTTATTGGCTTAAAACAACACAAATTTATGGGGCGCCTGGGTGGCGCAGTCGGTTAAGCGTCCGACTTCAGCCAGGTCACGATCTCGCGGTCCGGGAGTTCGAGCCCCGCGTCGGGCTCTGGGCTGATGGCTCAGAGCCTGGAGCCTGTTTCCGATTCTGTGTCTCCCTCTCTCTCTGCCCCTCCCCCGTTCATGCTCTGTCTCTCTCTGTCCCAAAAATAAATAAAAACGTTGAAAAAAAAATTAAAAAAAAAAAAAAAACAACACAAATTTATTCTCTTAGAGTTCTAGAGGTCAGAAGTCCAAAATGAGATTTAAGGGGCCAAAATAAAAGTGTCAGCAAGGCTCAGTCCTTCTGGAGGCTCCAGGAGAGAATCTGTTCCTTGTCTCTTCCAGCTTGCAGTATTCCTTGGTTCCTGACCACATCATTCTAAATCTCTGCTTTGGTTGACACGTCATCTCCTTCATTTACCTTTTTGCTTCCTCCATATAGGACCCGCAAGATTACATTTAGGGTCCTCCTGGATAATCCAGGGTAATCTCACTCTTTCAGAATCCTTAATTTAGTGACACCTGCAAAATCTCTTCTGCCATATAAAATAAGGTACTCACAGGTTAGAGGATTAGGATGTGGACATTTTGGGGAGACATTATTTAGCCTACCACAGACTTGTTATGACCTAGTCTTGGAAGTTCCAGGATGTCATTTCTGCTGCATGTTGTTGGTTAAGCATATCGCTAAAAGTCTAGATTCAGGGAAGAGAAATCAGGAGGTATTCTATGTACGTGACCATGCCTAATTGTAGTTTATTCCTTTATATCAGTATGTTAAAAAAAATTAATCATTTCTGTTGGAAATCTTTTATCTTTCTCTATTAATGCATACAATTAACATGCCAGGTATTTGTTTAAGACTTTAGAACATTCATTCTTGTACTGAGTGGTAGTACAGTGATTCATTTTATAAGATGTAGAGGACTCCTTCTGTATCCAGATTTCTCAGCCTTGGGCAGTACTGACATTTCGGGCTGGACAATTCTTTGTTGTGGGAACTGTCCTCTACCTGGGGTGTTTAGCAACATCCCTGTCCTCTACCCACTAGATGCCAATAGTGCCCACCCACCTTCCTCACCCCTAGTGTGTCAAGCATACGTTTCACCAGACATTGCCACATGTTCCCTGGAGGAGATTGTGGGTCGAGGAAAGGAGAGGAGTGTAGCAAAATTGCCCTGGTTGAGAGGCATTGCTTTATATGAAATGCTATATGGCTGTTTCTTCTTCAGTCCTCTGTCTTCTCTCTCCTCTTCTTTTATCCATTGGTACTTGCTATTATCAGTATATTATCTTTGCTTCAAGCTTATTCCTTTATTATACATTTATTTTTCTTTGGATAAGGACAGAGAAGTAACTCCTCACCTCCTTATCAACTCCTCGCCTCTCTATCAAATAAAATGAGTTTTATGATAACTGTTTTCCTTGATTGTGGTACCTCTTAACTTCTAAATTCTTGACCAAATTCTAAATATTAGATGTTTAGAAAATATGGCTTCAGAAAAGTGAAACCCTGCTTCAGTTTAATTCACCAGTCATTAATTTTGTGGTGTCTGTCTTAGTAATCTCAGTAGTCACATATTGCTTAATTTTTGTGTCAATTATGACAAGCAAATTTTTATAAACAATTTTGTAGATAGGAAAATTGGAATAATAGATCTGCAATTTATAGGGCCATCTAGAAAGGTAGGTAGAGCTAAATGGATGATCTCGAGTGTTGGGGATGATCTGATATTGAACCATTATTAGTGAAGATTGTTTCAGTTTTTCTAAAAATAGTGATGAGTTTGCATAACCACACTCTTGTCTGGTTTTCTTTGGCAGGTCATAGTGTAAAAGTAACTGGAACAAATAGGGACTAAATCCCTGAGTGTAGATTTTATTAGCATCTTGCTCAATTCAGCTGAATTAATTAGAATGTAGATTTATAGGACTCTGTCTAGCCTTGTCTTTGACTCATTGGTTTATGTCTATCTTAAGTTAATGAAAACAATCACTTAAGAACAAGTTGGTATATGTTAAAATATAATAAGTTAGTTACCCCAGATCATCTGGTAAATGAGAGACTCTTCTAGATAAAGGACTTTACAGGTAACAAGATGTTGTTCCCCTTAAGCTCTACTTTGATGGCTTTGGTGGTGACATATTTGAACGTATTGCATTATTCTCTACCTTAGTAAAAGCATAATGAGCACAATTTAGCTTCTACCAGATGCTGGTGTCTTTATATACTATACTCTAATGCTTCTTTGGGGGCTACTTCTGTTTGTAGGCATGTGAGTCATCACATCAAATGCCTCCAGAGCGCTGTGCCATTGCAGTTGGCATGTTCTTTAGACTCTGTCACAGTGATGGTGAAATGTGTGGGGCTTATTGTGCCCCTCCTCCCACTCCCTCGTGCCTTCAGACTGTTCTGTTCTCATTCATCTCTTGTGGTTCTGTTAAATTCTTTTCTACTACCTAAAGGAGGTCTGCTTATTGATACCTCTGTTATTTTTTCTAATGTCTAGTCTGTGTCGTTCTTCCATAGTGTTTTTATTTTTTCCTTTCTCTTTCATTACCCACCCCCCCCCCTTTTTGATACCTCTATGTTTCCCAGTAGGGTTTACTCCTGATAGACATTTCAAGGTCATTACACCACTGCTCTCTTTTGTCTTTTTAGCAAGCCAGTTGCATCTATCAAGTTGTTAATCTTTTGACTCTTCAGCTCTCATATTGAAGATCTTGTGAGTATTTTTGTTAACGTCTGATTGTGGCTACTTAAAGGATTGTTGTCTTAAGAACATAAAAGGTAGTTAACTGAGACATTACTATTTTTAAAGTTTTAGGGAAATTTAAATTAGAATGGTGCCCTTTGTTTACATTTTCTGTCTTCTTTCTGAATTTTAGGGTAGATTATTCAGTACATTGTGTTATTAGGAACGTTTATAATTTTAAAAACAGTCTGGCATTTTGTGACTTAACTTCTGAATTTCTATTGTATAATAGTTCTTATATTTTATAGAAAACATCCTATTACTGCCACTATTGCTGTTGCTAACATCATCTTTATTACTATTACTTAGCAATTGAGTATTTGTTATGTGCCATACTGAACTAAGTGAATTTTCATGTAATTATTTTGTTTATTTCTCTTAGAGAAGGAATTTTTTTTTTCTATAGACTAAGATACCTAGGAGTAGTTTGCCCAAGATCCTACAACCTGTGTGGCAGAGTAATTTTTAACTTGGCTTTATTTGTTTCTTACTATTGCACCTTTCTGGATATTCAAACTTGGGTTTTTTAACACACATTGGGAAAAAAAAGTAATACTTGAAATAATAAAAGTGACATGTGCTGGTAACATATCTTAGTCTATCTTCTATATATTTGCACAATATACAACATCAGTACAAAAGCAAACATGGCATTGTTACTTTGAAAATAAGGGGAGTCAAAGTAAAATCAATATGCAAAAAAAGTTTATAAACATCTTAAAAAGTTTATAGGTGAGAATTTTGGCAGAGTTAGCAAACTAGTATTTGGGACTTCTGATGTAAATTTCTAAGCTTAATTTTAAAATTCCTTTAGTTTTTTTTTTTAATTTTTTAATGTTTGTTTATTTTTGAGAGAGAGAGACAGACCGTTAGCAGGGGAGGGGCAGAAAGAGAGGGAGACACAGAGTCTGAAGCAGGCTCCAGGCTCTGAGCTGTCAGCACAGAGCCCGACTCCGGGTTCAAACTTGTGGACCGTGAGATCATTACCTGAGGGACCGTGAGATCATGACCTGAGCCGAAGCCGGTCACTCAAACAACTGAGCCACCCAGGCGCCCCTCCTTTAGGTTTTGTGAATGAGTTCTTGGATTTTTATTTTTAAATATGTAACATATTATTCATAGGAAAGCTTTCCAGCTTTGAAAATTTATTTATTTAGTAAATATTTGTTACTGTACCTGCTATATAATGGATGCTGTGCTAGGTGTTGGGGGTACATCAGAGAATTGATTTGGCAAAATACTCATAAAGCTTACTATTTTGAGGAAAGAAAGATATGAGCAGTAAAGTAAATAAGCAAGATAATTGTTGATAGTGTGTACTGTTAGATGAATAAACAGAATGACACTTGATTTAGATAATGTAATCCGGGAAGGCCTTTTTGTAGGTGATATTTAAGCTGAAAATAAAGGATTGAGGGAAAAGCTGTCATTCAGACAGCTGAAGGACAAGCATTCTGAGAAGGAAAAGCAAATACCAAGACCCTGAGACAGGAAGAGGCTGCAAGGTGTAGGGATTGACAGAGGGCAGACATAGGTGCAACATAAAGAACAAGGGGGAGCGTGGAATGAGAGGAGATAGGCAGGTAGGCAGAAGCAAAGTTAGTCAGGGCCTCTGTAGGTAAACCGTCTGAAGGCCGTTCCTGGGTGTGAACAGGAGAGTGAAGTTATGGAATTTAAAGAGCACTTGGATGCTTTTTGAGAACAAATTAGAGGGTGCAAATGCATAAGCTAGGAGACCATTAGGAAGTTGTTGTAGCAGTTTAGTCTAGAGAAGTTGGTGGCTTAGACTAGGCAGCCATGGAGATGAAGAACAGGAGATGGATTCAAGATATATATTTGAGAGTGAACTGGTAGGACTGCTGATGAGTTGGAAAGGGACAGGTAATTAAGGGAAAGGAAACAGTAAGTCATGACTTAGGTTTCTGACTATAGTAATTGAATAAAAGGTGGTGCTATTAACTGCCAGGGAAAAGACTGGGGAAAAATAGATTAGGGGTGTGTGTGTGTGTGTGTGTGTGTGTGTTTGTGTGTTTTCACATAAACCTGGAATTCACAGGAGAAGTTTAGGCTACAGATGTAAGTGTGGGTGTTAACAGTTGTATATAGATTGCTACCTAGTCAGGGGAGAGAGGAAGGCACCAAAGGTGAGAGTCTAGGTCAGGGGTGGGGCCACAGGCAAATCTAGCCACCCACTTCTTGTAAATTAAGTTTATTGCAGTAGAGTTACACTCATTCATTTATGTATTGTCTATGGCTGCTTTTGCACTAGAATGGCAGAGTTGGGTAGTTGTGACATATGGCCCCCAAAGCCTACAATATTTAGAATCTGTTCCTTTACAGAAACTATTTGCTGACCTTTGGATAGAGAAGAGGAAAAAAGTCCATAATTGAGACTGTGAAGCCCCAAAGTTTCAAAGTCAGAAGAGTAGGAGCCAGCCAAGAAGGCTGTGAGGAGGGGTGTCCAGTGAAATAGGAAAACCAAAGAGTTTTGAAGCCAAGAGAGAAACTGTTTCAAGAACGAGGAAATGACCTTCAATGATATATGTTGCTGAGAGGGCAAGTAAGATAGAATTTGTTTACAAGGAGGTCACTGGCGACTTTGGAAAGATCTCTGGTGGGGGGACATACATGAATAGGTTGAATAGAGAATTAGTTAAAATACTTCTTACTCTTAATTTTGGTGCTAGTCTTTTAGAAATTAAAAAAAGTATTTAGCTTCTTTACAGAACAGAGGTCGGTCGGTAAATGTTTTGTAAAGGGCCAGATTGTAAAAATTTTAAGCTTTATCGGCCAAAAGGCAAAATTGAGGATATTGTATAGTATTTATATAAAAGAAAACAAACTTCCACAGATATTTTTTTGCTGGAAAAGTTAAAAATATAATAAAGTAACAGTACAATTTTGTAAAAATTTCTTAAAGTTTATTTATTTTGGGGGAGAGAGTGCGCACGCAAGCACTAGTGGGGGGAGAGGCAGAGAAAAGGAGAGGCAGAATTTCAAGCAGGCTGCATGTCATCAGGGCAGAGCCCGATGCAGGGCTCGAACCCTAAAACTGAGATCATGACCTGAGCTGAGATCAAGAGTCAGAGGCTTAACTGACTGCACCACCCAGGCGCCCCAGTACATTTTTTTTTTCAATACAGATCTTCTAATGAGGAAGGTGGAATTCTTTTGGGGGGATAACATTTGGTTGAATTGGGGTTCAATATTAGTGTCTCTCATTGTCAAAATTGATTGTAGATACCATGTGTTACTGCCAATCTGTAATAAGGTTTGACATGTTTTGTCTTTGAAAATGTCTTTTTCACAAAGATAGGTACCTCCAAATACTGACATGAGTCTGTAAGCCTTTGTCTTTAAATGAACATATTGATTGCTTAGAAGACTTTTATAGAATTCTATTAGATTCTTCTCCTGATATTTGTCTTTTCACATTGTATATTAATCCCTTCCAGTTTGTGGTAGGCAGAAGCTTCTCAACTGCACACAGTTAAAAGGGTTTTGAAATACGGATCTTGCTCTGAGGTTTGTAGAATGCTGCTGGAATCGTGGTTTGAGCTAGGAAAATGAAACCGCTACATATTTGTGTGGAAATGAAGATCTTGCCTCTTTTAACTTTTAACAGTAAGGGAAGTATATAAAGCAGCTCAACATTACTTGTGATTCAAACATCATTAGTCTTCCAGTGACTACTGTGGTATATTTCATATTTAAATGCTGTTTGAGATTTAATTCATTAAGAAATATTTCCATGGCTACACCTAATTTCTGTAGCCATTCAGTGTTTGATAGTGGTTGAGGGCTGTTCTTCCAACTATTTAAAAATGTAAAATCATTTCTAGCTCACTGACTGCATAAAAAACTGGTGGGATTTGGCCTGTAGGCCATAGTTTGCTGACCCCTACACCTATTTGTAACTTATTTATTGAAAACTTTGGACATTATAGTATGTAATATAAAGGAAAGGAATTGTTTTAATAGCATGAAGTGTGTGTGTGTGTGTGTGTGTGTGTGTGTGTGTGTGTCTGTCTGTCTGTCTGTCTGTCTCTGTGTCTTTGTGTCTGTGTGTTAGGGGCCAAGGGCAGGCCCTTCCATGATGGGCCATTTTGGCATGAAGGTTATTTTTGAGTTAAAAGCAATTAAAACCCAGCAGATTCAGGATAAAGCTCTTTACCTCCCCCACAACTTCCTAAAAAAATTAGATAGAGTACTTACTCTGGGAACAGAGCTATCCTGTGGTGGACAGGAACCTGGCAAGGCCTGTTTGTTCTAAGTCCTTTATGTCCCATTGTGTCTGAGTGACCCAGCAAACATTTGTTTACCAGACATTTACTCTTTTTTATCTTTCTGTAAATTTCATTACTTCCCTTTCAAGTACCAGACCCTTACCCTTTGCTTCTGAGTTCAGAATGACATGTATACCTCACTTTGCCTATCTTTGGAATTTCCATGTCTGTGTGGATTCCCCATATATAATGAAATTAATTTTAATTTTCTTCTGTTAACTTGTCTCATGACAATTTGGTTCTTAGTCCAGCTAAAAGGACCTAGAAGGGGAGGGGTGGCTCAGTGGGTTAAGCGTCTGACTTGGGCTCAGGTCTTGATCTCACAGTTTGTGAGTTCGAGCCCCGCTTTGGGCTCTGTGCTGACAGCTCAGAGCCTGGAGCCTGCTTCAGATTCTGTATCTCTTTCTCTCTCTGCCCCTCCCCCCACTTGCACTCTGTCTCTCTCTCTCTTTCAAAAATAAATAAACATTAAAGAAACATTTAAAGGACCTAGAAGGGGACAGGAAATTTTTGCTCCACTACACTGTGTTTTAGGTATATCTCAGTTCCTCCTGGTAGTGTATTATCCATAATGGAAAGCACACCTTGGGCTTATAAGTCACTAATTTTTTTTTAGGCTCGTTCCATCATAACTGTCACATGGGTTTAATTATACAATCTTTAAGATCTCTACCAGCTCTGTAGTACATTTTAAAATATATACAAGTCTCCTTTTTTAAAAAATCCTATGAAATCAGTATATTATAACTTCCTTGAATGCTAGGGCCTTATCTTCCACTTCCTTTGTAACTCTCTGTGGAACCTAATTATACAACTTTGTAATCATTAAGTTATTTTTGCTTGGGTAACTACTACGAGTTACAAAAGTCATAACATTTTGGAAAAATGCCAGTTTTCACCATTGTAGCGCTTGGTATTTTATTAAATTTTTTTTATTTAACAATTTGAGCTTCAACTGTGTACTTGCCAGACACTATTGAGGCAATTGATAGGGTTCTTAAAATTACGAAGTTTATATTTTAGGGAAGAAGGAGACAGTTTAGTTTGAAATTATAATGCAGTGTGTTAAGTGCTATGAAAGGGTGTACGGTGCATTGAAGTGCATGGGAGGGATAGCAGGGGAGCTGGGAAATGAAGAGGGGACAATGTCACCTTACAGAAAGTAACAAGTTGAAATCTAGAGCTCAGTAGGAGGTAGGTGGATCAGGGGTATATGGGTTGTAGAGGTAAGCTATCATGAATAATGCCAACATGTTTGCAGTTTAGAAAGATCACTCTGCATATAGCACTGAGAATGGATAGTAGAGGAATTAGACTAGAGGCAGAAAGGAAAATATTTAGGAGAACTTTGCAGAAATCAAGGAAAGATGATAGAGATCTGGACTAGGCTAGTGGAAGTTAAGGTAGAAAGGGGTACACATATTCAAGAGAGTTTATTTAGGAGTTAAATAATAAAACTGTTAACCGAACAATAGAATATGTATTTGATGACAGGGGTATGAAATAAAAATCAGATTTTTGATTTGGGCCATTGACAAGATAGTGATATTCTTTACAATGGAAGGGACTGTGCGGGGGAGAAGCAGGTTTTGGAATGGAGAGGTGCATTCATGTTTAGCTTCTTTGGTATTGGGTATTTGTGAGATATGAGATACATATAAAGATACCCATTAGTTAATTAGTTGTATGAACCCTGAACTCCAGAGTAAGATGCAAATTTGGGATCATACCCATATAGTTAGCAGCAAGGTTGGGGAGATTAAGTAGAGTGAAAAGAGAGGAAAATCCAGGAGAGAACTATGAAAAACACCAAAGTTGGCTGGAAGGGAAGAGGGAGAAGAACCAGAACTAGGAGGAGACCAAGAAGGAATGTTCATAAAGACAGGAAAAGTATCAAGAATAGTGTATCCCAGAAGCAAAGTGAAGAAGAGAGTATTTCAAGAGAGAAAAATCTGATGCCTTGGATAGGTCAAGTAAGAGGAAGACTTTGCGGGGGGGTGGGGGGCGTTGGTAAGAGGATGTCTGTTGGATTTAAAAGCATGAAAGAGACTGAGGTCTTTGTTAGAAGCAGTCTTATAAAAAGCTCTGTGGGGAGAAACCAGATTTTAGTTGGCTGCAGGAGTATTAATAAGGAAGGATTCATCTCTTAACAGGAACTTTGGATATGGAGGGCAGGAGATGTTGGGTAGTAGCTTAACTTTATCTGAGACTATCTTTTATAAATCAGAAGTCTGAATTTATTTTGAATATTTGTTACTAGTATACTCATTTCTTACAGCCGTGTGTAGAATTCTAGTCCAATAGGGGCATTATTCTCATGCTGTATGAATTCACATTTCCAAAAGCCACTTTCAGATGGCACCAAAAAAATTGACTCACCATATATCAAGATAAGATTAAATTAATAAGCAGTTTTTGGGGAACTGTGTTGTATATTGTAACTTTAAACTTTACTAATGGAAACTTTTTTATAGATTCATTTAATTTTTAAATCATCTGTATTTTCTTAGAACCAATGCCTGTAAGAGACCAGCTTTTGTCATTTTAACACATTTCAATCGTAATATATCTTAATTGAAACTATGTTTTCTTATATTTCATAAAGCTTTAGCTATTTCATTTTTTCAGAAAGTCATGTTCTTACCAGTTATAGATTCTTACAACTTATCCACAGTCTTACTTTTTCTTCAGTGTCATTAAAATTTTCATAGAAATCAAAAAGATGGTTGGAAATTCTATTTTTCAAATTAAAATACCTAAGAGATTGGGGGAACATTTTTTCCTGGGATGTGGAATTTCATTGCTAAAATTGAGACAGTCTTGGGCAAACTGGGCAGTTGATCACCCTACCTGCCCTAAGGAAAATAAGAGTATTTTATTTTTCCCCTTCTTGCAGATTAAGGCTTTTGACTCATAGGACACATTGCAAAAGGATCTAGGTAGAGTTTCATATTCCCTGCACGACTGCTTTTCCCCTCCTCCAAGTCTGCACCATGATGAACACTTTAGCTTTCTCTCATCTTTTTTGCATCTGGTAGGATTTCTGGTCAAAGAATCTGCCAGAAGGTGCAGAGTCTTCTCATTTATGCATACCCTTGTGCCTTCACACTGTCCCTCCAGCCTTCACTGTGCCATCACCAGTTCCCTTACCGTTCTAGCTATGCTCTTGTGGTATCTAGTTGCATCTGTCGCAACTAAGCAAGTGCTAATGTCCCCTCTGTCCTTGCAGGTGTCTGCCTCTTGTTTGCTCTGTGACTTGAGTTCTCTTCCAGGTTCAAAATAAGTCAGGAATTTGAATTTAGTGTGACTTTGTTTTCACCCGAAAGGTGGGAGCAGTACTCTTTACGGCTTTTGACATCCCATAGTGGAAACTAGAGCCCTGCTTCACAAAGCTGAATGTACATACAAAGTCATCTGGAAATCTTATTGAAATACAGGTTCTATTTCAGTGGGTTTGGAGTGGGACCTGAAATTCTGCCTTTCTAACAAGTTTGTAGTGATGGCAGTGCTACAGGTCCATTGAGGAGCAAGGTTATAGAAGGTGTTTTTGTTTATGTTTTTCAGGTTGGAAAGAGTTGAAGTCATATAGATAAACTCAGGCATGTTTGAATTATGAAAGAAACCAGGTTGAGGTGCCTGGGTGGCTCAGTTGGTTAAGCATCCAACTCTTGATTTTGGCTCAGATCATGATCTTATGATCCATGGGTTCGAGCCTGGAATTGGGCTCTGCACTGACAACTTGGAGCCTGCTTAGGATTCTCAGTCTGCCTCTCTCTCTGCCCCTTCCCAGCTTGCGTTCTCTCTCTCTCTCTCTCTCTCAAATAAATAAACCTTAAAAATTAAAAAAAAAAAAGAAAGATAACAGGCCAACAGATGTGAGCATGATAATGTAAGATGTGGCACATTTTGTGAGCTGGCAGAATTTTGTATTTGTGACTAAGATCTTACGGTTTAAAAAACATTCTAGCTTTTTTTTTTTCCTGCTTAAAGGGGCTTCTTAAAGACAAGCAAAAAATGTAAATTGTTAATACTGATTTTATAGTTACACAACGATTACTTTTGGTTACAAATGCTGTGTGATACATACATTCTTTTTTGCTCATCTGTTTCATTATCCATTAACATCTTTAATATTCTGTCCATTGGTTAGTTTCATTTCTTCAGTGAGCCATGCCCCTAGTCTTGTTCTTTTGCCTTCCTTCATTCTGTTCTTCCTTTGCTTTCCCCACTTAATTTTGAATTGCTTTTAAGATTTTGAAATAACTTCAATTTTATATATCTCTCTCTATTTATGTAACAAATCTCAGAATTTCAAGTATAGCACAATAAGCTTTTTTTTTTTTTTTTTAATTTCCCCTGAAACATTTGAGAATAAGCTCCTGATATGATTCCTGTCATAGGTTGAGTTCTTTAGAAAGCAGTCTCTGAGACAAAGATTAGCTTACAGGAAGTTTATTGGGGAATGCTGTTGACATCCTCACCTTCCTAAGGGAAGGGAATGGGGGAAAGGAAGCAGGTTTGGGCAGAGGTGCAAGTAAAGTGATGGGGTCTCGGTGGAAGCCTCAGCTTACCCTATAGAGAGTTCTACAGTTGGGATGACCCAACAACATTGTTCTGAGTTGGGTGAGAGGTCTGGGCCCCTGTCTCTGTAAAAATGAGCTATTGGATGCAGACTGCCTTGGGCAGGGTACAGAGCCTTGGGTGAGGCAGCATTCTTTGGCTGAGGCTGTCTCCCATAGTGACTGGCCACTACGAGCTGTCTCTTGGCAGAACTTCCAGCCGTTAAGGACCGACTGCATTGCAATGGCCACAACTGGAATACTTTGGTGTATATTTCTCACAAACAAGAACATTGCTTTATATAGCCACAATGTAACATGCACTGCCATCTAAGTACTCCCAGGAAGCTCACTTTCACCAGTTGTCCCAACAATGTGCCTTTACAACAAAAAGATCCGGTCCAAAGTCACATGTTGCATTTAGTTATTAAATATCTTTAATTTCCTTCCATCTGAAACAGTCCCATCAGTCTTTAGCTTGGCCTTGATGACCTTGGCACTTTTGAGGTTTGTAGACCAGTTATTTTGTAGCATGTACTTCAATTTGATTTTGTCTCTTTCCTCATGAATAGATTCCAGTTATGCATCTTTGACAGGAATAATATAGAAGTGGTGTTCTGTTCTTTTTCATCGTGTCATTTGCCCATGATTTTAATTTGTCCTTGGTCGTGTTAACCACGCTATTGTGCAAAGCAAGGACTGCCTTTATTCTAACATGTTTCACTTCAAAATTTCATAATTTTTTATTAATACATATTTTACTTTATCACTTGAATACACTTTGATTTTACAATATTTCTAGCATGCAGATATCCCAAACCTGAGATTGCCATTGCGAAGCGAGCGAAGAAGGTATCATCAGCAGAGACCCCTGATAGTTTTGGTATAGTACAATCTTAACAGTATTGAGTGTTTGTCAGCTGTTACTGCAAATAGCAAAGCATCTATTTGACAGAACTTCTTGCTTGTTTGAAATAGAATGTTTTGGTTATAATGATAACCCCCTTTTTTATTTGCACGAGTGTTTTAGACTGTCTACAGAGTATTTATTTTTATTATCTAATCCTAGACTTTGTGGATATGATGGAATAATAATAATTGCATGTTTAATTAACTGAGGGATTAAATTTATGACCTTAACAAGACACAAAATTTTTTTTTCAGATTCAGTTTCCATACAGCTTGGTAGCTAACTTATGTTGCATGTGCTAGTTGGAGGAATTATGTTGTGTGTGTGTGCATGTATATGTGTATGTATGCGAGAGAGAGATGGAGGGAGGGAGAAATAAAAATAACTGTCTCTCTGTCCCTATTTTATTTATTTTTGATTACTATTTAATATAGATATATTGCCTAAGAAGCATAACACATGTATGAAAAGGAATAAAAAATATCTTATGGAATGATTGGAATTTTATAAGAATAAAGGTTAAATGCAACTTAGTTTTCTTAGGCTGTATATATACTGTCAAGAGCAAAAACCAAACTGTAAGAGCTTAAGAGATACGTAGAAGCGTAGTGCACACACACACACATATTAATATTTCCTGCAAAAAGACCCCAGTATATTCTACTTGGCCATTTCTAACGTAACTTTAAAATTAAAAAGTTTTTATCTCTGTGTATATGTAGAAGTTAACTGTTTAATGGAAATGTCTTTTTAAGAATAAAGTTTTAATTTTGAATTATTCTGAAGATTGTTTACTTAGCCTTCATTTTTTAGGACAAGGTAGGGAAAAAGGAATAATAGTGATTCTGTAGATGATGGCAGATATCAGTAGGAGGTAAGATGCTGCTGAACAATAAGTACTTAATACTTGAACTTGACCTGTCCATGGTTACCTTTTGAGACTTAGTCTTTAATTGTATCTCTGCTCACTGTAGGATGCTTCTTCGTGAATATGTTTTTCAAACCCCCTATTTTTTTATCCCACTAATTATGCAATAAAGAAGAAATATGGAATGAGAATCTTAGAGCTGGCAAGGATCACAAAGACCTAAACTCGTTTTTTGTAACATGAAATAGATCTAGAGGGTTTACGACATGTTCAAGATTTGGCAACTAGTTACATATACATCACAAAGAGATTAGCGTCAAGTCCTTTGGATTTTTAAGTCAGTGTTCATTTTGCTATGATAAATTTCTTCAGGATTAGAAGGGACGATTAGTGCTAGACTATGGGGTATTAAATTGTTCTGAAACCAGCAGAAACCCTGTAATTTTCCATTCAAAAAATGTTCTTTGGTAACCATAATATGTCAGTTCATTGTCTCCTCTTTCTTTTAACTGTGATTGATTTTTGAAATATGATTTATCTGAAAGGAAATTACTTCTTAGGACCAGAAAATAGCAATTTGAAAGGGATACTAATATTTTAGTTAATTGTAATTTTACTTCAATTTCAAATATTAATATATGACCAATGTATGTATTAATATACAAGTGATTCTTGGTTTTCTATTGAGATTTTATTCATTGAAAGAGAAGTAGAACAAGAGAATGTTAATCTGGATTCTAGATCCAGCTGTGTAGCCTCAAATAAGTCACTTAACATCTCTGGGCCTAAATGGCTCCATCTTCAAAGTGGAGAATTAACTCAGTATTTCTTAGTGGGTATACTACTGGCATTTGAGCTGGATAAATCTTCATTATGAAGGACTCTCTTGTGCATTGCAGGGTGTTTAGAATCTCTAATACCAGTAGCATTTCCCAGTCACTGTCACATCCAAAAGCAACCCTGTTATTTGTGAACAAGGGTTGAGGTATACTCCATGTTGAGAATTACTAGCAGATGGTTTCTAAGGATCCTTTCAGCTTTAACATTCTGTGAAATAATTCTTTGAAGAATGATTGAAAAGGAAAAAGGTAATTCATTGATGAAAAATCTCAGCTCCTTTCTAGTATTAAGCAATTTTATTTAAAAAAATTTTTAATGTTTATTTATTTTTGAGAGGCAGACACAGAGTGCCGGTGGGGGAGGGGCAGAGAGAGAGGGAGACACAGAATCCAAAGCAGGCTCCAGGCTCTTCTGGACTGTCAGCACAGAGCCTGACGTGGGGCTCGAACTCATGGCTGTTGAGATCGTGACCTGAGCCGAAGTTGGATGCTTCGTTTAGCCGACTGAGCCACCCAGGCACCCCTAAGTAATTTTGTTTTAAAATGAATGTCCTCTGGGGAATCTAGGTAACTATACCCACAGATATCTCTATTACTTATCCTGTTCCAAGATGAAATATTATGTTTTTCTAGCTCACTTTAAGCTTTCCATCTATAATACAATGTATCTATGTATAATATACCTAGCCGTATGATCTTCTAAAGTTTCTTAAAGTTACATACTATCGTCTGTATGTAATAAGTAAAAGTAAGAAGATCTGATTATTTTATGAGTTGTACTGTTGTTTTTATCTTAGCCTTTTTTAAAAAAGGAATATCATTATATATAGTAATAATTATTTCCTTTTTCTGCCTTCCTTTGGCATGAAGGAAAGGAAGGAACGTAATCTCTGTGTTAAGTAGTATATATAAGTGTATGTATGCATATATTCATATATATATGTATATATAATATATACAAGTTAGACATGTAAAAGCAACAACAAATCAATGTTTGATTATCCTAAAAAAAAATCCTAGGAAATGACAGATAAGAGAGAAATAAATTATTGTACTTCTAGTATTTACTTTTTTAAGCCAGAGTTAAGCAGTTAACAAGCTAATACACTAATTATGTTAATAAAAGTGATAATTAATTGGGCACTGTCTTCTTCATCATTACTGCTGGCCAACTCCTGCCCTCAGCTGTTACATGACTGGCCTGCCTCAACCCGGGAATGGGTTAATTGCAGTGAAGTGAATTAGATACCAGTGTAGGTTACAATGAAACCCCAGGTTTGGGGCGCCTGGGTGGCGCAGTCGGTTAAGCGTCCGACTTCAGCCAGGTCACGATCTCGCGGTCCGGGAGTTCGAGCCCCGCGTCGGGCTCTGGGCTGATGGCTCAGAGCCTGGAGCCTGTTTCCGATTCTGTGTCTCCCTCTCTCTCTGCCCCTCCCCCGTTCATGCTCTGTCTCTCTCTGTCCCCAAAATAAATAAACGTTGAAAAAAAAAAAATTTAAAAAAAAGAAACCCCAGGTCCCATGTTATGTTCCCCAGAAGTTAATGAGGTAATAGTATTATTATGCCATCCAGGTAGAAGTTTCTTTTCTACATAATGTGCATGTTGCAATAAACTTTTAAATGCTAAATAAAATGACAAAATCACACTCAAATGCTTTTTGTCTTTGGTCTTAGCTAAGGCATGCATTTTTTTTAAAGCATGCACTTAAAAAAATTATTAAAAAGTACTTTTACAATTATAGCTTTTATTATAAAAGACTTGATAATTTAAATTTACTAAGTTAAAAAGTTTAGTTCCTTGCTACTTCTAAAGAATGTTTCCATTTTTCAGTTTTGAGTGTCAGTTTTTATAAGTGTGTTACTTAGCCATATGATTGCGTTTCTTTTGAAAATACTGCTTTGTGGCTTTTGAAAATAAACCTTTTTTTAAAGCTTTATCCTGTTTGGTGCATGTTTGATCATTTTATACTATTTGTTTAAATTATTTTGTATATGGCATGGTTTGCATTTTAAATCTTTAAATTCTTTAATGTGTTCTATATTTATTGCAAATTTCACCTTACCCTTTAGAACTTTTGATTTTGTTAAAAGTCTAAACCATTATTCGTAATGTTCATAAATAGAGTAACTGAAACTTGCAGGCTCTAAATTGTTGCTTAAACACAGTAGTTTCATCCCTGTTCTTTTCATAAATCTATTAGACCAAAGTGTGATTTGTGTTGCGAACTCTACTTCCTGTACTTCCTTGGGGAAGATGCTGGGGTGGGGCCTGGAACAAGTAGTAGGTGCTCAAAAGATCAAAACTAGCTAATTGGACATTTAGACTATCGAGTTATTTGTAATTGAAGGAATAACATGTGCATTAAACTATCTCAGTGTAGTTGCTTTAGTAGTACTTTTCTTGTTAAGTACATTATAAATGATTTTAAATTATTACTTTGATTTGTGATCTTATATTGATGATTATGTCCATAGTAACAGACTAAAATAAGTTACCACATTTAGAATTGTCATTGCCTTGAAATCATAATAGAAAACAAGACACTTCTTTTGTTTTTCAGATTTTTTTTTAAGTTTGGATTTATACTTTGTAAAATATGGTTAAATTTAATGAATGGAATGTTTAACTATTAAAATGACAAATTATGGTTTCTACTGAATAATGTAATAAAACTCATTTTGTACGCCAAGGGGTCTAGTTTTGTTTTCCAGTATCACCATTATAAATGTGTTTTATAATTTTATAATAGAGGCTAAAACATAGAAACAGTAATATTCTACTTACAGTTCTACCAAAGCATTTTGATTTTCAATTTAAGATATACCTCTAAGTAGAGTAACTTGTTTAAAAAAGAAACAAGGCATACCTTATCATAAAAAGTATTTTATAAATACTTATTAATATTAGACTGAAGGTTTTTTATAAGAGTTATTTTCAAAGGAAAATATAGTTAAAGGGAGATATCTCAGACTCACTCTACCTGATTGTTTTATTACAATATTTTACCAATTAAAATACCAATTAAAATAATTGATAACTGATTAGGGCTTAGAAATTTCTTTCAAATATTTGCTTTAATGACAACATTATACATGTCTACATTCTGAAAACATGAAAATATTTTTAATGGAGTGTTATATTGGAAAAATCATGAAGCAAGATGGGAATAATTTGACATACTCTTTCTGAGAGAAATTTTGCAAAATTTTAAGAATCCTTAACTTCCTTCCTTCCTTCTGACTCAGTATTACCATTTAGGAATCTACCCTAAGGAACTTTCAGAGGAACATAAAAAGATTTAGATACAAGTTTATATTAATATTATTTGTAAATGTGGAAAAAAAACAATAAATATCTAGTGATAGGGGATTAAACTGTTATACATCATATGATGAAAAAATGCCACCAATATTTCTAGATAGCAATAATGAAGCAGCAGAAAGAGAATTCAAGGAATCAACCTTATTTACAATGACACCAAAATCCATAAGATACCTCTGAATAAACCTAACCAATGAGGTAGAAAATGTGTAACTGAAAACTATAGAACACTTCGGAAAGAAATTGTTGAGGAAGAAATTGGGAAGAAGACCCAAAGAAATGGAAAAACATTCCATGCTCATGG
Organism: Lynx canadensis; assembly: GCF_007474595.2. Taxonomy (NCBI): domain Eukaryota; kingdom Metazoa; phylum Chordata; class Mammalia; order Carnivora; family Felidae; genus Lynx; species Lynx canadensis. The sequence goes on from NC_044320.2 coordinate 15,907,743, forward strand.
ATTAGAAGAGCAAATATTATTAAAATGTCTATACTGCCCAAAGCAATCTACACACTCAGTGCGATCCTTATCAAAATAACACCAGCAGTTTTCACAGAGCTAAAACAAACAATTCTAAAATTTGTATGGTACCAGAAAAGACCCTGAATCGCCAAAGTAATGTTGAAAAAGAAAAGCACAGCAGGAGGCATCACAATTCCGGACTTCAAGCTGCATTATAAAGCTGTGATCATCAAGACAGTATGGTACTGGCACAAAAACAGACACATAGATCAGTAGAACAGAATAGAAAACCCAGAAATGGACTCACAACTATACAGTCAACTAATCTACCACAAAAGAATATCCAATTAAAGAAGAATATCCAATTAAAAAAGACAGTCTCTTCAACAGATGGTGTTGGGAAAACTGGACAGTGACATGCAGAAGTATGAAACCGGACGGCTTTCTTACACCAGACACAAAAATAAATTCAAAATGGCTGAAAGACCTAACTGTGAGACAGGAAAACATCAAAATCCTGGAGGAGAACACAGACAGCAACCTCTTTGACCTTAGCTATAGCAGTTTCTTACTAGACACATTTCTGGAGGCAAGGGAAACAAGACAAAAATAAACTATTGGGACCTCATCAAGATAAAAAACTTCTGCACAGCAAAGGAAACAATCAACAAAACTAAAAGGCAGCTATTGGAATGGTAGAAGATATTTGCAAATGACATATCTGATAAAGGGCTAGTATCCAAAATCTATAAAGAACTTATCAAACTCAACACCCAAAAAACAATCCAGTGAAGAAATGGGCAGAAGACATGAATAGACACTTTGCCAAAGAAGATGTCTAGGTGGCTAACAGACACATGAAAAGATGCTCAATATTACTTATCATCAGAGAAATACAAATCAAAACTATAATGAGATACTGCCTCACACCTGTGAGAATGGCTTAAAATTAACAACTCAGGAAACAACATGTTGGTGAGCATGTGGAGAAACGGGAACCCTCTTACACTCTTGGTGGTAATCTGAACTGGTGCAGCCACTCTGGAATATAGTATGGAGGTTCCTCAAAAAATTAAAAATAGAACTACCCTAGGACCCAGCAATTGTGCTACTAAGTATTTATCCCAAGGATGCAAAAATAACTTATTCAAAGGGGCACATGCACCCCAATATTTATAGCAGCACTGTCAAACAGTAGCCAAAATATAGAAAGAGCCCAAATGTCCATCAACTGATGAATAGATAAAGAAATACACACACACACACACACGTATAAACACACTACAGTGGAATATTACTCAGCCACCAAAAAGAATGAAATCTTGCCATTTGCAACGAGGTGAATGAAACTAGGGTGTATTATGCTAAGTGAAATAAGTCAGTCAGAGAAAGACAAACACTATATGATTTCACTCATATGTGGAATTTAATAAACAAAACAGATGAACACAGGGGAAGGGAAGGCAAAATAAAATAAGATAAAAACAGAGAGGGAGACAAACCATAAGAGACTCTTAACTACACAGGACAAACTGAGGGCTGCTGTTGGCAAGTCGGGTGGGGAGATGAGCTAAATGGGTGAAGGACATTAAGGAGAGCACTTGGTGTTATATGTAAGTGATGAATCACTAAATTCTACTCCTGAAACCAATACTACACTAAATGTTAACTAACTTGAATTTAAATAAAAACTTGGAAGAAAAAATTAAAATAAAATAACATAAATAGAAATCATGGCCAAATAGAAAAAAAAAATGCCACCAATCAAATCATTACCTTAAAAAAATTGAAGATAAGGGAAAATATTCACCATATAATGCTTTTGTAAAAATGGCAGAATATGTTTTATGTATACATCTCTATAGAAAAAAGATCAAAGGGTAATACATCAAAATGTTTATTTCTGAGAAGTTATAGGTACTTAATTTTTTTTTCTGAATCCAATTAACTTCCTGCAGTAAACATGTATGATCTTCATACTTGAAAAGTGTAACTTTTTCCTTTAGACAAGACAAAAGATAATTAGTATTTTAAATGTTATTTTCTAATTTTGCTTAAAAATTCCTAAGTCAAAAAAAAAACAAACTCAATATCCACATCTCTTTAATATATGTAAATACAAATAAATAAATATTTGTGTAAGTTATGTATACATATACATAATGCATGCATGTGTGTATATAAATATGGCTTGTTTAATGTAAGATGTTTACAGTAAATTCCTATTTAAGCAATATATTTTGCTTGAAAAGCACAATCAGAGGCACAAGGCATTGTATGGCCAGGCTGCAGACAGTTGTTCTGTTTCCAGAGGCTCTGTTTAAAACTTGCATATAGGGGCACCTGTGTGGCTTAGTCGGTTGGGCATCTGACTTCAGCTCAAGTCATGATCTCAAGGTTTATGAGTTCAAGCCCCTCATCGGGCTTGCTGCTGTTGGTGCGCAGCCCACTTCAGATCCTCTGCCCCCTTCTCTCTGCCCCTCCCCCGCTTGTGCTCTCTCAAAAATAAAACATTAAAAAAATTTGTTTTTAACTCGCATGTTGTATGTTCCTGAAAAGTGTAATTTAAACAAATTTTCTACTTTATTCTAAGCACTAATATAAAGAGTAAATTTTACTCTTATAGAGTATAACACATGTGTGTAAATTTACTCTTATACTTATAACACTGATAAAAATATTTGAATACAAAAGTTACATTTTAGTTATGAAGTGGTATAAAATATTTTAGTAAAACCTACTAGGAATTTTCTAGGATTAAAGGAAATATGAGCTTTCAAGTGGTAATAGTTGTTCTTCTATGGTTAGAGGTCCTGTTGTCATTGCAATAATTATAGGTTTGGTTGTAGGATTACTGTCCCAAATACATGTCCTAGGAAAAGCTTCTCCTGATGCTTACTAATAAACTATTATCGGTTACCTTCCAGTACAGGAAAAAGAAAAAAAAAAAAAAAGATTAACTGGAAATTAATTTATTAGAACCTACAATTAGCCAACTTATCTCCTACTAAATGCCATTTTAAGGTTTTAAAAAAGGGTAATGATAAACAATTGGTCAGGAATTTACTTTAAAATTTATTTTATTTTATTTTTTATGTTTATTTTGAAAGAGAGAGTGCATGTGCACACACATGTGCACACATGAGCAGGGTAGAGGCAGAGAGCGAGGAAGAGAGTCCCAAGCAGGCTCTGTGCTATAAGCACAGAGCTCGGCCATGGGGCTCGATCCCACAAGCCATGAGATCATGACTTGAGCTGAAGTCAAGAGTGGGACATTCAACTGACTGAACCACCCAGGTGCCCCACTCAGGAATTTATTTTAAAATAAACTTTTAGGGGCACGTGGGTGGCTCAGTCAGTTAAGTCTCTGATGTTGGCTCAGGTCATGATCTCAGGGTTCGTGAGTTCAAGACCTGCGTCGGGCTCTGTGCTAACAGTGCAGAGCCTGCTTGGGATTCTCTTTCTCTCTGCCCCTCCTGTGCACTCTTTCTCTCTCAAAATAAATAAATACACTTTAACAAATAAAATAAGCTTTTAGAATGTGACCTAGGATACAGAAACATTTAGACCTGTGTCCTACAGCAAAACCTGAGAACCTCTGGCACAGTTGAGATGCTTTTTATTCATCTGTTTTTCTCATAGTGCTCAGCATTGTGCTGTGTATTAGTTCTCTGTGTGCACAATGGAATCTGATCCAAAGATACCAAGTTTAGACTGCTGGATGACTGATCAACAAAGCATCGCAGTAGAGAGACTGAAAAAAATCCATGTTCCAGCAATTAATTTGCCCAGATCTAGGGAGTCTCTTTCTTGTGTCGCCTTTTCTGAGGCTCCCTTTAAAATAATCTCTCTCCCTCCCTCCCTCTCTGTTAAAAAAAAAAATCTCTGCATTTGTTGCTCATCTGTTTTTCTTACCATGTTCTGTTTCTCATTCCTCCCTCTGCTGCTCTCTTCCTAATCTAACATTCCTCTTTCTTTAAGTAAATACAGTACCAAACTTATTTATACTTATATTTATGTAGGAAAATATAAAACACAGCTGGATTAAATACATTATTATTCCTGAAATAGGAGAAAAAAATTCTTAATTTGTGTTTTCTTTTGACTCTCTTCTCATTTCTTTTTTATATGATAGTGCCCTCACTTTTATACTTCCTAAAGAGCTATTAATTGAGCATTAAAATGATTGTGATGCACTATAGTATTCTAATACATCAAAGAAATAATTCCTTTTTAAAAAATGTTAACATTACATAGGCAATAACGGCATCTTTAGAAGCTACGACAGGTCTCTGGTTGCTTCAGTTAATTAGCAAACTAACTGAATACCTCATGCTTTATACAATCTAAAAAGTTAGAGTTTCATTGCATTTAGAAAAAAAGTAAAATTGCTTTACATTTTAAATCATTTTCTCTAGTCTTGCTGGGTTGCTGAAGCAAAACAAAATGTTGAAAGTGTTAAAAAAAATCCTATATTTAAACATACCAAGTGTTTTTCTTATATTCTCAAGATTTGTAATTAGTATCTCAGATATTTTTATATTAGGAAAAGATTTGTCTGTTTTTTTTTTTTTTTTAATTTTTTTTTTTTTCAACGTTTATTTATTTTTGGGACAGAGAGAGACAGAGCATGAACGGGGGAGGGGCAGAGAGAGAGGGAGACACAGAATCGGAAGCAGGCTCCAGGCTCTGAGCCATCAGCCCAGAGCCCGACGCGGGGCTCGAACTCACGGACCGCGAGATCGTGACCTGGCTGAAGTCGGACGCTTAACCGACTGCGCCACCTAGGCGCCCCAAGATTTGTCTGTTTTATAATACTTTAATATATTTAAATTCTCAAGGATATGTTGGAGGAAGAGAGAGTTCCATTTCAAATAATTTTCATTTGATTTGATACAGTAAAAACTAGCTGTTTGCAACAACTGTCTTTTCTTATTTACCCTTCCTCAGGCAGACTTAAATGCACCATCCAAAGGAAAAAAATCCTATATATAAATATTACCTCATAAATGCTTGCAGATAATTTTCCTAACCTATGTATTTCTTTTTTTTATTTTAATTTTATTTTTAGTTTATCTTTTGAGAGAGAGAGAGAGAAGGGGAGGGGCAGAGAGAGAGGCATAGAGAGAATCGCAAGCAGGCTCCATGCTGTCAGCGCAGAGCCTGATGCAGGGCTCGAACCCACAAACCATGAAATCATGACCTGAGCCGAAATCAAGAGTCAGATGCTTAACTGACTGAGCCACCCAGGCACCCCCTAACCTATGTATTTCTAAACATGGAACTCTAGTAAGAGCAGCTTCTTCCAATAATGAGAAATATCTAAAAAAAGGGAAAAATGCAAGGGAGTATGGATACTATTTTTTCGCCACTATTATGAATAAACACACTTAAAGAAAGCAGAAGAGTGATCATTCAATTAAGGATTTTGGTGTCTGTTCATGAGGAATATTGGTGTGCAGATTTTTCTTTTTTGCGATTTCTTGGTTAGGTTTTATTTTTAGGATTATTCTGACCTCATAAATTGGGAAGTATTTTCATATCTTCTGTTTTTTGAAATAATTTGTGAGTTTATATAAGATTGTGTGTGTGTGTGTGTGTGTGTGTGTGTGTGTGTGTGTGTGTGTGTTTAAGCATTTGACAAAATTCACCAATGAAACCATCTGAGCCTGGAGGATTTTTGTGTGTATATGTTATGGAAAAGTGTTTGGTGACAAATTCAATCTTATTAATAGATAGAACTATTCAGATTTTTTGTTTCATTTTATGTCAGTTTTGGTAAATTGTATTTTTCAAACAATTTGTCCATTTTATCAAAGTTGTTGAATTTGTTGGCATAAAGTTACTGGTAATACTCTCTTTAATTTCTTTAGGATCTGTAGTGATGTCCCTTCTTTTATTTCTGATATTAGTATTTTGTGTTTTCTCTTTCTTGATCAGTGTACCTAAAGGCTTATTAATTTTGTTGATCATTTCAAAGAACCAACTTTTGTCTTTGTCTATTTCCTTTATTTTCTATTTATTGATTTCGGCTCTTTTCTTTTGTTATTTCCTTTTTGTTTACTTTTGATTTAACTCGCTCTTGGTCTTTTTTTCATAGCTTCTTAAGATAAAACTGTAAGCCATTTATCTTAGACCTTTCTTCTTATTAATGTAAGTATTTCAAACTATAAGCTTTCCTTTAAGCATTCATATCCCATTTAAGCATCCCATAAATTTTGATATGTTGTATTTTCATTGATATTCAGTCTAATTTCCCTTTTGATTTCTTCTTTGGCCCATGTATTTAATTATGTTAAAATGTTTATTTATTTTGAGAGAGAGAGAGAGAGTGAGTGAGCAGGGGAAGGGCAGAGGGAGACAGAGGATCTGAAGCAGGCTCTGTGTTGACAGCAGAGAGCCCAGTGTGGGGCTTGAACTCACAAATGTGAGATCATGACCTGAGCTACAGGCAGAGGCTTAACTGACTGAGCCACCCAGGCACCCCAGGCCCATGTATTTAGAAAATGTTATTTAATTTCCAAAACTTTTTTTCTGGATACCTTATTGTTGATTCCATTTTGGTCACAGAATGTATTCTTTATGATTTTAATCATAAATTTATTAACATCTGTTTTGTGGATCAGCTTATGGTCTCTCGGTGAATGAACCATCTCCACTTTAGAAGAATATATGTATTCTATAGTTGTTGGGTGTTGTTTAAATATTAATTGGATCAGGATGATTGGTAGTGTTGTTCAAATAATCTGTATCTTACTGATATTTTTGCCTAGTTTTCTGTCAGTTGCTGAGAAAGAGGTTACTATCTCTCTAAGTATGACTGTGGAATTGTTTATTTTGCCCTTTAATTCTGTCAGATTTTGCATCATGCATTTTGAAGCTATGTTATTAGGCATAATCAAATTATTATTTTGCCTTTTGATGAATTAACTCTTTTATCATTTTGAAATGTCCCTGGTTCTGGTCATATTCTTTAGGTCTACTTCATGTGATATTAAAATAGCCACGCCAGCCTTTATAAGCTTAGTGTTTGTATAATAAGTATATCTTTTACCATCCATTTACTTTCAACCTATTAAAGTGTAATTCTTGTGGATATCTTATAGTTGGGTCTTGCTTTTTTATCCATTTTGACAAACTCTGCCTTTTCATTGACGCGTTTAGTTTAGTCCATTAACATTGAATGTAAATTACTGACATGGTAGGATATAGGTTTGCTATTTTACTATTTGCTTTTTGTCCCTCTGTTCTCATTTCCTGCATTTTTTTTACTTAATTCTTAAAAATTCCTTTCAAATTATTTACTAGCTTTTTAATCGTATTCTCATTACATTTTGTCTGTATGTGTGATTGCTCTAGGCATTACAAATATGCATTCTTGGGGCACTGGGTGGCTCAGCTGGTTAAATGTCCAACTTTGGTTCAGATCATGATCTCATGGTTCGTGGGTTCAAGCCCCGCGTTGGGCTCTATGCTGACAGCTTGGAATTGACCCTGCTTCAATTCTCTGTCTCCCTGTCTCTCTACTCCTCCCTCACTTTCTCTCAAAAATAAATAAATATTTTTTAAAAAAACAAATATTCATTCTTAGTTTTTCATAGACTACTTAGAGCTAATATTGTACTACTTAATAGACATTGTAGAAATATCGCAACCAAATTACCCAGTTGGTCCATTTGTAACCTCTTTCATCCTTTATGCTTTGATGTCATATGTATTACATCTACGTATGTTATAAACTCCATAAGGCAGAGTTACAGTTTTTTCTATAGGTAGTCAGGTCTACCTAAATTAAATTACCAGGGAACAAGTAGTTTTTTATATAACCATTTCTGATACTCTTCATCCTTTCCTAAAGATCCTACTGCCCAACTGGCGTTTCCCTTCAGTCTGAAGAACTCGCTCTCACATTTCCTATATTGCAGGTTGGCTGGCAACATATTCTCATAGTTTTAGTTTTTCTGAAATACATTTGCCTTCATTCTTGAAGGATAATCTTTCTGGATACAGAATAATGGCCGATAGCTTTTTTTCCCCCCTTCTTGAATCCTGTAAATCATTGTTTTCCTTTAGTGAACGTGTCATTTTTTTGTGACTATATAAGATTCTTTTTTATCATTGATTTTCTTCATGTTTATTCTACTAGGGGTTCACTGAACTTTCATGACTCTTGAAATTTTTGTCTTCCACCAAATTTGGGAAATTATTAGACATTATTTGTTCAAACATTTTTTTTTGTTTTTTTTCTTCTTGCTTTCTGGAACTCCAGTTATACATGTTTTGACTTTTTGATATTTAGCCACAAGTCTCTGAGACTGATTTGTTATTTCTCAATCCTTTTATTTTCTGTTCTTCAGATGAATAATTTTTTTTAACGTTTATTTATTTTTGAGACAGAGAGAGACAGAGCATGAATGGGGGAGGGGCAGAGAGAGAGGGAGACACAAAATCAGAAGCAGGCTCCAGGCTCTGAGCCATCATCCCACAGCCTGACGCAGGGCTCGAACTCACAGACCGCGAGATTGTGACCTGAGCTGAAGTCGGACGCCCAACCGACTGAGCCACCCAGGCGCCCCTGGATGAATAGTTTTTATTGGTCTATCATGTTCGCTCTTCATTCTGCTTTTAAGCCTATCCAATTAATTTTAAGATTTCAGATAATTTTCATATGAGTTTGGTTCTTTTTATAGTTTCTATTTGACTATGTCTTCATTTATGTTTTTGAATATAATTTTAATTGCTACTTTATTAGACCTTGTCTGCTACTTCTAACATTTGAGTCACTTCAGAATTTATCTTCGTATATTGTTTTTTTCTCCTGAAGATGGGTCATTTTGTCCTGTTTCTTTGTTTGTGAAGCATTTTAGATTATATCTTAGTCACTGCTGCAATTATCATGTTGTAGAGACTCTGGATTGTGCTTTATTCTTCTAAAAGAGACTGATTTTTCTTTACTTGTTTTAGCAGGCAGTTGATGGTTAGGCTCATACTACAAACTGTATCTTGGTGTACAGCTCAAATCTTCAGTTATTTTACCCTTAGCTGAGATTTGTTTTGGTTTTTACCACACATGTGTGGTTCACAGGTCAGCCATGTATTTGAACCTACTGTATATACAGAATTTAGGGCTCCTCCTCCTTTCTGTCTTTATCATTTCCAGGACTCCCCTTTCACTTTCTAGTGGCTTTGGCTACCTTGCACCCTGGCCACTGCTTCTGCAGGCCAGAAAGACTGAAGATATTTTGTTGGAGTTTTAGTTGCCCCAATATTGTGGGTGAGGTCTGCCCTTAGGCCAAAAGCTACAATAAGCAGCTAATTCACTTAGTTCCGTTCCTTTTTCTAAGTGTTGATTCCTTTCCAGAATCAACCTGTTTTTGGACATTTTCTAGTGCTTTTAGGTAGTTATATATTTATTACATATTTGTTTATAGTTTATAGATATTCTATGCAGGAAAATTGGTCTCACAGGAGGTTAGGAAGCCAGTAGTGGAAGTAGAACCAGAATTTTTTAAGTTAAAATCATTGGAAAATATGATATGGTAAAATACAGTCTAGTGTTAATGATTATCTTATTATTTCAAGATATTTAGAAAAAGAAAAAAGTAATGGTGTATATTACACACACACACACACATACATTCACACACACACATACACACCCAAACTGAAAGAACTAGGTTTTTCTAACTCCAAAGTTTTCTTAATGAAACATTAGATTAGAATATATTTCCAATGTAAGTGTCGATAGTTTACTATATGTCAAAAGAAAATTCTCAAGTTTATTTATTTATTTTGAGAGAGAGAATGAGAGAGAGTGCGAGCAGGGGGCAGGACAGAGAGAGAGGGAGAGAGAGAATCCCAAGCAGGCTCTGTGCTGCTCTCAGCACGGAGCCCACAGTGGGGCTCAATCTCACAAACCAGCTCAATCTCACAAACCGTGAGATCACGACCTGAGCCAAAATCAAGGGTCAATTGCTTAACTGACCGAGCCACTCAGGTGCCCTCAAAAAGAAAATTCTTGGGGTGCCTGGGTGGCTTAAGTCAGTTGAGCGTCTGGCTTCGGCTCAGGTCGTGATCTCACAGTTCGTGAGTTCGAGCCCCGCGTCGGGCTCTGTGCTGACAGCTCAGAGCCTGGAGCCTGCTTCTGCTTCTGTGTCTCCCTCTCTCTGCCCCTAACTCACTCGCATTCTGTCTCTGTCTCTCTCAAAAATAAAAAACATTAAAAAAATTTTTTTTAATAAAAAAAAGATAATTCTTAAGGTTAAGATACATATGTAGGGAAATAAAAAGCTTCTGGGGTTTATTGTGACTGTTTTGAGGGAGGTTATGTTAGCAGCGACTACAGTTTTTTGGTGTTTTTTTTTTTTTTTTTTAAGTTTGTTTCAAGAGACAGAGGGTGGGAGAGGGGTAGAGAGAGAAGGAGAGGGAGAGAATCCCAAGCAGGCTTCGCACTGTCAGCACAGAACCCAATGTGGGGCTGGATCCCAGGAACCGTGAGATCATGACCTGAGTGGAGATGAAGAGGTGGGTGCTTAACCGACTGAGCCACCCAGGTGCCTCACAGCCAGTACAGTTTAAACCTGTATAAGATTGCGTGGGCTTACTTCCAAGATTGAGTTCTGTTGTGCATTGAACCTCTAATGTTTTTCACTTCTGATATATATATAGTTTTGATTTAGTTAACATAATAAGGTAATAAACAGCGTCAAAGTCCTCAAAATGATCAACTTATGGCTTAAAACACTTGACAGATACTTTCCAATAAAATTTCCACTTTCTAGGAAATGTTCCTTTCATGTTTCCTCTTGCTGCTTATTAGGTTCTTTGTGAAGCAGGAGGCAAAGTCTCTGCTTTGATTTTACTTTAATCTCTGTGCCAGTGGTTTTCCTTCCTGCTCTGTCTCCTTTACTTTATATTTCTTTCTCTTTCTCAGTCTTTAAAAAAGTTATTTTTTCATTAGTTTTAGTTTTTTAATCCGTATGTGTAATAGGAAAGAGAGATGAAGAATATTGATTATATTATTTGATTGTTTGCTCTTTGCTGCACATTATACATTTGCCTACCTCTTACCCTTTCTTCTTAGGAGTTGTAAAATATTTTAAATATTTTGCCCAATATGAAGATGTAGGGAATTTGAAGAAGTAAAAGCAAGGACTCTGTATACTCTCATTCTATTGGGAAAGTCCTGCTTGTTGAATTTTTAGGTATTTCAAGATGTTCCAGTCAACTGACAAGGACTTCTCCTCACAGTGTCAGAACTGTAGTGATGATGAGAGTAATGCATCTAGCAAATAGTTCTGGTATGTAACCACTTTTGCATGTTTACTTCAGCAGAAAACTCTGGAGTATGTAGTAACCTATGTTCCTTGTTAAAATTTGGAAAACCATTTGCATGCTTTCAAAATAGATCTTGAGGTAATGGTGTTAGTCAACAGACGGCGAATATACTTTAATCAGATGGGAAATTCTGCAAAGATTAGTATATCTTCATTTCATAACTCTTCTAAAAAGGGGAAAAGAAAACTTAAACTTGCATTCTTAGAACTGTCTGAATAATATGATCGTTGATTAAACTCAAGGTTTTAGCATACTTATTGTAAAACCATTTTGGTAGTGTATGCGCTTTTAGTAAAATACCATTCACAAATATGGACAATACTTTTTTACATAGTTTATCAATGGAGATACATTTGCTTTTTACTTTTTCTAAAGCTAAATTCTTCACTTCTTATGTTGTCACAGAGTATAAATAAAAATTTTAGAAAATATATATCCAGTTTGTAATGTGTTTCCTTGGACAGTCTGGTTGTACTAAACCTTTAGAGCAGTGTGATCCATGGTGTGGGTGTTAATTTTTTTGGACTGGAGGAGGAGGGTAAAGTACAGTTCTCTGCCATTTTACCAGAGCTCACTCTTGTACTTACACAAATGGTGAGATGGTTATTGTTATGAGATGAGGTATGTTGCTTCTTTATAATAATTGTTAATTTTTAGATTTAATGATGGCAGTTAAAGATATTACTTTGGGAAAATTTGGTGTGTTTATTATGATATATATATTATAAATAGTTTATTGTTACTTGTGATTTTGACTAGCACTCTACTTTTTATTGTGTAGAATATTCTATATTATCCAATAGTATAGGTTCCAAAACTCAAAATATTTCGTTATATTATCAAGGGAGATTAAGGAACAGAGCACAATCCGGTGAAGTCATTGTTGAAATACATTGCTTTAAAAATATTATTTTCTGTTTTTTAAAGGATATCTAGGTCTATTTGAATATTCTTTTTTCTGCTATCAATGTTTGTTTGTATATATATTTCTTAAGACATCTATCATTGCCATCTTAAAGAAGGGTAACTATATTTCAAAGGTTTTTGTTTTTTGTGTTTTTGGTGGGTTTTGTTTTGTTTTGTTTTGTTTTTACTGTAACTAATCAGGCCCATTATATAGATGTAAAGATTTAAAAAAAAAAAAAGAAAAATGAAAAGCTAATGATTACCCAAGGCCATAGGGTCTATGGTAGACTTGTAACTAAAGTTCAGTTTTGTTTTCTAGCCTTGTGATGTAATCCGTACCAAGTATTATTTTCTGTATGGATAACTTTGGTTTGTTATCCTACAAAAATGTATGAATAAACTTTGATATTCTCCCACTTTGTAAATCTGCTGGTATTTTCTTCACTGTAATAAAAAAGAACTCATGCTGTGGTAACTAATTCTTGACCTAAACCCTTTTTTTCCCCTTTAGAAAAATTGGAAGCACCACCACCCACACCAGGACAGCTGAGATATGGTAATGGTTCTATAATTGTTAAATATTTGTGCATCTGTCTTTTAGACTTGAAATAACTGTATCATTCACTGATAGTATAGAAGAGTCAGTAAATTTAATTTTTCCAGAGAGAGTAGATTATCTTATTTATCATGCTGAAACAAAAAGTTTATAAACTTGGTTTAAGACATATTACGATGTTAGGGAATTTCGACATTTGTAACAGTATCTAACATTGTTAAACTGTAGTTACCATGTAGAAATAAAATTATGCTTATGGTAAGGTTTCCTTGATTCCCAGTAAAAAGGATATGTTTACTTTAGTTTGGATTTAAGTTGGGTAATTTCAGAACTTGAAAGTCTGAGCTCAGGGCTGGGTAGAACTGTTCTCTGGTGGAGAAAATACTTACGGTGTGCTGTTTGTAATGATGAAGAAAGTTAAGTTTGTTTAACACTGCCACGAAGAAGAAGCTTATAAGTGGTGCTGGTGTGCTTTCTTTACTGTTATGATAGGAATTAAATAGTCAAGGCTAACACTGACATAATGTAAAACAGTTTGGGATCTTATTATAGAGACAATGAAAGAAGAGAATGTTTTAATGGTGCAGTAAATTTGAGTAGATTGTAAGTGAAAGCTAAATATTAGATGTGATTTGCTGTTATAGAATAGTATTTTCCAAAGGAAGTTGAAGAAATCACAAATTAATAGGAGATCATTACATACTGGAGAGTAAACTTACATAACTTTTAAAAATCAATAGCCAGTTCTTTTTTCTCTCAGAGGTAGAATACAATTTATATTAGAAAGAAGTAACTTTTCCCGAATACCAAAACATTTAAGAATTCTTTAAGACTTTTTTCCCCCAGGTAATTTTTTGTGATTCTCCTAGCCTAGGTTCATGCAGTTTGTATCCAAGCACCGTATAATACTTCTATCAGTTTTTTGTCATATTGAAATGAGCCGTTTGTATGGTGTGTTACCATACCCAAACTTTTTGAAGGCTGGTAACCAAATCTTATTTATCTTTGTATCTCATGCCCAGTGGAGTGGCCAGTACATGTTACTTAACAACATGAAAATTGTATTTTTTCCTTTGTGTTGAAAGTAAATTTTAATATATAGGACACATTTATTTAGGTCTAAGCATAAAAACATAATATATTTTATATTTCAGAGTTGCTTATTACAGAAGTTTGGATGTCTAGTAGTTAAGTAACTAGACTTAGGCAAAAAGTCAAAGAGCTAAGGTTAGACTCTTTAATTGAAGAATCATTAATACACTATTTGATTTTTATCATCTTTAATAACTTTTAAAATAATATTCCTTGTAATTAAAAAATGCTGCTTTTTATCTTGAACTTTCTTACCTGATAGCAAAAAGAAATCTGAAATGATCTGGGATGTATATACACCCTTTTCTTGTGATGTTGGTATTCGATAGTTGTTTTGGGTAGAGGCATTTTTTGTTTTGTTCTGTTCACTGCTTATTAGCCTTCCCTGGGTTGGTGCAGAACTGACTGTAGCAATATCAAACTTTCATAACTTCTGAATTATATTTTAATTATACTTTCTGTGGACTTAACTACATTAAAAGAAGAAAAACACTCTAAAGTCACCGAACACATACCACCAATTGTTTTAAGGGACTATTTTTTGGATACGGTATAAAATTCACAGTTTTGATGTTTATCTAAAAAAGTCCTTAGTTGAATTGATGTTGACTATATCTTGGCAATTTTATAGATGAATTAGAATAAAATCTTTTAACTATTCCAGCTTTTAATCTATTTCACAGTTTGCCTTCAATTCTCTTAATATGGAATTCTCTTCCTTTCCAGGTTAGTGGTCCTCAACTTAATTAACTAATGTTCATTGAGTATCTGCTATGCACTAGGCATTCTGCAACATGCTGAAGATGCAAATATGAAAAAAAAATGAGGCTGAATGTATAAAAAATATATAGGTATTAGTTCTTCCTAGTTACACTTCTATTATGTCAGGTCTTTCAGATTTTATGTTAGATAGATAAGGTAAGGTATGCTTTTGTTAGGAAGAGATCAAATTACATTTTGATTTAAATCAAATAGTTTGTTTATAGTTTGTGAAAGCTTTCAGGGATACTGATGATGTGAGGGGGGGAAAGACTGGATATAGATGGCTAATATAGATGAGGTAGTAACATTTTTATCATATTTGTCCAAAAAACTGTTTAGTGAGTAAAAGCGACCATATAGTTTCCATGAAATTTGATTCAGGGTATTTTTTATTATTTCTAATATGGAGCTTAATTTTATGATATCAGTCTTTACAGTATAAGAAGTAGATTGATATTAATAGCAATTAAACAGGTAAAACATGGTACTCGTAATATATATTTACTTATTTGTTCCGCCATTAACTATATGTACTTTGTAGCTAGTAAGAAAACAACCCAGAAGTCTAACACAATTATTTTTACATGTAACAGCGTTTTTAATTTTGGTGTTTTTCCCTAGTATAGCTTCTACGAAGTAGTTGAACTTACTGCAGGAGCAGAATCTTTTGGCTGTGGGGAATGAAAAGCAAATTTCAAAGGTTATCAGATCTATTTAGGAGACTTAAGTCATATGGTCTGTTTTTATCATTTTAAGTTATAGAAATCTTAACATATATTTTCTCTTTTTGGTGTTTTTCAGTATTCATCCACAATGCGATACCTTTCATAGGGTTTGGCTTTTTGGATAATGCAATTATGATTGTTGCAGTAAGTTCTTTCTTTCACCCCTTCTGTTTTGAGTTCAGCTCATGAGTTTGAGCCCCGAGTCGGGACTCTGTGCCACAGCTTGGAGCCTGGAGCCTACTTCGGATTCTGTGTCTCCCTCTCCCTCTCCCTCTCCCCCTCCACTGCTTGTGGTCTCTCTCTCTCTCTCTCTAAAATATAAATAAACATTAAAAAAATTATTTAGAAATTTTCAAGCATCGGTATTCAGGAGGAAACCTAAGTCTACTTATGGCAGCATTGCCCAAGTATTAGAATGGAATTAGCACAATAGACCATAGGATTTCTTCTTTATTCTATGTAATAACCCATTAGAATAGTTTAATCTTTTTCATTTCAGTTTCTTCTGTTTAAAATGGAAGTAAAAATATGAGTCCTTCTTGTCTTCAGAATGGGATGGACGTTCCACGTCTGAAACTCTCAATAAATTCAGTGCAAATGCAGTAGAGCTAGAGCCTTTTGTTTCGCTGCGGCTCTATCTATTGTACAAGAAGCTGTTGTTGCTTATAAATGAACCATATATAGTCTCACTACTGAATGGTTAAAGAACAAAGTGGTTATAAAGGTAATTTTTGAAGTCTGTGATCTCTTGGTTGCCTAGAAACTAGTTTTTTAACTCTGTTTTTGATAGACTAAATAACAATGATATCTATATAGATGTATCATTCAGAATTTAAAATTAGATGAGTTGGTCTTCTTTGTGTTCCAAGAGGTAGGTTTGTTTGTTTATTTATATTTTGAGAGAGAGAGAGAGCGTGCGCGCGCACACACACATGGGGGAGGGGCAGAGAGAGAGTGAGAGAGAGAATTCCAAGCAGGCTTCATGCTGTCAGCGCAGAGCTCAATGTGGGACTTGAACTCAAAAACCGTGAGATCATGACCTGAGCTGAAATCAAGAGTTGGATGTTAAACCAACTGTGCCACCCAGATGCCCCTGTATTCCAAGAGGTTTAAAGCATCTTTCTTTGTGGTTGGAAAATATAAATTCTAGATCTTTAATTATGGATTATATTGCTCTTTATATTATAATTGTATTTGTTACTATTGTTTATTTCTATGAAAGCCTAATTTTAATGAATAAAATGATATCGATGTTATTTTTGTGTGAATGCATATATTTAATAGTTAAGTGCATTACTATATTATATGTGAATATTTTTGCATATTTTATGTATATAATTTTGTTGCAATAACATGTTTAACTATTTTAACTTTTTATTACTACTTTGCTATTTTTTGTAGCCACTTCATTAATGTTTAAGATTAATTTCTTCGTAATCATTTTTCAGGGCACCCATATTGAGATGTCTATTGGAATTATTTTGGGAATTTCAACTATGGCAGGTATTTAATAATATTAATGTTATTATTCCATTGTCTGTATACTTATAAAACATTTCAGTAGGTTAGGTTTAGAAGAAGATACTTAATCTGAATAAGTTTACTCATTGAGATGTCTATTAGTTTATCTCCTTAATCCTATTCTTCTGATTCTTAATTTTGTATATGTTGCACTTCTCCTGAGAAATTTTAGGTACTTTATGTTAGCTAATGGGTAATAGTGCTGTACTGACTACGTTAAAATAAGTTTTTCTCTTTTTTAAAAATTTTTTGAAAAATGTTTTTTTAATTTTTGAAAGAGCGAGTGAGCACGAGTGGGGAGGGGCAGAGAAGGAGGCAGAGGATCCAAAGCAGGCTCCAAGCTGTGAACACAGAGCCTGATGTGGGTCTCGATCTCACGAACTCTGAGATCATGACCTGAGCTGAAATCATGTCTCCCACCTAACCAGTTGAGCCACCCAGGTGCCCCAATAAGTTTTTCTCTTAATTCAGTGTTATCCTAAAACCTTTTTACCCTTATTTCTACTGTTATTTATTTTTAAGGGTAGAAAAATCAAAGAAGGAAGTACAAGTTTAAAAATCTAATTTGGTTCTATTACCTTCTTTCCCCCAGTTACTACTCTATTTTTTATGATGGTGAAATTTGGGAATGGTTCAGTGGTGTGTTTATTATGTAGAAAAGTATGAAGTAGATGAGTTAATAAAAGAGACGTTTCTTCTCTATATGATTTTCTTGAATTTCAGACCTATGCATAAAACTTTTACTCTAACTTCCAAATATCCAAATTTCCTTAAATATAATGAAAGATAAAACTACAAAATATTGTATGGGTATTGACACCAGAATGGAAACTGGCTGCCACAACAGAAAAAAACCCACTACTTGATGGAAGTACAGCACTGTAATCTCGAAAGACTTGTGTTCTATTTTGAAATCTTGACTCAGAGCTATCCAGTGAGTTACTTTGGATATAGTTGTTGTGGTTTCAGAAGCTGTGATAACTCTTCCAGATCAGTGCTTTATTGATGAGACAGTGATGTATTATAAGGATTTTTCTGATTTCCAGATAACAATTCACTTACCCACTTCTCAATTTTTTAGCTGCTGCTTTGGGAAATCTTGTGTCAGATTTAGCTGGACTCGGGTAGGTCCATTTATTCATTCGTTTGTGCATGTGTGTACTGACCTTGCTCTCTTTCTCTTCTCCATTCTTTAATTGAGAAGAATTAAGAAATGGGATATTTATTGGGTGTGTTTTCAAACTAACGTTTTAAATTTATTTTTTCTAAATGAGTGGTGCTAAATCTTTGGTGTACATCAAATATGAATGCCTGGGTTGCATTTCAGAATTAGGGACCTGGAATTTGTGTTTAAAATCCTTTCAAGAGATTGATACATGCAAAAAAGTTTTCTAAGATGACCACAATGTAAGCAGAGTTTAATTTTCATTTACTGAGGTATTTATATGTCTTTTATAGACATTTCCAAGGTGAGGCAGGATTAATAGCAAGAATCCCCATCATTATTTCACCCCACCCTTCTCCCACTAAGCCCAAAGATAAAAGATACGGCTCAAATGTGAGGATACTGACTGGGCATGTTTTCCGGAGAGAGGAACTTTCAAAAGGCATGATGGCTGGAGCATATGTGGGAATGGCCAGAGCATTACAGGGTTTGGCCAGTTTTCGCTCCCTTTATTTCATGTGGCAGGAATGATGAAACAAAGTGAGGATGTCTACTTAGAAAAGGCCAGCTTTTCCTCTTTCTCTCTTTACATTCTCTCTTCTGAGCAACACGTGGCCTGGGCTTCCTCTTGAGCTTGAGGAAGCCTGGAAATTATAAATTAGACTAAGGTGACATTAACTACTGTGACAAAGATACTCTCTTTTGCCCAGTCTTTGGCTCTATTTCTTCCTTTCTTCGTGTATTAGAGTGGTCAGTTTTGAGATTTGGATTTGGGTCTAGTGGTAGTCTACTTAGCCCTATAATCTCAGAAAAGGCAGCTTCATAAGTGATCTGACCCTGTCTATTAGAGTTCTGTACTGGAGTTTGGGGCCAAAGCTACTGCTAAACACAAAGTTTCTTTGCTTCTGGGCCAAGGCAGAAATTTTATATTCCTGGGATTTGTGACATGAATTTATAATGATATCACCCCTTACACGTTCCGTTTCTCCATTTCCAACATTAACGTTAAAAATGGTAATATTATAGCTACTGTGATAGCTTTTTATAGTTAATACAACCAAATGATCTAATAGAATTTAAAGCCGTTTAATTTTAGATTGCATCATGAAACAGTTCTTTTTGATCAGAGATAAAGATTTTGTTGGGAGTCTTTATATTTAAGAACTATTTCTCCTCTGCCTTTAAAAAATATCATCAAATAACAGATACTACATTTTATTGATTCTTAGATATACAGATTAAGTTTTTTCTAGAACTTAATATATCTGCTCTTGGGATCCATCTTATAATTGATGTATGCATAGATGAGTTGGCAATTCTTTTTTTATTACAGTTCATAAAGTAAGTTTGTATCTGATAAATACTTGAGATGGCCTTGAAAATTCAAGTATATCAATCTTAGTATATCAATCTGATAAATTTTGGAAATTTTTGCTTTCTGGTGACAGTTATTAATTTATATCATATGTTAAAGTGCTTTGCTTTGAATTTGGAATAAGCGCCTAACTGTTAACTGCTGCAAAAATTTTTTATATACTTTGAATTGGTCTTTTTAAAGTAATTGTGGAGAATAATTGCTCTAAGGCAACGTGTTTACCTGTGTATCGAATATATTAATACTAAATATTTTTAAGTTGGATATATTTATGCACAATAAAAATGGAAGTTGTCAAAAACATTTACACCATTTCTGGAGTGCCAGTTACAGGTGTGAGATTATCTTGTTTCCTTTTCTAGTAACTAGTTCATTATCTTGAGGACATTTGTGTGTCTCTTTAAAAACTCATATTCTGTCCTTCTGTTTTTTTTAAAGACTTGCAGGCTACGTTGAAGCTTTGGCTTCCAGATTAGGCTTGTCAATTCCTGATCTTACACCAAAACAAGTGGACATGTGGCAAACACGTGTTAGTACACATTTTGTAAGTACTTTATATGGTTTATGATCATGAATTCAGGTAGCCAGACCAAGACACTGGATAGTTCAGTCCTCTGAGAAATTTGAGACCAAATTTATTTGAGGGGAGTTTTTTTGTTTTTTTGTTTGTTTGCTTGTTTTGAGTGGAGTTTTTAACACAAATTGTGTAAGCCTTAGCAGTTTTCAGAGAACGGTAATTTTGTATTGACTCTTTATTTTTTATAGTGTAACTGACTTTTGAAGTACTCTTTATATGATTTAGGTAATGTTAAGGAATATCTGTCATGTGCTAGAAACTGAAGGATATAAAATGAATATAAACTAGTTATTTTTACGAATTGTTTAGGTGTAACATGTAAACAAACTATAATTTGGTGTGACATATGCAATTATAGAATTATGCACTAGAAATAGCATTAAGTAAGAATATTTTGTGGGGAGGAATTTCTTTTGGTGGGAATATTTCTTGGCAATTATTGGATCTAAGCTGATTTTTGAATTATTGATGAGACATTAGAGAATTCCAAATACATTGACTAGCAAGTAGAAAGGCATGATAAAAACAGGGTATGTTCAGAGAAAGTAAGAAATTAGGCATTGCTGGACTATAATATGTAGTAGTTGAGGATAGAAGCAGCAGGAGAAAAACAGTATTGGAGAAGTAAAATGGATCAGACAGGAAAGACATTGTATAAGCTATGCTAAGGAGCTTGAATCTCATACCTAGCTGATGGAGTACTAGTGAAGAATTTTAAATAGAAAGGAAACTGGATGGATCACAATGCTACTAATTAAGTCAAGAAGAAAAGGAGGAAGAACAAGTTAGTAAGGGAAGGTATTGAGTTCTATTTTCAATAAGTTGAATTTGAGACTAACAGGACATTGAAGTGGTAATACTGAGTAGGCATTTAGATTAAAAGTGAAGAGTTGGAGAGATCTGAATTAGAGATGATGAGTATTATCAGTCATTTATTCAACAAATATTTATTGTTTACCTACTATATGTCCAGTACATATGTAGGAGTTTTGAATATATATTGGTTAACAAAACAAGATCTTTTTTTCTGGTAGATCTTACATTCTAGCAGTGGAAAGAAGACAAAACAATCTGACAAATAAAATGTTTAATGTGTTAGCAGTTTGCAAATGTTACAGGAATTAAAGAAAAAAAGCAGAGCAGGATTAAGAGGTTGGGAGTGCTGAGATGGAGACAGATTGCAGGATTAGATAGGAGGGTTACTGTAGGCCACACTGAAAAGGTGATAGTTAAAACCATGGGGGAAAGTGAGATTAGACAGGGCACTGGTTCCCCCCAGGTGTGATGCCAGGGCCAACAGGATCAACATTACCTGGAAACTTGTTAGAAATGCATATCTCAACCTCCTCCTTAGACCTATTTCTGTAAAAAAATCATGTGTGTGTCTATATCCTACAATTCGTAAATAAATGGAAGTGAGACTAGCTGGCTAATGTCGGCCAGCGTTATTGAGGAATCAGGATATTCTAACATTCTAGCAGCTTGGCTTAACATTTTAGCAGTACAGTTGGGATCAAAAGAAGATATTTTCCTGGGATTTCTTCTCACATAATTGGTAATTCTGTTTTCTTTCTGTATTACAAGCAGGTCCATTCCCCTCTTCTATTATAAAAGCACCTTAGTTATTAAACTAGCATTTATAAATACATTTTGTGTGTTTGTATATTTTGCTAAATCTTCCACCAGTATATGAGGTGATTCTGTCCCTTAGTTGTTGACTCTGCTTATTTTCTGTTAGGGTCAAATCTACTCTGTAACATAACATTTGGTTAACAAACAGCCTGAAGTAATTTAAGTTAGTGATCAGTAATTTATTCATGACATAAGCTAACTCTGAAATTTACCCGTAATACAATATATGCAAATACACATGCAGGTTCCTGTTGATACAGGTTGTGTTTTAAAACCTCATTTATGATTTGGCTGTTTGAAACTCAGAAAATATTTTCTTGCAGAACCATATTACAGATGTACTCAAGTTCTTGGGTTAGTTCCAGTGTAGTTAATTATAGGGCCTAGACTATCATAAGCCCTGATAACTTTTCTTTTCTTTTCATGTTTATTTATATTTGAGAGAGAAAGACAGAGCACGAGTAGGGGAGGGGCAGAGAAAGAGGGAGACGCAGAATCCGAAGCAGACTCCAGGCTCTGAGCTGTCAGCACAGGGCCTGACATGGGGCTCAAACTCACAAACTGCAAGATCATGACCTGAGCTGACATCATGACCTGAGCTGACGGTTGAGCTGACTCAACCGAGTGAGCCACCCAGGTGCCTCATTAACTGATTTTTCAGTGGAAAAATGTTGCCTGAATCATGGAGCCAGAAAAGGATATCTCACTTCTTTCCTCCCTCTCTGCCCTGTTGACTTTACACGCCATTGAGATGATTGGGCTGGAACTCATTAACTGGCAATCCTAAAGTGAGTGGGGAGGAAAGGCTTGAGTTCCACAGACAATATATTGCAACAGGCATTCTAACAAATGGGTGGAAAGTGGACATGGAGCCTGTTGCCGTGGTCACTTCATGTATATGGGGAAGTCAGGAATCTAAAATAAAATATTCTATGCGTATATAAATAAATATAAATGAATACAAACTTGAAGGTCAAAATAAGGGTCTAGGCTTAACTTTTTCAGCATCAGGAACGAAGAAAATTTCTGCTTATTAAAACTCTGTAGAACCGATACTTTTCTAAGTGGGGTGGTATGAAAGTGATAAATCTAGTAATACAAAGCATGGACATACCACCACCACTATCACTACCCCCACCAACAAAACCCAAAAATAATAGACTTGAAAATTTTTATGAAAGCTGTTATCAAAACATTAGTGGCTACTCTTGAAATTTATGAGAAAAACTGTAGGGTCTGATAGATAAATTGACATTGTATAGGCAAAATGTGTTTTATTTTAATCAAGACTTTGGATTAGGTAGCTATCATATACCTGTAATGTTTGATAGAACTTAATTTATTTCTTTGCTTTTCCGTGTATAACTAACTGGAAGTTCCTAGAAGAGAGAGATAGACTGCATCTAATTAGTCTTTGTCTCATTGGTATCTAGCACAGAATTTGGCACAGAGTAGATTCTCAATAAATGTTTGTATGAAGAAATGAAACTTAATTGAAAAATATTTAACCTTGATGGTCATTGTAGAAATGCAAATTTTAAAAATTATTTACAAAAATAAAAATTTTAGATGTTCATAATGTGGGTATGGTTGTAGAAAAATTGATGTGTGTATATACATACACAGTTGATCCTTGAACACCACAGGGGTTAGGGGTCCCAACTCCCTGTGCAGTTGAAAATCCACGCATAACTTTCAACTTCCAAAAACGTAACTACTAATAGTTTACTATTAACTGGAGGCCTTCCCAGTAACATATATGGTCAATTAACACACATTTTGTGTATTATATACTGTATCCTTACAATAATGTAAGCTGAGAAAAAAATGTTGCTAAGAAAATCATGAGGAAGAGAGACTGCATTTACAGTACTGTGTTGTAAAAACCCCCATATAAATAGACCCATACAGTTCAAACCAGTGTCTTTCAAGTGTCAACTGTATTTCAACTGGTATATATGAATTTGCAGTCAATTTTGCCCGGAATAGACAGCATGGCATTCATTACCCTATGAATATGCACAAGTATTCATGCTGTTTGATTTTAAATAAGCCATTAGGGAAGAACTATAGACAGAAATGTTTATTGTAATATCACTTATAATGGTGAAAAAATAGCAGTGATTTTTAATGGTGTAAGGAGAGCTTTAAGCAGATTGTGGGCTATCAGTTTAGGGGAATTTAAAAGTTTTTATATTAAGATTATGAAACAGTTTGGAAAAGAGCTCATATAACATGTGTGGCTGTTAGGGGAGGGGTGGGGCAGAACACAAAGGTACGTTTCTATAATGGTTAGACCTACATATAATTAGGTATACATGGGGATAAATATGGAAAAGGAATATATACAAAAAGGAGCACATTCAAATCTATTGAGAGTATTTGGTGAGGTTTTTTTTTTCCCCTATTTTCTTCCTATCTTCAGACATGAAAATATATGTATGATTTCTAAAAAGTGTTTTTATACTTGAATATTTCTTTGGTGATATTTCGTGGCCATTTAAAAAAACTTCCTAGTTGCATTGAACTTCAAATATTACTTGTTCTAGAACCTTTTTGTAGCTTATTATTTTTTAATTGAAGTGTAGTCGACATATTATATTAATTTCAGGTGTACAACATAGTGATTCAACAATTATGTATATTACAAAACAAGAAGTATAGTTACCATTTGTCACTATACAAAGTTACTATGATAGTTTTTACTATGTGCTGTATATTTTTACTATGTGCTGTGCTTTGCTTCCTCATGACTTATTTATTTTATCATTTATCATTTATTTTATCATTAGAAACTGTACCTCTTATTGCCCTTTACCTATTTCACCTGTCCCCCCACCTCCTTCTCTCTGGCAACCACCACTTTGTGTTCTGTATTTATGAGTCTATTTCTGTTTTTTGTTTTGTTTTGCTTTTTAGATTCCATGTGTAAGTGAAATTGTAGGTTACTAGTCTTTTTCTGTCTGACTTATTTCATTTAGCATAATACCCTCTAGATCCATCTGCATTGTCACGAATGGCAAGATTTCACTCTTTTTTATGAGTAACACTACATTGTGTATATTTGTGCACATGTGTACATACACATATGCTAGTATACAAATGCATATACATGTACACGTATACGTGTATGTATACATATGTATCCACATGCATGTAGGTATGTTTGTGTATGCATTCACACACACACACACACACACACACACACACACACACACACACGCTACATCTTCTTTATCCATTCATCTATCAGCGGACACTCAGGTTACTTCCGTATCTTGGCCATTGTAAATAATGCTGCACTAAACATAGAGGTGGGTATATGTTTTCAAATTCATGTTTTTATTTTCTTTGGATAAATACCCAGCAGTGGAATTGTGGATCACATGGTATTTTTATTTTTAATTTTCCGAGGAAGTTTCATTGTGTTTTCCATAGTGGCTGCACCAATTTACATTCCCACTGACAGAGCACAAGGGTTCCTTGTCTCCACATCCTCACCAATATTTGTTACTTATTGTTTTGTTTTGTTTTTTAATTTTCAGTATAATTAACATACAGTGCCATATTAGTTTCAGGTGTACAATGTAGTGATGCAACAATTCTATACATTACTCCGTGCTCATCATCACGATGCGATGCGTGTACTCTTAATCCCCTTCACCTATTTCACCCATCCCCCCACCCACCTCCCCTCTGGTAACCATCTGTTTGTTCTCTAGAGTTAAGAGTCTATTTTAAGGTTTGTCTCTTTTTTCCCCCTTTGTTTGTTTTGTTTCTTATATTCCACATATGAGTGAAATCATATGGTATTTGTCTTTCTCTGACATTTTGCTTAGCATTATACTCTCTAGCTCCATCCATGTTGTTGCAGATAGCAAGATTTCATCCTTTTTATGGCTGAATGATACACATACACACACACACACACACACACACACACATACATATATACATACTACATCTTCTTTATCCATTCATCTATCAGTGGACACTTGGGCTGCTTCCATAGTTCCGCTATTATAAATAATGTTGCATTAAACATAGGGGTGCATATATTCTTTCAAATTAGTGTTTTTGCATTCTTTGGGTAAATACCTAGTAGTGTGATTACTGGATCATATGATAGTTCTGTTTTTAATTTTTCGAGGAACCTCCATACTTTTTTCCAGAGTGGCTGCACTAGTTTGCATTCCTACAGAAGTGTAGGAGGGTTCCTTTTTCTCCACATCTTTATCAATGCTTGTTTCTGGTGGTTTTGATTTCAGCCATTCTGACAGTTGTGAGATGATATCTCATTGTGGTTTTGATTTGCGTTTCCCTGATGATTAGTAGTATTGAGCAGCTTTTCACGTGTCAGCCATCTGTATGTCTTCTTTGGAGAATTGTCTATTCCGGGTCCTTTGACCATTTTTAAATCATTTTGGGTTTTTTGGTGTTAGGTTGTAGTTCTTTATATATTTTGAATATTAACCCCTTATTGGTTATATCATTTGTAGATATTTTCTCCCATTCAGTAGATTGTTTTCCCATTTGTTGATGGTTTCTTTTGCTGTGCAAAATCTTCTTAGTTTGAAGTAGTTTCTAATTGTATATTTTTCTGTTTGTTTTTTCTTGTCTGAGGAGACAGATCCAGAAAAATGTTGCTGAGACTGATGTCCAAGAGATTTCTGCCTGTGTTTTCTTTTAGGATTTTTATGGTTTCAGGTCTTACACTTAGGTCTTTAATCCATTTTGAGTTTATTTTTGTGTATGGTGTAAGAAATTGATCCAGTTTCTTTCTTTTGCATGTAGCTGACCAGCTTTCCCAGCACCATTTATGAGACCGTCTTTTCCCCATTGTGTATTCTTACCTCCTTTGTCATATGTGGCTTACTTTTTAAAAAATGTTTATTTATTTTGAGAGAAAGCATAAGCGAGGGACAGGCAGAGAGAGAGAGGGGGGAAGAGAGAATTCCCCAGCAGGCTCCAGCTGTCAGCGCAGAGCCCAATGTGGGGCTTGATCTTATGAACCTCAAGATCATGACCTGAACTGAAATCAAGTCAGACGCTCAACTGACAGAATCACCCAGGTGCCCCATATGTTGCTTATTTTTATATTTAAGTTATTGTGGTCAAAAGAAATGCAATTACAGTTGAATTTTATAATACATAGTAATTGTTTATCATAGATACTTAGGCAAGGATTCTTCTTTTAGGGATAAAATAACTTTCAAAAAATGTTTTCTTTTGTTTCCTTAGGGCAAAGCTGTTGGGGTGACTATTGGCTGCATTCTAGGAATGTTTCCTTTGCTTTTCTTTGGAGGAGGTGAAGAAGATGAAAAACTGGAAAAGAAAAATTAACTCTCTTAGAATATCTATAAAAAGATGTAAACTAATGTACCTCAATTACTAAATATGCTGTCACAACATTTAGGAATTAAGACAATAACAGTGTATAGATACGGGATCAAATAATTCAGCATGTATTATGGAAAACACTAACTTATTGTGGCTTGGTTTTCTTAGGACATCTTTTTAAAAAAAATGTTTAGTATCATTTTGTGTAAATTGTTGAAATGCTTTTTCATCAGTAGCAGTCAACATTTTACCTTTTTCTTTACATATCAAAATATCATTTAAGTATCAGTCGTTGGTGTACTGTACTCAGTTGGGGTTTGCCTATTTGTTATTTCATGTGTGTGCATGCATGAAAGGGTCTTCTGTTGTGGCCGTTGTTCTCTAGTTACAATTCAGCCTTGAGACTTTTTTCCAAATTATGGACGATATTTAATATAAGTTAAAGGCTTTTCTTTTTACTCTATTTGGCAACATCAATTTTGTACTGTTTTACAGTAAACACTTAGAATCATATAATTTCAGTCACCTTTTTAACTCATTCTACTCAAGATAGACCACACTTCAAGCATTTTAAGTATCTGTTACTCATTTCAGTTTTCTGACCTCACTGTCTCAAGAGGTTAATCAGAATGAGTAATTATGTGGTGTCCCTACTACATAAAACCACAAATGTTAATAAGTGTATTTTCGGTTGATTTTTTAACCTTTAATTTCTCAATTTTGAATTATTACCTGGTGGTTTCTAACTCCTTAGGGGAAGAAAATGATTATTTTAAGGTCTTTTATAAATGAGGAGTATGGAAGTAGGGTAAAATAAGGGGTTTGACATGACACTTGGAAACTAAGAGGCTAGAACATCTTTTTAGAGAAGAAGAAAATGGGAACTGTCGAGAAGGCTTATGGTATAAGCGGTAAAGTTGTGGTGTTTAGAGGGTTAATGAGATACAAATTATATTGTTTGGGATGGATTTCTTTTCCCCCAAAGTGTCTCCTCATCTGATTTGAATGAATCTGAGTACCCCATACTCATAATCCTGATGTCTTGTCTCATTTAGTGAATTCTATTTTGGGATAACTCACTTTGAGCTAAAAACTACATATTTTATATTTTGCCTTTTTTTGCTATGAATAGTCTAGTAGTCAAAAGTTACGCGAGGAGAAATCTTTGTTTTTTGTCTTTTTTCTTCTTTTGTGGTGTTCAAATAATATTCTAGGTTGAAACTACTTATGTTCAGCCTTCTATATCTGACATACATAGTATAACTATATATGAATCATAAATTTTAATTTTATGAACCTTTAAGTTTGTTAGCATATGGTCTGTAACACCATATGCTAAAAAATTACTCTTACTTGTTAAGAGTAAACACATCATGGAGGAGAAAAACTGAAGTTAAAATTACTGTTTGGGCCACTGAAATTATTTATATTGCTAAATAGATACAAACGAAGGGAAACTTCTAAGATGGCTGTATTTACAGCTACCTTATTTTGAAGTTTTATTTGCACATGATTACTTTGACCTCTTATTTTCAGAGGGGCTGCTTTTTCCCACGAAGCAGTTTGTCATAAATTATGCTCTGTGAATTTCAAAATAATTTAAAGGTATCCTTCAATCATAGGTTTTGAGGGAAAAGAAGAAAATAAATCACATAATGTAAAAATATATAACATTCTTATTATGTACAAATAATACCATAGTCTCATTTGATCACATTAGAATTACAGAAGTTGACTCCTTAAACAGAATTGTGGTTTTACCTTCCACCTAGTACTACACACACACCAAAAAGAATTTCTTTATTACTTCAGCTGATAGGATTCAAGTGCTTATTTAAACAGTTTTTTTGGGGGGGGCGGGGGGTAAACGTTTAAGTGCTTTTGTTCCTAACTTGTATATTGCCAGTCCTTTCTGTTTTCTAAAAAGTATTTTATTGTGGTGCTTAAATTTTCTTCTTATTAATTAAATCCCATATCCAGAAACCTTGCCTGTGAGTATAGAAAGGGCTTTTAATTATTGGTTTCCACTCTTTGCTCTTGGAAGTAGTCCTACAGAAGCTTTCAGCTTAGCTGAATGTCTGCAGAATTATTTAAGGTGTCAAAACGTAGTATATATAGCCTTCATGTTGAAAGATCTTTTAATTTATGGACATAATAAACATTCGAATCATTCAGATAATTAGTTTTCAAAAAATGGAGCCCTTTGTCCTCAACTTAAGTTCACATCTTTTCAAGATCTTATTCTACCTGAGTATTGGTGCTTTGCACAACGTGACTTCTGAAAAATGGTTCCCTTTAAGATAATGACGTCATAAAATCATTGTTTCATGGTACTTGTCACAAATAACCTTATTTGAGATTGAAACTGGAATCTTATTTCTCATATTAGCTACTTCTTTGTTGGAAGCACCATACCTATACTTAAATGGAACATGAGCTACTTTAGTACCGTTTGTTTGAAAATCATGTTGTCTGTGTATTACGATTTATTGACTTGTTGATGCATGTAAATTGGGTGCATTTTGTTGCCACTGTATGTTAAATGGTGACCAATGTTTTTACAAAGGAATTGAACAAAAAATATCTTTTAAGAAATTTGGAATGTGGTTTTGATTTTGAAATTTGATTTTCTTCCTAATCTCTGAGGGAGGGCCCTGGTTAATCTGTCTCTAAAGAAAATAGGTTTAATAAGTGCAGATTTTTTTTTTTTTTTTTTACATGGTTGTAGCAGTGTCACTGACACAGTGAAATGGAACTATTTACTGCCTCACTGAAGTCCATACTGGAGATCCACTACAGATTATGAGAGAAGAATGATCCCATATTGAGACAATTTGACCTTTAATAGGATGTCAAAAATAGCACTAGAGAGATCAGCATAGATCACACTGATGGGTCTTGACAGCAGAGATATCCAAGCCTTCTGTATAGTAAGGCTTCATTTATCCTTTTCTGTAGGAGGTGAATTCTGAAGCTGATGGAGGTTTATCTTTCACACGGATAGTTTGTGTGAACCATTTTGAAGTAAATCTTCTTAATTTTAGAATTATACTTTCTTCTCTTCTTAAAAGAACGTATGAAATGTAATGTCACCCTTTCCTTGGTGGCTATGCGTGACCCCCATGGACATTATTGTGCTGTAATGCAGTGCCTCAGGAAGACTTCCATTTTCTTCCTATCCTTTTCTTGCTCTCATTTTTGGCAACTGCCTTGTCTCTCTAAGCTGCCACTTCTCATCTGTGTGGATTTGGCACCTAGATAGACAGTCTTACCAGGAATTTGGGGGGGGGGGGATATTAGGCTATGAAACCTGAGTAAGATGGTGATAATAATGTTAGCTCCCTTTTATTAAGCACTTACTTGCTGCCGTGTAAGGATTTTAACACACTTTATCATGTTTAATCACTTTAATAATGATGTTAAGTTGGTGCTATTATGATCCTTATGTTATATTGGGTAAATTTTATGTGGAGAGGTTTATTTGCCCACGAGGTCACTACTAATAAGTGGACTAGAATCCAACTTTGTCCAAGTTCAGAGCCTGTGTTCTTAGTTACTGTGCAATAGGGCATCAGTTGTATGGACTTTGTAACGTCTCTTCTCTGCTTAGGTTCCTTTTTTACCTCCAGATTCATGGAGTCATTTTCTTACCTATAATCTCAAGGTTCATTGAAGAAATTCTGTCTTTTGGGGTGCATACTGTGTGCTCAGAACTATTCAAGGAACTGAGCAAACAGCCGGAACATCATCATCCTCATGAAGTTTATTCTGGGGGGTGGGAGGGGGAGGACATCGGTGGGGCAAATACACACTGAAGTATGTTTTACGTCAGACAGTGGTAAGTTCTAGAGATAAATGAAACAAAGCAAGGAGCCTGGAAAGTATTGGTGATCATATCTAGGGGGTATTTTTATCAAGTGGTCAGGTTAATGCTTTCTGGAGAAGTTTAAATATTAATATTTAAATATTAGGATTAATACTCCCTGCATACTTACTGACAGCCATAGAGGGAAATGGCCCAGAAGCCTGAGGAAGCTACCTGGGAGTTCCAAAAGTCTGTGGATAACCCATCTGCAAATTATTTAGGGTTTATCATGTGCTCCTAATGAAACCTCACTAACAGATCACTTGTTTTTACCAAAGCAATAAATGCTATTGGTATATGAGTTGTAACACTGAAATTGGTTTTTATTCTCTAACTTTTAGAAATGGAGTACTACTTAAAGTGAGGACATACAACGTTTTTAATTTTGAAGCCCGGGGCTTTTAGGGTCTTCTGATCTTGTGACAGCACATGGTGTTTTGTGTAGGTTTTTATATTAAATCTTGTGACATCAAACATGTTAATGCCATTGATAAGTTTATGAATGAAAAAAATTTGAGCAAATGTTTTTGACACCAATTAAAAAGAGTAGTCACCTGAGAGATCGCATAATTTCCCCACAATTTCAAGTCAAATTTTTTGTCTCAAATGATAAATGTGAGATGTGAGAATGATGACTAAAGAATTAAACTCAAAGGAACTAGTTTTGGGGAGAGATGGGGTGAGCCCTCAAAAACTGTGAGACTTGTAAAATTCAGTAAAGACTTGGCATTTGCTAATAATATGAAAGCTGTTCATTTGTGTAGTGCCTACCATTTGCAAAATAGTGATGCAGATGCTAGACGTACATGGGGTTTAAGAGGGGCAGTTGGAAAAAAAAAACTGTGAGTACTTTAATTAGAATGAACAATTTTCCTTCTTGCATGTCAACCCTACCATCACCGTGCCCGCGCAACAGTGGTAATTCTGTATCTCTTCACCTCCTGTCTCAAGTGCATTCGTTGTCTTCCTCATGTTCTCTTCTTGTCCCCAACCTCAGACTGATGGAAATGAAGTTTTTAGAATGTATGCTATGGTCCATGCTGTTATTTTAAAACCATAAGTCAGTTTCTTTTTTCTCTTGCCCTCAATTTGGGAGGAGAACAAATCCAAATTAATTTTTAGTTTCGTTATATGGTTAACCGTTCTTACTGATCTTTCTTCCATTCTGATTCGTACCCACATTTCATAAGAAGAAGAAGGTCTGACTGTGCTTTAAATGTCAGTGCCACGAAGGATGGGATCTCATCTAACTTGCTCACTTCTCTATCTGTAAAGCTTGTACAGTGCCTGGAACATGGTGGGTGTACAGTACATAAGTGTTTAAGGAGTCAGTCCTTGCCACCCGCTACGTGGTGTGCTTCTCTCTAGCAACTTGAATTCTGGCTTGACTCCCAGCCCATTCTGTATCAGTGCTAAACAACTGTCTCACTTTGTAGGTCACATCCGAATTCATTTTTGAACTTACCACGTTTTCCTTCAGGCAGATTGGTCCATGGTTCATCTTCTGCTGGCTGTTCTCTAGTCTGTTGTTTTGTAACAGACAGTAAAATGTTGAATGGGACATAGTTTATCTATCTATCTATCTATCTATCTATCTATCTATCTATCCTATTCTACTGGTTATCAAGGAAGCAAATATTCTTTGGCTTGATAGGATCTGCTCTTAGTGAACTTGTGTTGGGAGCCAATGGTTACCACTTTTCTTTCTGTTTAGTCTGTTCTATTCTTTCCCCTGAGGATTAATATCAAGTATAGTAGTCTACAACTTCTAGGACTTGTCTGCACTCCTCTTTTTTCTGAATAGGGCATTATTTACACAACTTTGAGCTTAATGGTACTTTTCCTGATCTTCTCATTATTTCACAGAGAGTAGCTTTTTTATTTTTTTTTTCAAGTTTATTTAGAGGGAGAGCACGCATAGGGGAGGGGCAGAGAGGGAGGGAGAGAGAGAATCCCAATCAGTCTCCACACTGCCAGCTCAGAGCCTGATGTGGGGCTCGAACTTGTGAACTGTGAGAGCATGACTTGAGCCGAAATCAAGAGTCAGACGCTTAGCTTATGGAGCCACCCAGGCATTCCTCACAGAGAATAGCTTTATAATTCGATCTCAAATTCTTTCAGTGTCACAAACCAAAGATTTTTAAACTTTTGGCCTCAAGACTCTTTCACATTCTGAAAAAAGCTATTGAGGTCCTCACAGAGTTTTTGTTTATGAAGGTTATAAAAATATTTACTGCATTAGCATTAAAGCCGACAAATTACAAAAATAATTACTAATTTATTTTAAAATAACAAACAAGCTTTATGTTAACATAAATGATACACATTTTATGAAGATTATTTTGTAAAAGTATAATTTAGTGAGAAGATTAGCATTGTTTTACATTTTTTAAAAATCTCTTCAATGTCTGGCTTAATAGAAGACAGCTGGATTTTCATGTTTGTTTCTGCATTCAATCTGTTTGATATTTGTCGTGTTTGAAATACATGAAGAAAATTTTGCCTCACACAGACATAGTTGGAAAAAGGAGGAATATTTTAATAACCTTTTTATATGACTGTAGATTTATTCTTGGGTGCTACCAAAACTTACAAGGGGTAGTTTCTAAACAGTTCATTACACTATAGAACTCAAAACCATATCCATGAAATTTTGCATCAGGTTACATTTAAAACCTGTCGGTCTACCTTGCACTTTGAACATTTTTCCCATGCATGATTTTATAACACCATGCATTCGGCATTTGGAAATTACTGGTTCACTGAATTATGCAGATCTTTCAAATGTTAATACATATACCACATAAAATTTTAAAAATCATGTTTAATGTGGTCAGTGATCTCATTTTTAAAAAGCCTCTCTCCAATGGCAGATACAGGTTTCCCCAAATTCTGATTTCTTAAATTTTGTCATTGGGAACACATACCATTAGTTTTCCTTGAAGTCACAGTTCGCTTTTTCATGTTTGAGAAAACACCTGCCAAATAACGCACATCTGAACAACCAAGTTTATCTCACAACTCAGAACAATCTCGTAATTGCTTTTCTTCAAGACAACCATCGTATTTTGGTATCCCCAGAAGTACTTTGTGTACCTCTGCCATTTGATACAGAATATTCAAAAGACATTTACTCAACAGTCAAGATTTAAATAATTTTTACTGCTTTCTGAAGGGCATTGAGTGAAGCTTTTCTGCCCGACCCCTCCCACCGCCCCCACCCTCACCCCCGGCCCGGCCCCAGCTGCAAGTGCATGGCAGTGAAGACGACAGTGACTGCTAGTGCCTTTATTCTAATGCTGGTGCTTTTACCCACCACGGCTTTCACACATCAGTGAACATGTCACCACAGTGAAAAAGGTAAATAAAGTCCTCGTGTGTTATGAAAATAGTTTTGACCTCACAGACTCCCTAGGAATCTGCAGACCACACGTTCACACTTGGAGAACTGCCATCCTGAACTTTCCTAATTGATTTAGATTAGGTTTAGCTGTAAGTAACAAAACCCCAAAATAATAGTAAGCTGAAACAAAATGGAGATTGATTCTCTCCCCTATGAAATGACTGTGGTGTGTGGTCCAGGGCTAGTCTCAGGTTACATTGCTTCACAAAGTAGCTAAGCCTAGATTCCCATCCTTCAGCTTCATCACGTAATTAGTGTTTGTTCTCAAAGTCACTTCATAATCTAAAATGGCTGCTTCAGCTCCGGCTATTACATCTGCAGTCTATCCTGAGGAAGAAAGTAAAAAGAAAAGGGCTTGAACCAACTTTTAAGTTGCCACGTGACACATCTACTTATCTATCAAACCATCAAAAGAACACTGAGCTGAAAGAGACACTTGTAAATCTCCCCATCTGTATGGCCAAATGTATAGCCAGAAATTGGAAGAAGGGAAGGACGTTTCGGGGAAAAACTAGCTGTGTATCACAATCTACCATTTTGGCTATCAAGTATTCATGCCTCACCTTTTTCTCTATATGGGAGACACCCATCCATAAGGAAGTAGGCTCAAGTTTCCCTGCAGTGACTGCATTCAACTCTGGGAATGTACTGTTCTCTTTATAAGGTTTTAAACTGGCTCATTGGTATCGGATATTGTACAAATGAAAAAAGTATCTGCCCCTATAGACCCAGTATGCAATAATCACTTCTACTCAGAAAGGGAAAGAATAAACAACACCACTGTCACTAGTTGCTAGAAATTACTAAATCCCCCACTACCGTATCTCTGCTGATCTCTTTGAAGGCAGTGGAAACCTGCCTAGGCAGGACTCCAAAGAGGAGCGAACATTTTAGAAATGAGCTGACTTCTAACGTTGCTTTTAGCTTGGGAGCATTTGTCAATTCTGGTTGCCGTCAGGAGGCTGATAATTTTGGTTTTATATATTTTAAGGCTTGCTTCTGGGGGACAGAAACCAGGAGAGCTTTTGGTAGAGATATACAGAAGCCTCAAGCATGTAAAACTTCCTCTCAGAAAAGTTGCAAAATTGTAGAGCTATTTAGGACAGAAGACAAAATTAAGCAGAGAGCCTTATGAAACAAAGATTAAATTCAGGACCCGCTAGAAGAAGAGGATCTGGGGAACAGCCTAAGTTATTAGAAAATTCTGAAGGGCAGGGCAGATCAAATGTGGGATGAGCCTTATACAGAGGTTTGCAACTCTCCCTCGATTTATCATGACTCCTAATTAGATTAAGGGGACCACTCTGTATTGTCCTAGCAAAAGGAAGGATGAACCTCTCAGGAGGAAGATAATCATCAGAAGCCTGTAAAATTTTTATATATAACACCTGGAAATTAATTGAAAATTATTAGACATGCCAAAAGATAGGACCATATGGCCAAAAACTAAGAGGAAAAAAGAGATACAAAAATATATACCCACAGATAATCCAGATAATAATGGAGTTAGCTGACAAGAACTCCAAAATACCTGTTATTTTTCTTTCTTTTTTAAATTTCAATTTGAGTACAGTTAATGTACAGTGTTTATATTAGTTTCAGGTATACAATATAGTGATAACTATGTTATTTTTGTTTGAGACACGTTATGGGGGAAAAAATGAGAAGGCCTAGAGAGAGTTTCATCAGAAAGTTATTCTATAAAAATTAATCCAATGGACATTCTATAACTGCATATGATATCTGAAATTAAGAACCCATTAGACAGTTGTAACGGATTCACACAGCAAAAGACAGAATTAATGACCTGCAAGACAGGTCAATAGAAAACAATACACACTGAGGCACAGGAAGAAGAAAGTAATGGAACAGACAACCTTTGGTGGCATGTGGGCACAATGAGAAGCCTTTAAAAATGCGTAGTTGGAGTCTCAGAGAGGAAATAGAGAATGGGAGGAAGAAAGGAAACTATAGGTATTTAAGGACCCAATTTCTCTCTGTGATCATCTCAATAGATAAAAAAAAAAAAAAAAAAAAAAAAAGACAAAATCCAGTGAAACAAACATCCATACATGATATATAGATGGCATATTAGCACATGAAAAGATGCTCAAGGTCATTAGTCATGAAAATACAAATTGAAACCACACGCACTAGAATGGCTAAAATGGAAAAACACACACACTCACTCTACCCATACTGCTGGTAGGGACGTAAAATGGTACAACCACTTTAGAAATCAACTTAGCAGTTTCTTAAAAAGTTAAACACACACCTGTTGTGTGGTTTAGCCATTTTACCCAAGGTATTTATGCAAGAGAAATGAATGCATATGCCCACGCAAAGACCTAGCACTAAAGTATATAGCAATTTTATTTGCAATAGCCCCCAAATAGAAGCAATGTAAATGTTCATCAACAGGAAAATGGATAAATCGTGTGTACCCATGTAATGTGATACACATTAGCAATGAAAAGGTATTATTGATTCGTGCAACGACTTGGTTGTGTCTCAAAATAATTCTGTTGACAGAAAAGCCAGACACTGTACAGAAAATTCTGCTGACAGAAAAGCGTCCACATTGTATGATTCCATTTACTGTACGTAAATTCTAGAAGATGCAAACTAGTCCATAGTGTTAGAAAACATCTGGTTGTCTGAGGATGGAGGGAGGACAGGGAGGGAGAATGGCCAGGATTATAAAGGGGTCACAAGGAAACTTGTGGGTGATGGATGCATTCTTTACCTTGCTTATTGGATGACATATGCCCAGGCTCACCAAACTTTACACTTGAAATATTTGCAATAAAACTGTATTAAAAATGCCCCCCACAAAAAACGAAAAACATTAAGAGTCATTTCTGCTTAAAGTTGTCTTTAACTTTCACCCCACATCCTCTGAACAGAAAATAATTTCTGACTCTTCCTTGTTCCGAGGTCACTTTTTATGCCCATGATAGTACTTATCAGGCATCCCAGTTAACCATTATTCCACAACTTAGTGGCTGAAGACAGTAATTTACTCTTTCTCACATTTCTGTGCATGGGCTGGGCAGTGTCTCTGCTGGTCTTGCCTGGGTTCCGTCGTGTGGCTGCAGTCAACTGGTGAGTTGGCAGAAGCTAGAGGATTTGAGATGGCTCAGGCAGAGATGGGTAGAAGGCTGCCATCTCTCTCATCACATGGTTTCTCACCCTTTCTGAGTCTAGCCAAATCTTTACCTGACAGTTGGGTCCCAAGAGAGTAAAAGTAGAAGCCCAGAGGTCTCCTAATGTCTACACTCCAGACTTCAGGCCATGCAACTCTTGCCACCTTCCCTTGGTCAAGACCAGTTACAAAACCAGCCCAAATTCAAAGGGATGAAGAGGCTGACTGTATCCTTTTAATGTGAGAACTGGCTATGTCACACTGCAAAGGGGCATGGACACAGGAAGGCGTTATTCATTAGAGACCATTGTTGTAATCAGGGTGCCTTATTATTGCAGGCATTTTTTCATGCCGATATCCTTTCTATCATATCCTAAGTTTCTTGAAGGTAGGAATCAGATCTGATTTATCTTTGTGTTTTTCTTTGCAACTATCACAGACCTTTGCACACTGTGTAATATGTGTTGGCTTTTTCCTGGATGCTAAGAGAAATAAAAGGTAAGTGGAAAAAAGCTTAAGTGGAAAACACATCATTGCAGTAGTAGAGTAGAAAAGATATCTTGCAAAGCACTTAAAATCATAATCTCCAGGGGCACCTGGGTGGTTCAGTTGGATGCTCAGCATCTGACTCTTGATTTTAGCTCAGGTCGTGATCCCAGGGTTGTGGGATTGAGCCCATTGGGCCCTGCGCTGAGCATGAAGCCTGCTTACGATTCTCTCTCTCTCTCTCTCTCTCTCTCTCTCTCTCTCTCTCTCTCCCCCCCTCTCCCTCTGCCTCTCCCTCTCCCTCTCTGTCTCTCTCTCTCTGTCTCTCTCTCTCTGTCTCTCTGTGTCTCTCTCTTTCTGTCCCTCTCACCCTCTGCCCCTCTCCCCAGCTCACTCATACTCTCTCTCTCTCTCAAATAAAATAAATAAAAAATCATAATCTCCAGAGCTGGCAAAAGCAAATAACAGCCATCGATGAGTCAATAGAATTTCTTAATAATCATAGCATTTTTTTTTCTTTGGCAAAGCAGGAAGGGTAATACAATCCCCAATTTTATATAGGAGAACAAGTTGCAAAGTTCTTTAAGAAGCTAGACCTTTATTTAAATGCAACTCTTCTGATTCCGTATTGTAGGCTTCTCTTTTTCTTCAAATTTTATAGGATTGCATTATGTTAGGCAATTGGATAGAGGGGTAGATAACTTAGAGGTTTTAAATTTACACAGTAAACATTCTCTGGTTGGTATTCTCCTTTTCATATTTATATTTCTCTGTGTAGAAAATGAAACATTTAAAAAGAACAATGCTTAAGGTGCTTAAAAATAAACTTTCCTCATTTATTTCAAGTCCTTTCTATTTCTAAGCAGTTGGATTTTGAGAGAAAAAGTATGTTGTCAAGCAGTTCTGCCAAAAACTTAGTCCAAATCTTTAGTCTTTCCTGGAAATTGTAGCCAGTGTTTTGTCTATCTGCTATTAACACATTACCCTTTGCATGCCATCTGATATTTGGCATGTTTTATAAACAGGCTGAAAACTAAGCTGGATCCCAGCTACATTCAGGTTTTATAATTATATCTTCCTGCAATATTCTTCCCCCTCAGACGGCTAATAAATAGTTTCACTTACTAATTTAAGATTCAGCTTTTCTCTTTGTCTCTGCAAAATTCAGAAATTCAAAATGCAGTTCAGAAGAAAAATATTTTCTGCACTCGCTCTTACATTATGTATTTGGTGTCCAGTAATGAACCAGATTATGAAGGAAGTGGGTCAAGAGAATCATGAAATCCAAGTTCTTCCCTTGAGAATCGTCTGCTATCAGGGAGATGGAGAACCTTTAGGGGGTACTCTGCAAGCTCTAGAGTTCTGTGAATCTAAGTGCGTGACCCACGTGGGTCACAATGTTGCTGTTAAGTTCTTGTAATGCATTATGTTACAATTTTTTGCTTTTGTATAATTCAACATATTGGGCAATAAAGTAAGTCACTTTGACACTATTCATATTGCTTAATCTTCACTCTGCAGTGACTTACTGTCAGTAACCTTTTAAATAAAAATATGGCATCATTCCAATTCAGGAAAAATATAAATGAAGTATAGCAATCTGAAAGGGCGAGACAAAAATTCCGTTTAACTTAGAGACTTAAATCTTTCATGATTCCATGGCTCCCTGTGGACACCATCAACACGTTGTTTCACATCTGAGGCAAAGACTATCTAATGTGTTATTGTGTCCTTGGTATTTACCACGATACCATTTATAGATTATCCCTCCTTCTACCTGGGTTTTTTGTTTTGTTTTGTTTTGTTTTGTTTTGTTTTTTGTTTTGTTTGTTTGTTTAGCTGTGTATCAATTTTGGACGTCTGCAGCCTTGGTAAGAGCGTTGTAAACTTATTAAGAAGATATGGGTTAGATTTAACCTACTCACCCATTTTCAGTGCACTTTTTAAGCCTCCAGCCTCTGAGCCTCTGAACCTCTGAGCCTCTGAGCCTGTGAGGGAAGTGGTTGCTGCAGGTAGACCTGGCCATTGTCATAGGGGAAGATCTGCTTTCATAGCGGAAGTCCTTTACTTTTCCGAAGGCATGTGAATTTTGTCATTTGGAAACCAGCAGTTCTAAGCCAATCACCTCCTAGCTATGGGAGCTGACACATGAGGATTAGCCTCTCCGAAGTCTCAGAGGGTT
This sequence comes from Lynx canadensis, assembly GCF_007474595.2. Taxonomy (NCBI): domain Eukaryota; kingdom Metazoa; phylum Chordata; class Mammalia; order Carnivora; family Felidae; genus Lynx; species Lynx canadensis. The sequence goes on from NC_044320.2 coordinate 15,947,815, forward strand.
CCCATTTATAAAATTGAGACAATTATATCTCTCTTTAGGGTTATAAGGATTGAAATTATATATTTATAATACCTGATGAAATGCTCGGCATATAGAAGGTGCTCAGTAAATGGTTGTTGCTCAGATAGTGGTTTTTAGGACTCTCCCTGGTCTTTAATTTGATGGTTATATATTAAAAAAAAAAAAAAAGGAATCTGTTGAATATATTTGAACCAAGGAATAATGGGAAAGTGAAAACATTCCACTTTCTCTCTCTCTGGGCATCTATAGTGTGACTTTAAGTGTTGTTGGAATCTCAGTCCATCAGACACACCTTCGATGAAGTGAAGCAACCAAAAGATAACTCAGATCAAACACATGGCTTTGAAGTTGTTTGTGGCACTATGACTCCTGAATCACTGCACCAAAGTGCGGTGATTTGGAGCCTCCCAATATTTTTCTTGCATGTTGTTTAAAACTGGTGAGGTCCTAGGAAACTACTGTGGCTTTACTGAAATAATATTTAAATCGGAGTCCGAAGTCTTCTGTGTACTAGCTGTTTGATCCTAGGCAGGTCATACAGCTCTTCTGCAAATTGAATATTGGACACTGTTATCATCATCTCGCAGGGTTATTGTAAGGTTGTATAAGAGTTTGCATGGGAAATGACTTTGTCACTCGGATAGCCATTATCTTACGTTACTCTAAACATCCGGCGGGGTGAAATGGGACTTCCGGTTAATGGAAAACTTCAGACACACCTCCTTTCTCGTGTGAAATGGGACTGACTGCAGTTCACTGGATTCTTCAAAATCGGCTAAGGGAAATATTTCATCTCATGGCATTTATTTCTTCATGAGCTCTCTATTTTACCAGTTTTAGCCTCTCTCAATTACTAACTGGACTCTTCCCCTCCCCTAGGTTTCGTGTATCTACCATATTTTGCTTATGATGGTTGGATTGGGGGAAATTTGTCACTTACTGGGTTTCCTTTGGGATCTGACGCCCTGCAGAGAAATTGGCCACTTGATAATTTTACTAGAAAACATTTTGCTCCTGCCAGGAAAGGCCCATGGTTTACAAAAGATGCCTGTGACTTGACAATAGGTCTGCCTAAGTCTGGGCTGCAGAATTAGCAAGCTCACTGTTGCTATTCACCTAATCCATATTTCCACCCTACCCTTTGTCACCGGTAAGCCTATTTTTGTCTTCAACTGTCCATCTTCGTTATTTCTCAAAATGTTTAGAACTAAAATTGAAAAAAAAAAAGTATTCTTTATTAATCTATGGAAAAGGCAGGGCTGACTTATCCAAGACTGATTCCTCCTAAGCTGGCCTCTAAAAAACCCCATAGAAACCAGCCACAGCTGAAAGTTTAAGACATGCAAACCAACTTACGTTAGAAACCTGCTATGGCAGTTTAGCTGGGACAGTTGGTGAATGCTGAGGCAGAGACATAAGGACAGAGCCAAGGTTCGCCACACGGTAGCTGGGACCGAAAGTTGGGACCCTAGCTGTTGATTACACCACGTGAGGAGCTTGTATTCTCTCAGTCTTACACTTAAAAGCCCCACAGTTGGGACGCCTGGGTGGCTCAGCCGGTTAAGCGTCCAACATTTGTTTTGGTTCAGGTCACGATCTCATGGGTCCTTGACTTATAGCCCTGCATCGGGTTCTGCGCTGACAGCACAGAGCCTGCTTGGGATTCTCTCTCTGTCTTTCTCTCTCTCTCTCTGCCCCTTCGTCTCCTCTCTCAAAACAAACAAACAAACAAACAAACAAACAAACAACTACAGCCTGAAGACTGAGGTTTCTCTTCCAGTGCCTGAAGTTTGGCCCTGCTAGATCCTTGTACGCTGTTCATATGCAATCGGAAACAGGTTCACCCATTTGCTGTGGCTTTTGTCTCTGAATTTCCCCCACCCTGTACATGTTCCAGAAAGCCTAGTGTGTGTGTGTGCGTGCGCCTTACTTGATCGTTCATCTTTGGTTGCTGTCGCCTCTAAACCTCAGCATTATCTACCCAAAAAGAGTGATCATAATTTATCTAGAGCTCTCTAGTTGACAGAGAAATTTCATAGGGGTTATCTCATTTGGCCAATATAACAGCCTTGAAGTCACAGGTATTCCTTCCCCCTTTTCATAGGCAAGGAACTTGAATTCTAGGAACTTGAATTCTGGGAACTTCAAGGCCATACACAATGAATAGCAGAGGTGGTTCTCTGTTATCCAGGCTTCTAAATCCTATACTCTTTGCCTTGTAATCCTTTTGTAGGTGTTGGCGTTTCCATAAACATCTATTGGGCCATGAAGCAATGCCTAATTCCCTTGTTGCTATGGGGATAGTTGAATGCCTTGTTCTCCGAGTCTTTTTCTTTACCTCAGATAGCAGTTCCAGTGATGGATTTTGCTTCAAATAAAAATAGCCCATCTCTCTCTGCTCTCAAGAGTCTATTTCTCAAAATTACACCACAGCTGAAGAAAAAAAAAAGAATAGATATTGAAATTGGTAGCATCCCGATACTGCAGGAGTGGTACTGCCGGTGAAATATGAAAGAATACTAGGTTGGGATGGATGTGGAAAAATGGAAATTTTGTATTTAGAGCCCAAAGGGAAGATTGGATGATAGAAAGGAAAGGTGGAAACGTCGGAAAGAGGAGGTGTTCGAAGAAAGAGAAGGGTACACGCACTGCTTTAATATCGTGGCTCCGCCCACTGGTAGATTACAAGTAGAAGTGAAATCCTGAAAGCAGCTTCTGCTGCTCAGTCCCAGGGAAAGTTCTGGGTGTGCAGGGTGGTCTGGTCCTTTCAGCACTCCCAGGACCATCGGGGACCAGGCAGAATTATGACCCTGGTAGTGCCCAATGAGTATCCAGTCCGATGCAGTTCACAAAGCACCTCTACTCAAAGGAGTTAGTTTTAGTTTCACAACCACCCACTGAAGGTCATTGACCAGAAGCTGCCCTATTTGTACAAATAAGGGAATAAAATAATGACACCTAGGTCCACGCATAGAAAAAAATTCTCCTCTTAAAATTCTCCTCTTCCATTTCACGGGTGATTCAAAATAGTTTCGTTAGGGATGTGGGCCTAGGTATACAATATAAACTGTGAGTGTGGCATCTTGAAAATTTTTTCTGTTTTAATAAAGACAACACATAGGACCTTCCAGAGTAAGATTATGGTTGCATTGTTCATGCTAATATTGTTGAGCAAAACTTCGAGAGGAAAGGAAACTTCAGGATTGAATCAAATCAGAGGTAAATGATGGTAGAGAGTAGAGCTGTAAAGAGTGAAAGCTGTGGGCCTGTTGGAGATACTAGGATGAGAGAGAGGATAGGTAAATGGATCCAGTGGAAGGGGCTGCAGAATCCATACAAGGTAGATATTCTAGAGCTGGTAGAATAGAAGAATGGAGAGAGCATTCAGTTTGGGAACAACAGGCTTGAGCTTGAGTCATGGCTCTATCACTTAGGTAACATTGAGCAAATTACTTAGCTTCTCTGAGCTTTGGTTTTCTAATCTGTAGAGCAGGAATAATAATCCCTACCTTATAAGGTTGGCAATAAAGAGAATCCAGATGAAGGATATAGCAATGTATGTGTTCGAGAAATATATTAAATTAAAAAAAAAGTGAATCGAGGAAAGTTATCCTGAATGACTCAAAAATTCCTTCCAGCCCCAGAATTCAGTGACTCTCCAAACCAGGGAGAACCAGCAGTGGAGATGACAATCAAGATGTGATGACAGGTTGAGCAAAGTGCCTACTGCCAGATGCTTAGTGACCTGAGTTGACCAGGGTGCAAACCGAATGCACATGTTTGGACCTGAAACTAAAGTGGGGTGTGGGTGAATTCGGGGCCCAGGAAAGAAAGGATCCCCTTTTTCTGAAGACGAAGGAAATGAAAGATTTTAGGTTTGGAGTGGACATGAGATCAAATAAGGAGAGAAATCCAGTGGGTTTGGGGCTAAATTAGGAGAGGGACTTGGAGCCCCAAAGGGCAGTGGAGATGGAGGGCTGTTGCAGTGGGGATACCAAGGAGGGTAAGACGGGACATCTTCTCTTGAGGAGCTTACAGCCCAGTGCCGCACACAATGAAGCCAAACCACCTACAGGAGAGAGTTGAAGACAAGCAAAACACCTTATGGTGAAGCCGACTGTATTTAGCATCCACTTGGGATTTGGTGGAGGATGCCAGTGTATTTTCAGATTAGGAAAAGGAAAAAAAAATCAAGTCAGAGTAGAGCCCAGAGATTTGTTTGTGCTTTTTAATGCCAGAAACTTCAAATGGCTTTTCTTCCGTGCGGAAGGCAAGCATGCCTGTAATCTTGCACAGTTGAGAAGACATGTTTCCGCTATCCCTCGAAATCTCGCTCTCTGCCTTCCAGACACGTAAAGAATCACTGTGCCTCCACACATGTGCCAGGGGCTCTCTTACCTCTCCCTGCTTTGCCATGTTACTCGTTCTGCTCATGTGACCTGTCCCTGTCAATCCATTAACCTCTACACTCCACCCACTTTTTCTACCTGCAAAATGTGCAAGTGGAGGAAGACCTTCTTTAATTTTTTTTTTTTTTTTTTTTTTTAGAGAGAAAGAGAGCGTGAGCAGAGGAGAGGGGCAGAGAGAGGGAGAGAGAGAATCTTAAGCAGGCTTTATGCTCAGCACGGGGCCCAATGTAGAACTCAATCCAATGACTATGGGATCGTGACCTGAGTCTGATGTTCAACTGACTGAGCCACCCAGGCGCCCCTAGGGAAGACCTTGCCCCTCTGTGTCACCAAGCAGGCTGACCCCACATGTCTTGGGACACCATTATACTTTGTTTTCACCTCTATTATTCGGCTATACAATTCCTGGCATGGTTTGTTTTTGGCTCCTTCTAGACCATGAATTTCTGCTGGAGACAGAAATCCTCCTGAGATGGCGCATGAATAATAAGTGGCATTTATCGGGATGCCTGGGTGGTTCCGTTGGTTATGCGTCCAACTTTGGCTCAGGTCATGATCTCATGGTTTGTGAGTTCAAGCCCCATGTCGGGCTCTTTGCTGACAGCTCGGAGCCTGGAGCCTGCTTTGGATTCTGTGTCTCCCTCTCTCTCTGCCTCTGCCCTACTCACACACACACACTCACTCTCTCTCTCTCTAAGATTAATAAACATTTTTTAAAAAGGCCCAGATTATGCAAATTGACACTATCAACAACAGCTGTCTTTTATTTACCTTTTGCTCTGTAGCAGGGCTGCGCTGTGTTTTACATCCATTTTGCTTTTTAATCCTCCTTAACACCTTTGAGATCAGTTTTACAGATGAGGAAAGAAGGGGCTCAGAGAAAGTTAAATAACTTGACCAAGGGGCAGAGCTAGGGAAAAAAACATGTTTATTTGGCCGCAGCACCTAGATTTCCATATTACACTCAGGCCAACTCCTTCAGACATGCTTCTGTGGTCTATGGATAGTAGACTGGTCCTGGGACACAGGCAGGCCTCCTGACCTCCAGGGTCATTTCCCTTTCATGACCTTACACATGGGGAAAAAAGAGGAAAGCTGGGACCGTTAGTGGTTCCTTCTGGTGAAACATTTTTTAAAAAGAGAGAAAGAGACCTTTGACTTTCTTCTACTTGTTTAGATAATTTGAGAAATTCTTGATTCTTCTAGAAATTGTGATTCCTAGAAAATATTTACCGCAAAGCTAAATTATGCTGTTATGTATGCCCTTGGAATGTCTGGGCTCTGTCCTGTTTCCACAAACTTCTATTCCCTGGTTTTGTAGAAAACACCAAGACAGTCACATAATTCTTCTCAATCCATTCTGAAGATTCTCAAAACCCCTAAAAGCCTTGTTAGACCCGTTCAACCACTGCAGAGCCTTTTCACGAACCGAATAATAAATAGCTAAGCGCTGAGGGAATATTTTAGGCTGAGAGCAGGCTGGTTTTATGAACATCCAGCAGCTTTTGTGAATATTAACCAGAGGCAGAAAGTGCAGCAGCACCACGAGCAGCTAGGACTGGCCGGATGTGGGCGAGAGACCCTACGACGTGGCACAGAAAACCCTACGTGGTCAGCGGGCCCCCGAATTTACTCTCAGCTCGTCCTGTTGCTCTGAAATCTCAGAGGAAGCTCTCAACCCATGTGGACCCAGTTTTTGTTTTAAATGATGTCTGTGCGCGGCGCCTGGGTGGCTCAGTCGGTTAAGCGTCCGACTTCAGCTCAGGTCACGATCTCACGGTTCGTGAGTTCAAGCCCCATGTCAGGCTGTGTGCTGACAGCTCAGAGCCTGGAGCCTGCTTCGGATTCTGTGTCTCCCTCTCTCTCTCTGCCCATACTCTGCTTGCACTCTGTCTGTCTGTCTCTCTCTCTCAAAAATAAATGAACGTTAAAAAATTTTCTTAAATGATGCCAATGCTACCTGTGCAATTGGTGTAGGTGAGAATCCATAAGGATATCAATGAAAGAACTTCCCACCCCTAAGCTCTTAGGAGACTCACCTGCTGTCTGTCTCTGCTGGCTGTTTCTTGGTTTTTCTTAACAGACCTTCACGGCTGATGTGACTGAGATCATGGCTCACAGCAGGAATGCAGCCAGCACTTGGTGGAATTGAACTGCTGAATATTCATGATAATTGAGAACCTTAAAGATGAGTCTGAGCTTGGTGATGTTGCCCTTATCACACTCGTGTTCTATTTAGGAGCTAACGTGTTGTCCTGGTTGGAGATCACTGTTGCCTGAGGCGTCGGGTGTGTTTACTGTAACGTGCAAGGTGATTTGGGGTATCGCATAGACAAATATTTTTAGTGTGTATTTAGGTATCTATCTTACTGAATGTTTTAAAAAGATTCATTTGAAAAAATAAGTAAAAAATGAGTCAGTTAAAATACATATAGCGAATAATAATACAAGTAGTATAATAATATGACAAAAGTCATGAAAATGGTACCTGAATGACTACAGCTTAGGATCTATTCCTAGGATATAAATCTATAACTCCTTAAGCAAAATGCTTGGGGCCAGATGTATTTCAGAATATCTCATGCATTCTTGTCACACCAAGAAGTAACTGGAACAGGACTTTCAAACACATTATTTCTGCGGTAAAACATATTCACCATAACTCAGATAAATAAAGTCTATAAGTAGAAACACATCAGTTGAGGTCAAGTGTTGTGGCCGAATGAGTTACAAAAGGTACGTTTTTCAGCTGTTTTTGCATTTTGGAATTCTAGGTAAGAGATTTTTTTTTACCCATAGTAAAATAGCCCAAGAGGAAAAAGAGGCAAATCCAAGAACTTCAGACCTGAACCACCGTACTTTGTAGTTTATAAAACACGGTCCCTCTCATTATCTTGTGAGGTATACATTTTCATATTATAGATGAGGGATCTGAAGCTCAGAGAGGCTAGGTGACTTAGCCAAAATCACACAGCTCAGCTGGTAACCAGGTGGGCCAGAACTAGAACAGAACCCGGGTCCTCTGTCTCCAGGCCCTTGGATCATCCCATGCCATAACCTACATATCATATAATAAGTTCTGAAGAATCAAAACTGCAAAGGTTGACTTCTTGAACATGTTTGCTGGAGCACAGAGAGGCTTCTGGGGGGAAAGGATGAGAGTGGAGGACAGATATAAACTTGACCTTTTATTTTATTATTATTTCTTTTAACCTTGACCTTTCCATGTGGAACGAAAGATATATCCAAAGTGAATGGATCACTTTCCTCAGGCATTGCATAAAACCCAGCCCCCAAATGCTGATTACGGTCCAGGGGCATTTTAGACGAAATATTGCCCACATCTCCAGAAATTCTGCTAATAGTAAATATTTATTGAATACCTGCTGTATGCCATGCACTCCTCCCTATAACATTTTGGAGTATTATTACCACTCTCCTCCTCCAGATGAACAAATGGGTGTACAGAGACATAACCAATGTCCCAAAGCTGGTAAGTGACAAGTCAGGTCTGGGCCAGATGTGGTTCTGCCTGGGGGCGCACTCTTGCCCCCAGTACTCTAGCAATGACAGAGTCCTGGATTTCTGAGCCACCCATGGGAGGGATGCCTTTTCCTCTGACCCCAGGCTGCTGACAGACAGACAGGCAAGATGGATTGGCTTGGGAGGTGGGGACCCAACGCATCTTCCATGGCCATCACGAGGATGACTTCAGATAAACTCAAGAGTGCTCTCTTTGCAAGATGCAGATGTGGAGACCCTCGGGGACCTTGGGCGTGATTCTTGGTGTTCTCCAAGAAGAAACCTTTCACAAGAGCCCTTTTACAACTGGATCCCACATTTTGCATGCCTTGTGTCCCAGAAATCCAGTGCAAGCTGATTCAGCCACCTGAGTTTGATGGTGCAGCCCCCAACAGTAGGGGAGTAAGAGGGAATTTGCTGTATTCAGGAAACCGTAGATGCACATGATTGGAATGTAAAATGAGGGTGGAGTTTGGGGAAGGACTGGGGACAAAGGTTATATTACAAAGGGCCTTGTTCTCACTAGAGATGATTAGATTTTATGCTCTAGGCAATGGAGAATCGCCCAGTGGTTTTGAATAGAGGAACAACACGGTCACCTTTCCATGAGCCATATCTTATTTGACTTGGAAATCAGAGACTGCTTCCTGGAGGAGGTATCCATCAACCTATCACTGAAAGGATGAGTAGGATGTCAACCATCAGAGGTGTTCACCCAGGGCAGCAGCAGCTGTGACAGCAAGGTGTGTTCAGGGTTCACAATGATATGAATCAAAACAAACCATTTCCATGTATTGGGCCCCTATTGTGTGCACTGGCACATGAGCACATTGGCTCTCTTAATCATGGCAAAAGCCCTGAAAGGAAAGTCATAACTCTTAGCCCATGGAGGTGGGATTCAGACACATTCCCGCCAGACCCCAAAGCCCATTGTCTCCCCATCCCACAAGCTGTCTCTCCAATGCAGAGATACAGTCTTGGCCCAGAGCACAGAGGGAGCTGGAAGAATGGTGGAGGCTCAGACAGAAATGAAAGTTGGAAACATATTTTAAAGAACCTTGACAGCTTAGTGGCTGTTCCAAATCTGATCTCTCCATTACTGCATTCAAACTGTACCTGTTCCCTGATGGGGCAGGGTTAATCAAAATGAGATTATTGCATGCAGGAGAGGAGCACTCCCAAGGAACCAGTTTTAATTCCGGGATTAATTCTCCTAACTTACTGTTCCTTTGTCTTTGTCTCTCTCTCTCTTCATTTTTCTGAGTCCATATACTGTAAGTGAAAACAAGTCATGAAAAAGAATTCAAGGGGTGAGCCCCACTGCATCTAGGACTGTTCATAAATCAGTTTTGAGGACACAGAGAAATTCCACAGAGTTGGCTAAGATTTGGTGAATGCGAGCTGGATCCTGGGGTTGGCCTGTGGGGGATAGAACCATCTACAAGCCAGCCCCCTACTCCCACCCACCTCAAGAAACTCAAGGAATTTGCCATGGAAATGAAGCATATGCCTCTGGAAGAGTCAGACACCATTGCAAACTTAACTGTTAGATACTGACTTAGAGAGAACGGGACATTGGAAGAGGTGGGGCCATTATGGATGGTGATGGGCAGGGAAGGTTCCATGCACTTGCAAGACTGACCCTGCGTCTTGAAAGTGGTGCCTTCCTGGAGTCTGGGCGCTGGCTGTCCCTGACTAACGGGCCATGTTTGGGGGCAGCATGGAGCGCGGCTCTTCCCTGCTGTGAACACATCCCATTAAAGAAGACCCATTGAGGGGCGCCTGGGTGGCGCAGTCGGTTAAGCGTCCGACTTCAGCCAGGTCACGATCTCGCGGTCCGTGAGTTCGAGCCCCGCGTCGGGCTCTGGGCTGATGGCTCAGAGCCTGGAGCCTGTTTCCCATTCTGTGTCTCCCTCTCTCTCTGGCCCTCCCCCGTTCATGCTCTGTCTCTCTCTCTGTCCCAAAAATAAATAAACGTTGAAAAAAAAAATTAAAAAAAAAAAAAAAAAAAAAAAGAAGACCCATTGGTAGCATCGTGTCCTTCATACACCAATAGCACCAAGATTAACCTGAGGGGGGCGGGCAGTTACAGCTAAATATCCTGTGGAATAGACATATTATTTGGAGCCAGACCTGCCTTCCCAAACCCTCTGGGCTTATACGAGTTAAAGTCACTGAGTGAAGAGGACAGAAGAGCACCCAAAGGGCCAGGGGTAACCTGAGTGTGCTTTCCCTTGGCCCAGCTTCAGACCAGGTGTTTCCAGGATGAAAACAACCAAAGAGACTTAAAAAAAAAAAATAAACGATATTGTCAAAATTCAACGAGTGTTACTTTTTCTGAAAAAGGACGATGACTCTGTATATATATCATGCTATAGTCCCTGAAATGGGCAGGGCCCTCAATTCTCAGTGTACCTTTGACCCTCTCTTGTCCACATCAAGATTTCTGTATGTCTTTGGGAGCATAGTGTGTGCCAACCTGAGTCTTTCCACCATTGAGCCCCTGGAATGCAGCTTCTTCCAGCCTGCTTCCCAGACTGTCCCATCCTGTTTTCCAAAGCCTCCAGAATCTCACCCCTTAGATGTTGCTTTTTCCCACTCTGGCCCCACTGATCATGAGAGATTTCTCTTCTCATTGCCTCTAAAGACAAGCAGTTGGATTTCTCTTGTTTGAAGGTCTTTTTATTCTTAACTAATCACCATGGGGACACAGCAGAGAGAGCAAAATAACAAGCCCAGGTCACAAAGTTTAGGGAACGTTACATAATTTATGCTGCTTCAGACTTTTCCTACAGGTGCTGGCAGTTTGGCCAAGTGGAAAGTGGCCATCCGATCTGGGTCCAAATCCCGGTCTAGCCACTTACCAACTGCTGTCCTTCAGTCAATCAGCTACTTACCCCCACTGAACCTCAGTTTTCCCTCTCGAAAATGGGGAAAATAGCACCTGCCTCCTGGTGTAGACGTGGAGGAAATTACACATACATACACAGCACCACACCTAGCGCCCAGGATGGAACACGTGCTCCACCCAGAACTGTGTTTGCTGAAAGAGTCACTGGGAAGGTCCTTGGACCCCAGCTCTCTATTTTCTTCATTCCTAAAGATGAGGGTCATGAAAACCTCCATGAAGAGTCTCCATGAAGGCCACTTTTCAACCTTACAGGCTGCAGGTGGAATCCGTACAACCATGGGCATCAACCAGCCTCTCCAGCTGCCCCATTCGTCTGTGGTAAGTGACCGTAGTTTTTGAGGATGCAGGATGGGGCTGGTGCCCTCCTCATAGGACCTGAGACACAAATATGGATAAAACGTCCCCTGAGAGGAGTACCTTGTAATTCTCCTTTCTCACTGAAAAGTCAAAGCCAACTGTTCTATTTCTCTTCCACATTCTCTCCTCCATCTCAAGGTAGTGAACATCAGGCCTTATCGTTGCTCCTGACGAGGTAGGGAGGCAACGATATGCAACCTTGTTCACCATCCTGGAACATGTTTCACATCAAAGCTGAATTTCTCTTGGGCCCCTGACTATCCCTGAACGCTGAGTTAGAGGTTTTCTTATTGATGAACCTGGTCAGAGCTTCGTAGTTAGCTGGGAGAGTCAGTCGCTGCCCCTATCTGGTTGGGCACTGGTCAGGCCACAGTGTTCCAGCACGGCCCCCCTCTGGGGATCCACATCCACTTCCTTAGTCTCCCTTGGGGTATTCCCACACTTCGGCCCCCTTTGAGGTTTGGGATTAGGTTAGAATTTGGATCCCCACAATCACTCAACAGAAGCTCTCTGGGAGGGCACGATGGTGGGATTGGGTATGCAGAGCTCCGAAACACGCTTCATTATCCCTGGGAAAAGAAACCAAGCTTACTGAGTGCTCCTTGTGCTGCCCACCAGTTGCAGAATGTCACATGCACCATCTCATTCTGTTTGTCCACAGTCCTTCGAAAGCAGAAAAGAGAGGCTGAAAAGGGGCAGTGAGTCTGATGTGTGCCTGCAAACTCAGAGGGCAAGTTTCTGTTTGGGAGTTGGGTCAGGAAAACCCACGCATGGAGGCCAGGAGTAAACCGAGCAACTATCTGTTGAGAAGAAACCAAAGAATCTGAAACTATAGGAAGTTGCAATCAGGTGACCCGATTCTAAGGAGACCAAGCAGGAGTCTTTGGAACCCACTTAGCAGATACCTACTCACTTGTACTTTATGGTTTGGTGAAAGACTATATGGACCAAGGGGGAGAAGAAGACTGAAGAATAGAACGAAGAAAATCCTCAAAGACCCAGAAGTGGCCCAGCCTTTCAACACTGTCCCGTAGGGAGTGTCTGCTGCCCCGTGGGCCTCGCCATTCTTATTTCTGAATAGATGGAATCTGTGACGTATCAGTCTACATAACTCGGCATCCCCACTCATCTCGCAAGCCCCTGATTGAACTTCAACAGCATCTGGTGTATCGGGAAAGGCAGGTGAGAGGTGCCGAGGTGGGCAACTGTGCTTGCATGGCAGGTGCACTTCCTGTCTTAAACCAACAAGCAGGCACTCTGACTCGTGTCTCAGTCTCTAAGTGCTGCATGCCCTGTAAGCCCGAGGCATGTGCTTCTTCCCTCTGAGACCTCACCTGCTCGTAGCCCTTGCAACATGTTCTTACCAGGACATCTGCACACACTCTAATGAACAAGACAACCATTATTCAACCAATAAATCAATGTGGATGTGCTTAGAGGTTCCTTATGGAAATAGAAATTGGAGGACAACAGAGTCGGTGTTAAGTGTAAAACATGAAAGGCTGAAGGTGATTGTAAGGTGATGCTCAAACATGTGGACTAAAGGAGGAGCATCAGAACCGAGTATCTTCTCTTCCCGGAGATAAGTATGTATACCGGGTCATTTTATCTCTACTGGGTAATTCCCATTGTCCAGAGAAGACACAATGTGATCCAGGGAGCTGTGTGGTAGTTACGTAATATTCACCAGAGCCTTTTTCTTGCCTTGGTGACTTTTCTTTTTTGGAGGAGAATACTTCAGTTAGAAATGTCAGCCAATTGATAATATTTATAAAGGGCATTTTAGTCACACAGTGTGAAGCTGGAAGGGAGATGAATTATATGAGACCTAGTTTCTTCCAGAGCCTCTTTGTACAGCTGTGCAGGCTGTACACTGCACAACCCTAGAGTGTGCTATTGGCACCTATAGTCTGTGCAACTGCCCCCCTCCCCAGGTTGTTCAGTGCAATATGCGGTGTATGGGGGGCTCTGTCACATCTAGAGAGCTTAAAATACAGTTTGCATTTGAAGGTTGCAGCTACGTTGTGGAGCTCCCCGCAGTGCCTCAGATGCGACACAGTTTGCTCAGTGTAGGAACGGGGATTGGAAACTGTGAATTCCTTTTGTTAGTGGTTTGGTGCATATTCATGAGAGGAACATTCCAGTGAAGTGACTAGAAATGAATGTATAGGAGAATCCTAGCATGGGAAGAAGCCGAAATGTGAATAAGAAGTAACTGTCTGCTCCAGCCCCACCTTTGGGAGCCACGGTGTCTCTTCAGGAAGAACGACCGACTGTAAGAAATGTGCTTTCAAGTGCTGTGCCTCATCCTATATCACCATTGTCTAGTGACACCTTAAATATAATTGGCTGGAAACAATTTCCCAAAGCCACTGTGAGAATGAGTCAGCGTGGTCTATTTGAACTTGTGAGTTAATGTGGAAGCATCTGCCTATTGAGAAATAAGAGTAGTCTGTATTAGTCAGCTCTGGCTGCCGTAACAAAGCACCACAGACTGGGGGGCCTAAGCAACAGGAATTAATGGTCTCACGGTTCTAGAGGGTGGAAGTCTGAAATCAAGGTGTCTGTAGGGTTGATTTCTTCCGAAGCCTCTCTCCTTGGCTTGCCGATGACCACCTTCTCACACGTCCTCACATGGCTTTTTCTCTGTGTGCGTGCATCTGTGTCTCTCTCTGTCCAAACTTCCTCTTCCCATGTGGACGCCAGTCAGAATGGATGAGGGCCCACCCTAATAGCTTCATTTTAACTTAATCACCTCTTTAAAGGCCGTCTCCAAATATAGTCACATTTTGAGCCACTGGGTCTTAGGGTTTCAAGATACAAATTTTTTTTTTGGCGGGAGGGGGAGGGGGGAGCACAATTTGGCCCGTGGAGCACCTGAAGCATTGTAGGGAGGAGCGAATGATTGACAGAAGGTGGACTGCAAATCGCAGCAACGGCTCGCCAAGAAATATAACACCCGGTCCTCCTTTCCGGGTCCTTGGATCTAAGGCAAACCTGTTGGGAGGAATGTGATGGAACAGAGTCTGAGGACTTTGGAGATATCGTAGCAAGGCGTCTGCATCTTGTGACCATCAGAGCAAGGTAAACAAATGGAAGAGGGCAGGGGCGCAGACTGTATCGCTGAATAAGAGACTCCATATTGAACTTACAGACCCGCTGGCCCCAGAAGGCTACCCACCTAAGATAGCACCGTCACAGAAGACACACACATATGGCAATATCTGAATGCAAGGACCCTCCATGTCTAGTGTGGAGAGTTAAATTAAGGTGACATATGTTTAACCAGTGACATAAGTTTAAACTCTGTTTGTTGAATGAATCCTCCTTTTTTATGATCTGTGTAAAAACAATGAAAATACTAAATAATTATGACACAAATTATTGAATGCTGGAATATGCTAAGGGGTTATGTACCACATATTACCCTGAATCCGCACAGCCCTTTGAGGTGGGTTTTAATTGAGACCCAGGACCCAAAGTCCAACCAAAAATAGATGTCAGCTCTGGGGTTTAGCCTGTAGCTCGGTCTGCTCCATAGCCACAGAGTGAACCACTGGGCTATGGGCTAGTGCAGAAGGTTCTGGAAGGCAGGGCTTGGGGGCCAGAGCCTCAGTTTTGTCAGTAGCCGGGCAGGCCATCCTTGTCTCTGGCTGTTCCCACCCATGTCAGAGAAGGAACCTCGGTGGAGATGGGTGGTAAGGAAAGCTATAAAGTTCCCCGGACTCAGTAAGCAAGGATGGCATGCGAAACAGTGTGTGGGTCTCTGCTTGCAGACAGTGTCATGGCGACAGTGATGGTGGGTGGATAATTGGTGTCTCTTCTCTGATTCTACATTCAATTTCCTTGGTCGGAGGAATTTGATTACTCAAGAGGCTGAGAAAAGGAACGTTGGTAATAAAGCTCAAAGAGATGTATTACACTCAGATCTTTAACCTTTTCCGTGCTAAGCAATAATTAAATCCTGCCTGTTTGACAGCGATGGATGGCTGAGGACCTAAAAAATTTTAGCCCTGCTTCCGAGGGATAACTTTTCTTGCATCTAAACAAACCCCAAAATGATCACGAATTAAACTTCTTTCTTTGGAGTCTCTGCCAAGAGACCAATTTTGATGGGTGTCTAGTTCCAGAAAGCATAGTATGGACATGCTTTTGGTGGTTGCCCATGAGAAAGATGGTCAGTCTTTGTTTTCATTGTATTACTTTCTCATTAAAGAGTAGTTGACATACAATGTTGTATTAGTTTCAGGTATACAACGTAGTGATTCAATATTTATGTGCGTTATGAAATGGTCACCATGATGCCTAGTTACTATCTGTCACCATTAAAAAGTTGTTGACGATATTATTGACTGTATTCCCTATGCTGTACATTACATCCCTGTGTCTTATTTATTTTCTAACTAGAGGACTGTACCTCTTAATCCTCCTCACTATTTCATCCATCCCTCTGTCTCCCTTTCCTCTGGCAGCCATCAGTTTGTCCTCCGTATCAATGAGTTTATTTCGGTTTTGTTTTGTTTTGTCTTTCTTTTTTTTTTTTCAGATTCCACTTATGAAGTGAAATAATTTCCTCTGTCTTATTTCGCTTAGCCTAATACCATCCAGGTCCATCTATTTTGTCATAAATGGCAAGATGTCTGTCATCCATTTTTATGCCTGAATAATATTCCATTGTAAGTTTATATACCGTATCTTCTTTACCCATCCATTAATCCAAGGACACCTAGGTTGCTTCCGTATCTTGGCTATCATAAATAATGCTGCAATGAATAAAAGAGTGCATATGTCTTTTCAAATTATTGTTTTCATTTTCTTTGGGAAAATACCTAGAGCTGGAATTGTTGGATTGTGTGGTGGTTCTCTGAGGGGTCAAGGAGTTGAGTTGCCTTGATGATTTGTAACTCACACATTTAGCAGCGAGAATAAGTTTAAACATTTTAAGAACTTTTCCTAATATAGTAGAAAGAGTATGGCTCTGTGGACCCAGGGACCTGGTTCCTAGGTCCACTCTTTAGTGACCTGTTTGTCCTCTCCGTATACGGCAGGCACTTACCTGACATGTGTGGCACAAATGGATAAACCAATGAACTGGATGTGCGACCTTGAGTAAGTCCTCATATTTATCTGCTTCAGTTTTCTCCTGTCAAACTTAGATAAAGCTTGACCTCTGAACCTCTCAGGCATGTGGTGAGGGTCAGATGAGAGAACGGAGAACCATAATCCTGGCCAACATGTGTCAGAATTCCATCAAGACAGACACTCTTCAAAGTGTTTCCGTAGCTCATCTCTTTTATCACTAACAGTCATCTTCTAGATTGACAGCAGAATTCCTCCAAAGTGTGTCTGTCTTTAATTCCTTTCGTTTCAGTCTCCCCTCAGGCTTTTACCCCCACCCCTTCGCCAGAGGGCTTCTTGTCAAAGTCGTCAGTGACGCCACATCACTAAATCCATCACCAGTCTGTGCTCCTGTCTTATTTGACCTCTCTCTTCAGCATTTGCCCCAGATAATCCGTCCCTCAAAGCCATTTGCTGCCACCACAGCCCCGTACCTCCCCTATACCCTACACACCACTGGCCCCACCTCAGAGTCCCTTCCCTGGTTCTGTGGGGGTACTTAGCCTCCATCCCTTCCACCTCACTCACTCAAGGACATCATTATTATCCATCCAACCACATCAACATTTGGGGAAAATGGAAGCCACACACTTACAATCTAGCCCAACTCCCCTGCTTGGCAGGTGATGAACCAGGGCTCCAAGGTCATCTAACTGGCTAATGATAGGGCCCTAAGCCCCACCTCTTGCCTCTTAGTTCAGCACTCCAGAAAGTAACACCTCCTACAAGGAAAAATACAAACACTGCAATGATGTACAAATCAAGGCTACGGGACTTTGCTTTCAACTTTGCACTCCAACCTTCAACTAATGGAACTTAAAATGATGCTTGAACCGTGTCTATAGCTAGTAATCAATTTAACTTTCATGACGGGGCTTATTGCCATCACTCTGTATCTGTCAGGAGCTCATCTGATCTTTTTGATGAGGAGAAGATGGCCCCAGAGGATACTGTCCAAGAGTAAAAGAGGTGTTAGAATAATCCCAGTGAAGCTCAAGGCAGAGTGAGTTACTTTTGAGCTTTCTTTATGTATATTCTTAGACCTGCTTTCAAATACATTATATGTATGTGTATATGTGTATATATATATATATATATACACACACATATATGTATGTATATACACATACATTGTGTATATACACATACATTATATGTATGTGTATATGTATATATATATATACACATGTATATATATATATATATATACATATACACATACATATGTGTGTGTGTGTGTGTGTGTGTGTGTGTGTGTTTGCTAAGCCTCTACTATGTGTCTACCATCAACTGGTTATTTTTACACATTAAGACACTGAACACTCATAGAACCCTATGAAGCAACAACAATTATTTATTGATCACCTACTGTGTGCCAAGAGCTTGACGTTCATTATTTCCGATCCTCTCAAATCCCCTTCCTTTCTCAAATCAGAAACCCAAATCAGAGTCCAGTGTTTACCACTGGTCCCTGCAGAAACATGATTGCTATTCCAATTTTATACACAGGTAAACTGAGGCATGAGGAGATTTAGTGACAGGCAACAACATGCAGCAGTAATGAGTCGACCCCAGAGCAGGGTCAACCTGTTCACTTCCTACCTCACTAGCTGCTATGGCCTTGTTACATTGGTCCGCTCAGACCAAACTGCGAGCATGTGGGTATCCAACTCACATAACAGAATGCAGGTCAGAAAATCCCAGCGGGATTGTCTGAGATGGCCCCAAACGCTTCTGAGAAGAGGCCACTACACTTCTGGCGGCTAACCCAGGCTGCTGGTCAACTTGGGAAGCTGAGAACACATCACTTGCTTTTCCTTGGAGTCTGGCTGCAGTTCAGACTTGGGAAAATCACACTGTCAACAGAGGAAAGAGTGTTCCTCTAAGTACAGGAGCCCTTTTGAAACCTCACAAGAGATTGTAAAAAGCTCTGGATGTTGTTTACAAAGTAATCAGATTAGGGAAAGGAAAACGAAGTTGGCCCTGCATTGGAGAAGCAAGGTATAATTAACAAGAACAACAAACACAGGGAAAGGAGAACAATGCTGACTTCTTAGTTTTATTTTTGCCGTTCTGCTTAGCTAAATGAATCTTTTGAGTCAGTCCTTTGCTATAAATATAGACTAATCTCTGTTTCTTCCCCCCGAGTACTGGACAGATTTGTACCCATGTCTTGCTATGAGTCAGAAAGGAAGGATATTTATTATGTACTGACCATGTGAGCATAGTGTAGTCAGCTAGGAGCACTGGATTCATCTGCTCAGGTCTTCCTCGTGGAATCCAGTGAGGTTAGCTTCATTTTCAGCCTCTCTTCTGTTCATCTGATCTCCTGTTGATGCCATCCATTGGATGAGTTGAATTAGAAGCCAGAGGAGCCTGGGTGACTCAGTTCTTGAAGTTCAGCATCTGTGGACACTGGGAATGTGTGGAGGGTAGACAGTGAATCTGGAGAGGCAAATTGAGACTGACCACCATGGTGCCCATGCTGATTGCTCTGAGGTAGGCATGATGATCTGATGAGGAACTTAACTGGCCTTGAACTCCACTCTGTGATTCTGCAGATGACTGGGGCTCATTAGCAAGCCTAGGTCTTCCCACAGAACATCTTCAGGATCTTTCCAGGTCTGGTAAACTACACCTGCCAGCAGGAAGTCATTTGACAGGATGGACAGAGGTCCACCTAGGAGCCAGGAGACCTGCCACACAGTATGTAACCTTGGGCAAGTCTCCATTCTGAGCCTGATTCCTCATCTGTGAAATTAGTGGGTTTGACCTGATCCAGGGACCTCAGCCCTCTCTGTGTATCAGAATCTCCCAAGAAAATTAAAAAACCACCATTTGCCTGAGACTCACCTCCAAAGATTTCATTTCACTTGGCTTGAGGTGGGGCCTGGGCACTGGTGTTTAGAAACATGGTCCAGGTGATTCTTGTGTTCAGCCAGGATTGAGAAACACTGGACGAGACCAACATATCCAGTTCTGGAATTTCACTTCCAGGGACTAAGGTCCCTTCAGTTCTAAAGCTCTATTTTTCTATGAAAATAGCACAGAAGGCAGTGAGCATTGTATTAAGGATCTGATGGTACATTTGTGATATCTGTTCCTCACCACATTCTCGAGGCTGTCATAGTTGTCGTTTTCATAGTTGAAGTAACTGAGGTCAGAAAGTTCTGACATTCACTCAGCAATATTTACCAAGCACCTACTGTGTGTCAGGTACTGCTGGGGATGGATGATGAATGAAGCAGAAATTCTCATGGAGCTGTTCTCATGGAGATCAAGTCCGAGTCTAGGAGATGGGTAATGGGGGCTGTCATAACCCCCTAGTTTGTCTGGGATCATTAACACCTGTTCATTATTTTTAGTATGCCCTTTTACTCTCAAAATTGTCCTGATTTGGTTGATAAATTATCTTTTTATTCTACAGATAATAAACAGATAATGAACAAAATGGTTTCAGATGGTGATAAAGGCAATGAAGAAAACAACCACAACATTGTCTTGTAAAAAAAAAAAAAAAATGCCATGACTTAGACACATATTTCTCAAAGTCTTAAGCTTCAAAATGCTGTGGTTGAGTTATTCCAGAGAGTGGCTGCTTAGACTGGGTAGTCAAGAAACACTTCCCTGAGGAGGTGATACATGAGCTCAGGTGTGAATAACAGAGACCTAGGAACAACAGGCAATGGGAAGAGTAAGTTCAAAGGCCCTGAGGCAGGAATAAATCTGTTGGGTTCAAGGGACCAAGTATAGTCACTGTGGTGAGGCTCATTGAGCACCTGGGAGGTGGGAGAAGATAAGATCTAAGAAGTGGGGAAGGCAGGTCTTGAGGGCTTTGTTGGCCATGGGAAGATTTGGATTTTATCCTATATGTGATGGGAAGACTTTACAGGGGTTTAAGTTGGGGAGAGCCATGATCTAATTCAGTGGTCCCCAACCAGGGGTGATTTTGTCCTTTAGGGAATATTTGGCAATATCTGGAGACGTGTTTTGTTGTCACAACTGGGGGAGCAGGTGCAACTGGGATCTAGCGGGTAGAGGCCAGAGATGCTGCTAAGCCTTCTACGTCACACAAAGTGGCCCTCTCCCCACATATACACACAACAAGTAGATATCTAGACCCAACTGTCAATAGTGATGAGGTCTTAAAAGGTCACCCTGCACTGATGGTGGGAATGTAAAATGCTGCAGCCACTATCGTAAACAGTACCGTAGTTTCTCAAAAAATTAAAAATAGAACTAACATATGACACCACTTCTAGGTACTTACCCAACAGAACTGAAAGCAAGATCTTAAAGAGATATCTGTTTACCCTGTTCGTAGCAGCATTATTCACAATAGCGAAGAGGAAGAAACCCAAACTTCCATTGAAAGATGTACGAATGAACAAAATGTGGTATATGCAGACAACGGAATATTATCCAGCCTTTAAAAGGAAAGATATTCTGACACATGCTATACACGGATGGACCTTGATTGCATTACACTAAGTGAAAGAAGCCAATCGCAAAATGAGAAACACTATATGATACCACTCAGATGGGGTACGTAGAGCAGTCAAACACAGAAAAGGAAAGTTGAATGGTGGGTGCCAGGGGCTGGGAGGAGTGGAAAATGGGGAATTATTTAATGGACAGAGGGTTGTAGTTTTGCAAGATGAAAAAGTTCTAGAGATTAGTTGCACGACGATGTAAATATTTTTTCTCCCAATGTTTCATTTAAATTCAAGTTAGTTAACATATAGCGTAGTATTGGTTTCAGTTGTAGAATTTAGTGATTCATCATTTACGTACAACACCCAGTGCTCATCACAAGTGCCCTCCTGAATGCCCACCACCCACTTAGCCCATCCCCCACCTACCTCCCCTCCAGCAACCCTTAGCTTGTTCTCTATAGTTTAGAGTCTCTTATGCTTTGCCTCTCTCTCTGTTTTTATCTTATTTTATTTTTTCTTCCCTTCTCCTATATCCACCTGTTTTGTTTCTTTTTTTTTTTTTCAACGTTTATTTATTTTTGGGACAGAGAGAGACAGAGCATGAACGGGGGAGGGGCAGAGAGAGAGGGAGACACAGAATCGGAAACAGGCTCCAGGCTCCGAGCCATCAGCCCAGAGCCCGACGCGGGGCTCGAACTCACGGACCGCGAGATCGTGACCTGACTGAAGTCGGACGCTTAACCGACTGCGCCACCCAGGCGCCCCACCACCTGTTTTGTTTCTTAACTTTCACCTGTGAGTGAAATCATATGATATTTGTAATATTCTTAACACAACCTAAAAATGGTTAAGATGGAAAAATCTTATGTTTTGCATGTTTTAGTACAAAGAAATTAACAAATTATTTCAGCCGTTGAGTGGAGAATGAACTGTGGGATGGCAACTATGGAAGCAGGGAGACTGGTTAGCAGGTTATTGTGGTAATCCAGGCTAGAGTTAATGGCTTGCTGCGGTGGGCAGCAGTGACGATGAGAGAAACAGATTAGGGACGTGTTTGGGTGGTAGAGCCATAGGGGCTTGCGGATGGTTTGCATGTGGGAATGAGGTGATAGGCCCAAGGTCATTCTGCTTATAAATGGCAGATAAGGGACTGGAACTCAAGGCTGACTCCAAGGCCCACACTCGCCTTCTCTCCAAACATCACACCTTCCAAATCATCTGATGGATTAGAAAGCTCATTGGGATAGCATGTCTTGCCATTTGGGTCAGTTCATGCTATTGGGT